>NW_014554488.1:244568-796887 GCF_001313825.1 Dinoponera quadriceps | reverse complement strand
TATATATATATATATATATATATATATATATATATATATATTGCTTTGCATAATTAACTTCTAACTTGTAACTTTATAACAAGTTAATTTAATTTTTAAGATGGGTAATTTAATTTTTAATTATAATTTAATTTTTAAAGTTGGGTAAGTTGGTATTTTTTTAATACCAAAAGCATCAAATCGCAGTATTGCGTTTCCGCCAGTTTGAGCCGCTTTTTGCGAACGCAATATTGCGTTTCCACTAATCACAAGGTTAGAGCGGATTTTGATTTCACACGGCGAATGTTTCAATCGATCAGAATGAATAAGTTCCCGTGGCGGTATCAGATTCACTTTCGAGTGAAAATATTCACCGGACGATTCAGAATGGACGATTTACTTTATATGAACGAAAAATCACTCGAATTCGGGAGAATTGAAATTTCATTCCATGAAATTTAGAGAAGCGGCGAGCGAAGGAGAAAGAGAGAAAGAGAAGGGGGGGGGAGGGGAGAGAAAGAAAAGAAAAAGGGAAGAGACAGAGAGAGAGAGAGAGAGAGAGTAGAGTTTTTCTTGGCTAACAATAAGTAAGCTCTAATTTAATATTCCTGCGCTCTCTCTTGCTTGTGTACGTAAGTGATGAGTTATTCGGCGGTGATTCATTATCACACCCGCGCACGCAGCGCGTCCCACCATAATGCCCTCGTTAAGTATTCTAATGGTTGGCGTGTACCTCTAATTTAACCGAGACTAGGCTGGGCCCTAGTCGGACGACTTCATTAATTTCGATGTTTTCATGAACAAAAGCGGGCCGACATAGGATTTAGGAACGCCCTACCTTCTCGACGCGGATTCTAGAACGAATCGCCGAGCTCGAGCTTTGTTCGCATTCGTATGATCTTTCCGTGTGTCGTGTGTAAAATAAAACAACGAGTGGATACGCAGTGTTTCTTCTTTCTTCCTCCCCCCCCCCCTTCCCTTTCTCTCTCCCTCTCTCTTTCTTTCTCTCTCAGTTTTTCAATATCGCCGCGGAATACGAATGAAAGGCGATAATCATCAGCGAATTTCTACATCACGCTCCTTCGCGGACATTCTAGAATGGCGAACTGCGACGGCTCGCGAGTGTCGTCTTGAACACGCGTATCTCGCGTGTATAAGAATATTCGAGCGCGCTAATAGGTTCCCTGTACCTTGCGTTTTCAATTAATTCACACACACGTGGGATCGCTCGCGCGGCACCTATCTATCGAGAGTAAATCCGACGGAGAGTATATAAATTAGCGACCAGCATCGTCGTAGTGACAAATTATGGAAGACTCGCAGCCGAGATCGTGGTTGCACCGAATGAACGCGAAATTGCGCGTGTCAAAAGGTCCTAATCGAGTCTCCGACGGGTAAAAGAGAGAAGGAACGGGAGGGAAGGAAAGAGAGAGAGAGAGCGCGCGAACCCGCGACCGTCCCCATTGCATCTGCCGAGCCGTTGACATTTTCCAGAAAGCTCATTCGTTCTACCGCCTAATTAACGATTCCGCGGTGATTTACGCACGCGCCCGTTGGTAATTCACTCGACCGACGATTAAACTTCGCCGTCCTCCTCCTGTGAGTCTCTCTCTCTCTCTCTCTCTTTCTCTCTCGCAGCGGCGTTATTCACAAAGATATACCCGAGTACATCTGAAGAATTTTGTTATGGTCTCTCGCGGGTGCAGGCGCTCACACAGACAGCCACTCGGTGCGACCTGGCACGTGACATTTTCAGAATCGAACGAGAAACTTCTCGCATCGCGGCATTTAAAACTATCGCGGAGTTAGCGGCGTACTCACCGCCGGCCATTTCGCAGCTTTAATTAAACGGATCTATCTAATAAATCCCCCCGGCGGAATGAACTGAAATACCTTTTTCCCGCCGGCCGGCTGGATAGTTTGCGCGTGGCAGCCCTCATAAAGCGCGGTATCAGGAGTTTGCTCGTAAATCTGACTGACTGTTGCACGAGTCGAGCAATAATTCGACGTCGCGATGCTCGACGAAAGCACGACGTCATTGACGGAAGTTTTCGTCTGCGAAAGTGTTCGACTCCGCGTGAGATACCGCGGCCTCCGAATTCGTCCAACAGAAGACACGCTCGTTGACGCGATATTCCAAATTCTGATGCTACTTTGAAACCTTTAAGGGGATATTCTGGTTTAAAACGTCGTTTTGTAGATAATATTCTAGACAATTTCTTTGTTTTTTCGAAAAACTATAAATCATAACATTTTGAAGTTTTGCACAAACATTTATCTATGTGTTAACTATATACAGTAACTTTTAGATTATAAGTTTGTGTGTAAGTTATATATTTTTTCCAAAGTAATAAATGGACTTGTGACACACCTGACGATTAGGTGCATGGAAAATTGAGGGAACTTTATAGCGAAAAATAAAACACTTAGAAATTTTCTTACCGTTCTTATGATCAATTTTATAAATGAAGTGCGAATAATCATGGACTTAGCCTCACAAGCTTCCCAACTCTGATAGGAGATAATCAAATGGAAATAAGCACGGCAGTCAACGCGGCAATGTTAATAATAAAATCGTCAGCGCCTGCGGACGTGGATACGACGGAAGATAGACGCGTCGCGATGGTTTCAAGCAACCGGCGGCGGCGACGGAAAAGACCGAGGCGAAGAAAGGAAAGAGAAGAGGAAGAAGAGGGCCAAAGCGAGGCCCACATTGGTGAGACTGCATTGCGCACCCCGCCCAACCTGGGTCGCCCACTGTCACCATTAATAATACGTCTCCCGTCCCGTGATGTATCTCATCTCCCTCGGCGCTCTGTGTGTGTGTGTGCGCGCGCGATGTGTGTTCACCTGTACAAATGCACCGATGCACTGATGCGCAAGCTGCGTGATCTGGGAGGGGTCATGACGAAAACGCGTGTATGACGAAGCTTCCCGTTGTCTCCGTACTTTCAAATTTTCTATGAAATTCCGCGGAAATCCTGCGACAGGACTGTCGATGCCGTTGAGCGCCGTGGTGGTCTTAACGGGGTGACCTCGGCATGATGATACATCACTATGTTTCATCATCAAGTTACTTATAATTAATTAAAAGTCAATTAGATTGATTTATGTAAGCCGGATACTATATATATATATATAATTGCGCAAAATATAAGAAAATGTAATTCGTGTAATGTTCATGGCTGAAGAATCTCACTGAATCAGTGGAATGACTCTAAACGGGACTGAGATGACGTCTGCTTAAAAACAATTATTCTTCAATACAGGCATCAGGAGTAATCATATATTGGGTTGAAATCAAGATAGTCGTGTGATATATAATACTGAAAAATTACTTATATATCGTCATATTTCAATAATATTACAATATTATATATAGCACTCTGATTTTGTTGATATCAGAGCCATCGGAGTCTTGTATTAGCCGTCCGATCGTCGAGATAAAGCAACAGCGACCGTAGTTAGGAAGTGGATGGATTGATCGTCCGACCGATCGAAACCATGGAGGGATATAAAATGATAATTTTTTCCCCTTTTAAGCTGGTTTCAGCAAGTCTTTCTTAAATTTTCAACGTATCCGAAAAGGTCTCCCCCCCCTCCCCCCCCCCATCGTAAGATTCGCGCTCTCGCGACGACCGGTGCGAGAATCGCTTGTCGAAGTTCGTCCTGCTCGTAAATCAGTCCGCTCTCGGTATATCGCGAGATATCGCGACGCGCAGCACCGTACCGAATTATCATATCACTCCATCTGTCGTTTTTTCTGATCCGATCCGACTCATATAGGCGTGGTAGACGCGATACACACTGGGGATCACGGCAAGGGACAAAAGTCGAAGTCGTCGATGAGTCGCCGACGAGAACCGTCCATGCTCGAGGGCTCCCTCCTCCTCCTCGTCCTTTTCCGTCTTCTTTACCTCATCCTCTTCTTCTTCTTCCTTCTCTTCCTCTTTCTCTTTTCCCCTCTTCGACCCCTCGATCGACTTGTGTGTGTATGTATTTTCATAAATATAATAATTTATTTCTCTCTCTCTCTTTCTCTTCGCGGTCGAGCGAGGATGTTGCAATCTCCGCCGTCGTCTTCGTCATTCTTGTCGTCTTCATCGCCGTCATCGTCGTCGTCGTCGTTGAAGATAGGTGGGTCGATCGTGTAGCATCGTCGGAAGGTAAGGTAAGGGTGCGGCCAGACTCCGCTCTCGACTCCACCTCATTACCCGGCATTCTATGCAGAGACTGCGCTTATGGCTTATTATTGCTTTAGCTTAGCCAACCCGTCGGTTCCTTCGTCCTTACAGATGGATACATTGTATCGCGCGCGGGTGTCAGTGTGCGTGCGTGCGTGCGTGCACGAATACAGGCGCATAAAGCTCTTGACGAATTAATTTATCTTTCTTGAAATTAATAATTTTAAAGGGACGCGCTGTCGGGATCGTAAGATCGTAGAATCTCGTAGAAAGTGGAATTAATGATTATTAAACAAAAGAAATGAAAACTAATAAGAGCCGAGCCGGTGTTTATTAGCGTGTAATATTAATTTGTAAGTAGAGTCTATTATAAGTAAAGAAATTTGTATAAGTTAAAAAATAATAAATTTCAAACATTTTGATCTTATTTCAGACTCTTTTTTATGATTATTATCCTGAGGCTCTTATAGGGCCTGCGGTTACGAGAGAAACACGTTATCGGACCGATGAAATCCGAAGTTGATCGTTGCATTAATCGTCGTCGAAGATAATATTTGTTCGATATAACGCATACGCTGAAAAGTTTTCGAAGAAAGTACGAAGGGCGTGCAAGGGGAATACATGCGCACGCGTGTACGTGCGACGTGTGTTGGAGCACACACACATCCGTCCCCATTCGTCTGTTCGTTCGTTTATTCGCTCCTTCGATGATCCCCCTCACCCAAACTCATTTTATATGTATGTGCAATTATTGGTCCCGATCTTGTCTCGCAGTTCGTTACGAGTTCGCTGCGCCTAGCTAGCGGCCTGAGCGACTCCGCTCGCGCGTAATGCCCTCGTCGAGCGAGACTTTGTCGATTGGTCGTCCACAAAGGGAAACGATCCGGGGGGATTTGACTCGGCCACAATCACCGTTTGCCGTAGTCCCCAATAGGTTGTTTCGTGCAAAAACTACAAACGAGCGCTACACCAATATATCCGCATTGACCGCTGAGTTAAACCCGCGATTTTTTCACGACGTTACGTGGACGAGAGAGAGAGAGAGAACGCGCACCTTGTCGCCATTTGACGTAAAGTCGATTCGCACGATCAGATCGATTGGCCAAGCGTCGACTTGACCAGCCGATGATCGATGGTTTGATAATCGGTGACGGTTTAAGGAGGATTTAGAAAGGGTTTGAAATTTCGGAAAAATCGACTTTCAGTCTTTCTTATATTTTGCGTGGATCTTTTCAGAAATATTTTCCCGTTTGCTGATTTGTGAAATTCGAGAAATTGAGCTCAGAGGAGCGGAAAATGTGAACCGATGCGCGGACAGTCTGAAGATCGGCGCGGCATAGAGCGCCCGTGCGCGCATACGTGTGTAAACGATATAAAGAAACAAATGAGTTTCGTGATCATACGAGAGGCCGATCTTGTCTCGGATTAATCAAGTAATGCCGTAGAGAACGAACAAGTCTCGGGTAACGTCGAATTAAAGACGTAGAAGAGAGAAAGATAGGAGGAGAGACGGCATGAGGGAAGTGGACTTGTTCGATTGAAGGCACGAAATCTCATTAACGAGCCGAATTAAAAACATTCACGTTAACACGTTCCGATGAATTCGAGTGATTTTCCTCTGCCATGCAAGTGGCATCAGCTCCACATTGAACTTTTCGTTCGAGACGTTTGATCATTTTCCAACACTGAGAAAGAAAGGTTGAATAATAAATTAATTCCCGGGGTTAACAGGAAACTGAAGATGAATGTAAAGTTAACAGCCGGTTAATATTCGCGTACGAATACTCACTTTTGCTCTGTAATGAGCAAAACTCGGTACCCATCTTGCGGAAAATTTTCTTTCATATTCGACTCATTACGCAAGATGAAATGAATTCGTTCAATTGAGACGCCCATCTGCTGTTTCGTCCACTTGCACTCGCTGTGTCGGACAAAATATCACATCATGGACTTTATCGACAATTTTCCGCGTGACTTTGCTGTTCTCAGACCTCCAGAAGGTGATGCATTTTCGATGCTTGTTCTGCTACGTTTGAATTCGTCTACCCGTAGTCGAACGGTTTTACACGGAGAACATGAATTACCCAATGTAGGAAAAGTCTTTTTATGAATTTCCCTCGCTGTTTTCCATTCCCCCAAAGAAAAGAATCGAATTACACCTGAATTTCAATTTTACCCATTTTGCACTATCATCACTCGAGACGCTCATATTGAGACAACTGTCGAACGAAGAATTAATGGCGGAACGGAAAGTTGAAACTTCGCGCGGTTATTTACAAGAAATGGAACTATGTGGCCACATGTATAGTTGTCGTTAACACCCTCTATGAGCACACAAACCAAGGTAACTCTTCGAACCACCCTCCGTATATTCACGCTGCGTTAAACGCTGCGCACACAGGATGTAGGTTGCCTTTAGATCGGCCGACCTCTTTTCCCTATGAATATTTTTGCGAAAACGCAATTCGCAGAGTGGGCAGAGCCGATTCCAGCCTCAGAAGTTCATCCACCGTGCAGTCGAGGTGCTGCTATTGTTCGAGAGCCGCCCGATGGAGACGAGGAGCGCGGAACGAGGAGGACGAGGAGGTGGAGAAGAATGGTAGGGGAGAGAGGATGGTATCGAGAGAAGGTATGATGTGTATGTAACACGTACGCTATATAAACGCAAGAGAAAAGTGGGCCTTTCCCTCGAGAGAGCCGGAGAGGTTCTTACGCACTCCCGTTGCGAATGTATTAATTTCATTCGGCTGCCGATCTTTTTTTTTTTTCCATCTATCTCGCCCCACGGCTATTCGAAAGGTCACCACCGCCGCCGCGTAGCTTGCCACAGCTTATTACGTTTATCATCCGAATCCTTGTTATTTATCGTATTCGCCTGCGGGCGCCCGGATATTTCAGCCGGCTCGATACCATGATGAATTTCGACGCGAAATTTGCGACCGACGTTTCCGCCTCGGCACGAAAAGGAGAGGAAGAGAAAGAAGGAGAATATCAGAACGAAAAGGTGGCCCGTCGTCTCTATCGAGAACAGGCGACGGAGAGGAATAGCGCGAGAGGTGGCTGCTACCTACACGGGCAATAACTTTCAATCGGCGGCACCTTAAATCGAGCTACGAGGTCGACGTTATCGGCCCTTCCGCTGAGCACCATTATAGTGAGATACTGTACGTGTCGATCCGTCGTTTAATGCCGCGCGAATCGCCTAGCGGTCGGAAGGCGGACTCGCTACTTTACGAGGAGTGGAATGTATCTTCCCAAAGTATAGGGAGTATACAGGGTGTCTTGAAACCGTCTCCCGAGTCAGTTCAGTCGTTCCGAAGAATCCTCCGACGAATTCAAAATCGACACTTTGCCAAGTGTGGGAATCCGGCGCGAAAACGCTGAAATAGCCTGTCACCATTTTCCGATGCTCGGTTTTCAAAATCACTCGAAGACCGAGTCAACATTTTTTATCGACGTAAAGTATGCTAATGAAATCGAATTTCATTACTTGTCTACGTTCTCAATAATGACTTTTTTAACTTCTTTAGTAACTCTTAATAATGTGACGTCAAATTACGGCTTAACGACGTATTCAATGACGTCCCTAAGACGTTATTAAGATATCACTCGATGTCACCTTGTTAGCTGGGTAAGACTCATACTGACAGTCGTTACTTGAAACTAGTCCCAAATGAGATAATCAAATTTGAATTCAGAATAAGGATGTGAATTTTTCAGTTTTTGAATCGCGATTACAATACCACGTATACAATTGAAATGAAAAACCCGAAACCTAATTTTAAATCTAAATATCTTATCTGCGAGATCAGTTTCACGTAACAACTATTGACACGAGCCTGAAAGACCTCTTGACAACATCGAACGCCGAGTGTTTCCGTTAAACTTTGCAAATATCTAGGCGCGAAAAACAAGCGCACATCTTTCAGGACATCCTGTATGTACGCACGTGCCTTCCGTGGAGAGCGCGCACGCGCGAAACGGCGAGGGAAGTAATCAGAGACATTAAACTATGATACCGTGCTGGCAGTTAGAGCCCTGTGTATCTCTGACGTTGTCGCCAGTGGTACAACAGGCCCGGTATTATTTGCGGGCTGCTACATTTGTTGTAGGTGGTCTCGCGCGCGACACCACGCGGCGTCGTATAACGACGCTCTGTACGCGCGACCACGTCGTATAGCACGTGGTTCTTCCAACTTTCCGTGCGAGAGCGACAAAGTCTATCGGATAACGCGCGCCATTCTTCGCGCGTATCGTACCTGCATACACGTTTGCACCGTCCGAGGCGGCTCCGCTAATTAACAATAATATTAATACCTCTACCTGCCGACTCACCGCTGCTCTACCACTTGGTCTTAACGCGATTTCAACACCTTTCTTCCCTGCTATTCGGAACACAGCTGATATCTATTTGTATTTTAGTCGAATCGGTGAAAGTGTCGCTGATTCAATCAATAAAACGATATTTCGCCCATTCACTCAGTGAGAGTCTACTAATTTTAGTAGAAACATTTTATTTAGCTCTTTTATCTTATCAACGATTTCACGCCAATAAATGGTTCAGACCGCTGTTACGCATCTTGCCACAAAAGTATATACATATATACGATCTGTTCCACAAGAAAATGCATTTCATTCAAGACGGTTGAGTACAGTGTCATCTGCTGTATGACACTGGGAGCGGGTCTGCACAGTGTATGCTTCGCTGTCATTCCGAACGTTATCTTTCGTTGAAAAATAGAAATTTTCCTAACGAGTGCAAAATACCTCAAGCGTTGTAAAGCAGTGTTTATAGTATTGCATATAAAAGGGGCAAGACTTAACGTATGCTTCAAAGTCTGCTTAGAAAGTCAAAGTCATTCGTTCAGAAAGTAAGTGGAACTGTACGAAGAAGTAGGGAATGTTGATGACCTGCCTAAAAGCGGGTTTAACCTGTACTGTCCAGAGAAGACGAGACGATTATTCGTCTGTTTGAACGTAAGTCTGTGCTGATATTGCGCCAAGCTCGGGATCAGCTGCGTGAGAAGGGTGTAAACACTGGGATAAACACCATCAGACATTTACATGAATCGAAGATAAGATATCGTTCCATAATCCATAAATCCCTAAAATATTATATAGTTTCGGAATCCGACATCAAAGGAGCTGCAGCGTTTTGTTTCAACATGCGTGTACACACACTAACGCATGTTTCATCATTTTCGTTCTTCGTTCCTTGCACACAAGCATACATTTCATATGTCTAATGACGTCGTAACGTAACGTTATCGATGATTTTATTACCGACATTCCTGTTGGAATTCCGCAATCACTTCTACGTACCCTTAAGGGCTCTGGGTAGTTTATAAGGAGAAAATAAAGGGGTTATTTTCAGTTTTTTTACGAAGAAATTATAAGGTACATATTTTTGGAGGTTTCAATTATGTTTTCATCATACTTTGAGGAAGTTACATGATTTTTTTCATAATTATAACTCGCATATTAATTGAGTTATAAGGCGCGACGCAACACGTTTTATGTAAAGAAAGTATCCTGCTGGCGTACATACAGCTGTTTCTAAACAGATCTGAAACAGAAAAGCAAACAAGATTCTTATTTTATATGAGCGCGGCTATCGCCGGAACTAAAATTACTGGACTAAACCAAAATTTGACACAAAACGGCGGAGTTGCCAAGAAAGAAATTACCTTTTACGCAAAAATGTGCACAGTTTATATAAATAAGGAAAAAAGCTATGCAGTTATCAGTTTCATTCTAGTTCTCACGATAAAGGGACATGTGTTGAATATGTGATACAAATTTGAAGTCAATTGGTCAGTCCATTCTTGAGATATTATGCACGCTAGCTCACAAAATGCTGTTTCGAGAAAAACAGCTTTGAAGTTTGACTAACTGAAGTTTTTGGATATGTAAATGCAATTCACATATTACTTACGGCTAATCAACTATTCCCATATATCAATCCTTCCGATTCTTCATAAATTTGATTTTGAGTATCAAATGTTTGCTCTCCAAGCAATTCGGGTCTCGATGGATGCTTCCATGTGCTGGTATTCCACTGCCTGCAGGTGTAAGTTGTCGCGAGCTTCAAAAAAACTACTTGCTATTGGCCCGATCACCATGCTCGTCACATTCACCAGTTTTAATATTGATATAAACCCTTCATCGAAAACACAAAATGCTAAATAGGCTGCAATTTCAATCATTTTTGCTCCAAAGCATATGTGCTTTTTTCTTAGTTGTATATTCTCAGCATGCTGCCGTACACTTTTTTGTGGAACAGACTATATATATATATATATATATATATATACACACATATATATGTTCAATCATACATCATATTTAGCGTAGTTTGTATGATAACAAATTCAAAAATCAGAGGTGTCTGATTTCAAGTCCTATCAGGATAAATGATCCTCAAATATGAATTGAATCAATTAAACATTATTAAGTTATTATTTCAACTGAATATATTTCAAATAAAATCGTTGACAGTATCTTAAGAATGGCTTAAGATAATAAAAAAGAAATAATAAGTAATATCTTTTTCCACTGTTTCTAGTCAGATTTCACTGATGTGAAACGGTCGCTGTTATTAACAAACTTTCTCAGCGACTATGAAGTCACTTGAATTCAAATAATTTTCCACTGATAAAAAGTGAATTCTCCATTTTGAATCGTCGAGTCGATATTTCGCTCGAACGGCGAATCCGATGTGCGAGTTCCACCGTGACGAAAAATATATTCGTTTCGATCAATCGAAATATTCGTTCCTATGAAGTCAAAATCCACTCTAAACTTGAGTTTAGAGAAATTCCTCCGGCACTTTTAACAAAAAGCAACGTGATACTCGTTAACGACGGCACACCCGACGCGCCCGACGCCCGACGACACATCGACGACGATTTCAACGACGTCGGCGACCAATTCGAGCGAACGCATTAATTTCTAATGTTGATGTCCCGAAGACGGGGCTAACGGTTGAAGAACGATTAATAAAGATGCGCGGGCACGTGTGTCACCGGATATAAGATGCCCACACGGCCCCCATTGGCATACGCGTACGTCATATGGTCGTGTGTTGTTTGCCCCACACCGACCACAGGCTACACCGACGTGTGTGTGTATCCATCAACAAATTCATGTGTGTGTGAGTGTATGTGTGTGTGTGTGTGTGCCTACGTACGTACATCGTGACGTGAAACATCCTCGCATGAGTGTGCTACGCAGATAGACGGGCTAACGGACGTTGCACATACGATCAAACGAACGGACGAGCGTAAGAACATACATACATACATACGGATGGACAGACGGATGGATCGACACATCAGCACGCGCATGAATATGTAGGATGTCTGGAAAGAGAGAAAAAAAAAAAAGAAAAGGGAAAAGTGGGGGGCGGCAAAAGACCTGGCGCGCATAATAATCGGAGCCACGTCATGCCAATAACATCGCGCCGATCGCCTAATGTCCGATCGATAAACCCGACCCGAGTTTTCTTTACTCCGCGCCGATAACTCGCGCGGAGGGATAGCAACGAAAGAGAGAGAGGGGACATTGATGATTTACGAGTTTGCTCGTCGATGCGAGAAAGAGAAGTGAGCAAGGAGAAGACATCGGACCATTGAGAGAGAAAGAGAGAGGGAGGGGAGGGGGAGCACGTGTGCATGCACGCAGCACACGCGCGAGCGAACGTGCGCGCACACATCACGCATACATCCACGTGTGACATGCACGCGCGTGCGCGCGTACGATACACACGAAGCGGCTTGGAATGGACGCGGGTAGGTAGGTAGGTAGATAGGTAGGTAGGAAGGTAGGTGGATATACACAAGGAGGAGAGTTTACAATTTTCTGCACGACGATCACTCGATCGTTCAAATGCCAATAACGTTGCGGATGCCAATTGCCGATAATTCAAGGTGTACCTGCCCACGATAACGCGCTCGCGCGCGAACGCCGTGCCGGCGCTGACAGATCGTTAGGTACCGGATGATGGGTTCTCAGTTTTAACGCGGAAGAGACACGCGACGGATAAGCGAAAGAGAGACAGACAGAGAGAGAGAGGGAGAGAAGAAGGGAGGGAGGGGAAATACCGGAGCTCACCGTCGTTAAGAATGTATTTTGGCTTTCGCCGAATTAACGAGCAATTTATATATCACGCTTATACACTCTCCCCTTGATACGTTTGCATCAAGCCCGTTTAATTCTGACGCTACAATCCTCATTTTTTAGTGGTTGAGAAAAACGTCCACATCTTAATGGCGAAGAAAAAACGTGCTCTCTCATCAGGATCACAATGCACCACATCACATGTTTGCAGTTTCAATGACCAAATTGCACGAATTACGCTTCGAATTAGTCGACCATCCACCGTATCCTACAGATTTAGCTCCCTGCGGTTTTTTCCTATTTTCAGACTCGGAAAATGGTTGGGTAAGAAGAGATTTTACTTAAATACTGAAGTAATTCACGCAATAAACGGTTATTTTGAGGAGAAAGATAAATTGTATCATATGGAAGACATGAAAAAATTTGAACATCGTTAAACCAAGTGCATTGAGGGAAATCGTATTGAAAAATAAAAATTATATTTTGCTCCATAAAAATGGTATTTTCATATATTTCTTCTAAGGACATATCAAATGACTCTCATAAGCGAAATCTATAATGCTTGCTTTTTAAAAACTTGTCGGCAAAGTTATTATATAAAATCTCTTAATATTTGTATTTTACAGCCCGGTACACAATAACCAATCATTTTTTCTAATTTTGACAATGACATTGTGCAAAATATTAATGGAGTTTTAGAAGTTAACTCGATATCTTGAGTAAATATTTTTTTATAGATAGAACTTCTAGTGGCAAACTAGACGACATTTCTATCAAAACGTCAAATACATCCGAATTCTTACTCGAGAGACACACTAGCATTATCGGCAACAACGACGGCAGCAGCCGATAAACAACACAACGCTCGAATAACAAAGTTGGATGCATAATCTAATGTTTTCTCTCGCCGCCTTCTTCACCTCGTTCGAAAATTCGCAGAGCGGCTCCTGGCGATGCTGGCAATTAAATTAATTCGGTTCGTCCCAGCGTGTAATTAATTTAATGATAACGCGCCGCGCGTCGTGAGCGAGATTTTTCCGACTTTCTTATTCCCTGAGTTGCGGCCAAAGTACTGCTACTCCTGCTGGCAATGACGTCGGTTTCCCGGAGCCCGGAAAAACTTCTTTCCGCGATGTGGCGCGACCCGCGCGAGAAACCGACATTGTTTCCATATAATACATATATCTTCTAGAGATTACAGCGGAAGCGATGATTACGATCTTCGTCGTATTACTTGGGAATGGAAAATCTCTCGGCGGCGAGATATAACCCCGATGCACGCTTCAGAAGATATATATCGTATGTCCTAATAAGCCGCTCGATATCTCTACTTAACGTACGGCAGATTGAATCGCACATTGATTCTGTTACCAACTGTGTCGGGTCTCCACGGACTTTTCCGACCAAGAAGACTTTTCCGCGGACGATGAGAACTTATTCTTCGTATTAAGAGGGAAACAGCTTCTTGGCAATTTATTTATAACAGATAAGAATCGAATCTGGATAAGAAGATAAGAGGATCGGGATTTCCAAGGCAATTGGCGCGTATTAACGAGAAAGTTTCCAAAGATTGCTGGAGTACTTTTTCTCTGTGTGCGACTCCGTCTCGATTTTGAAGAATTAATACGCCAAATGTCGCGAGGATCATCGCTTTGATATTACTGAGTCTCGTTAAATCTGATAAAAGATGTAATTGATTGTACACGGAGAGAGTATTCTAATTTTTTAGTTACTTAATAGTTTTATTATCCATACGATAACTCGTATGAGTCCTTCTTCATCATAAAATAATCAAACATTACTACCAAACATAAATAAAAAAAAAAAAAAACTCCACGGACAATTACAAAGAAAAGGTGGGTCAAAAGTGACTCATTTCCGCGGTTCCAGGAAGTATCCAAATTGCTGTGGTTCTAAGTGTTAATCGCTAATTAGGGTATCGCTAATTAGGTATTAGTATTAACAGAAATCATCACGGCAGTGAAAGCGTTAACGAATGCCCGCGAAATGAGCGCGAATCCTAAACTAGAAGATACATTCGCAATATATACGAATATCTCTTTTACTCCGAAGGAAGGAAGGAAGGAAGCAATATTTCATGCGCACTTACCAAGCATCTTGCTGAGATCGGCATTGTGGAGATCGGGATTCTCGTCGGCCAATTTCTTGCGCTCGACCTTTGCCCAGACCATGAACGCGTTCATCGGACGACGTATTCGCTGCTCCTTGAGGCTCCTCTGAGCTTGGCTGCCGCCGGGATGGCACATCTTCACTCCCGCGGGAATCGGCGAGATGCCCTGCTGATATTCCAGGGACGACCCGGAAGCCAGCCAGGGCATGTCTTCCAGCCGTTGCTGCGCCGCCGGACCGCTCAACATGCCCGGTATCTGCTTTCAGGAAATTGCGTTTCATCAAACGTCTCTGAGCAGATCATTCGCGCTCGCTTATTTACGTATTGCGTCGATGTCGATTATTTACTTCCAAGTCACATTATCACCGGTATGTGTTCTCGATTAATTTCAAGCGCGAATTTTTCCTCATTTTCTCGCACACACGGAGAAGGGAAATCGGCAGTAGAGCAGCAGACAACTCTGAGTCGAAATTTTCATGCCACTTTGGCGCTCTTAACCCGCAAGTAGACGCGTGAATATTTGAAAAATAAAAACAATTGTTGTTTACGAAAGAGACGCGCGGATCTATTAAAAAAAAAAAAACGATATAACCAGCCGAAACCGAGCATCGAACGCGTACCGAGATGATTTGGGTATCGATGGGCATCGAGTTATCATTGCCGTCGATATTGGAGTCAATGTCATAGGCCCGCGATGTGGGAGCTGCGTAAAGCGAAGAATGAAGTGCCAGGAGCCCGGGAGAGCCGCCATAACCGCTCACCGGTGGTGGTGGTGGTGTCACCTCACCCCTGTCGTAATTATCCAGCATCCTGAAAAAAAATTCACGGAGAATATGGATGTATCAGCTTCACTGAATGCGGTAACTGCGCTACCGTATAAATTCAAATGCCCTTTAAATTTGCGCAACATCACGTGTTAGCCTTATAATTCCTTCCTCTTCCTTTTTATAAAGGAACCTGGGACACAACGGAGGTCAACAATTTTCTTTACAGAAATGCTGCATGTAATTAAATGGTTTATTTACTATTAAATGTCTCTTATCGCACGTTGTTATCAGTTATCGTATTATTTTTAGCTGAAAGTTGCTAGAAATTATTTAATGCCGTGTTCTCCGCAATTGCGTTGCAGTTCCTTTCGTACATTTGCACAAGATGAGCAATGATAAAATTCTATCTTTTATTATATAATAAGTTTGACGACCAGTTTGGCGAGCCATTTTGGCGACTTGAAGAATCTTTAAAACTAACTATAGACAATATGCTCCTATTCTCAAAAAAGTCAGGCATAAGAGGGTTGTATTCAATCGCATATCAGCCGCGTTATCACGTCATTTTTAACATATGTCGGTATAAATATATCATTACAATGTTTTGTAAATAATAGGAGAATATATTATTTAAGTTACGAGGACATCGTCAGAGCCGTTGGAATCAGTGCAGCCGTCGCGGTAAGAGTCGAAACGGTTCCTCACTGTAGCGTCGTGAGGGACGACGGAAGTCGTTCGCGTTTCTGGCGAGGCTCGCTGAATGAAAATGCTGCATTTTCGCGCCGCCCGGCAGCATCTCTCGCGAGTCTACACGAAACAATAGCTGTTATGTTGGACACTCGTGCGCGTATTCTCCATACGCGCGCGCATATATTCGTCCGCGGAATATGTCCGCTATATTACTGCATTTACGCAGGAGCATGCGCTTATATCCGCGGAAAAAGACGACTAACATATGCATATTCACGCGAGAATGCACACCGTACACGTGCGCGGGCGGGCGATGGGTATTCCATGCGTCGTGAACGTACGACAGCTGTTTCGTTACTATTATGGCCGGCGCGCGTACAGTCGTATAATGCCTTAAGGACAATTGTGAGAATCCTATTAAGTGGCCTTGAATGGTTCATTCATGTCGATCAACTTATTTCCTAATGAGGTTGACAGATCAATCGCGCGCTCTCCGGCACAGAGCGACCCACGGGATTTCACTCGCCGGTTGTTTTGCTCACCTGATCTCTCCGTCCCGACTGTAACACAGAAGCGAGAAACAGAGTGATAGAGAGAGAGAGAGAGAGGGTGAAGGGGGGGGGGAGTAAAGACAGGTAGATAGAGAGCGAGAGAGAGAGAAACGCCAAAGTCAATTACTATCGTGCAGTCGTGATACGAATTGCGATCTCTCGCGCTCGCCGAAGCGACCGCGGCACGACGCCGAGATCGCGCTCTGGCTTATCGTCTTCTCGCGGAAATCGAACGCCAAGAATCGATCGGAAGTTCTCGCAATCGTACCCGCTCGTGCGCTTATCGCCGCAGAATTGCATGCTTGCGAATATAATTCGTGCTAAATTCTCTCCCTCCATCCCCCTCTTTCACTCTCTCTCTCTCTCTCTCTCTCTCTGTATGCACAAAATTCGAATCATATAATTTGAAAATAAGTGACGAACATGGCGACGTACAAGAGAACGATGCAGAAGGAAAAGAAGAGAGCCGTATGGGAAAATAAATAACAACTACAGGTGGAAATGGAGCAAATCTTGCATAGGAATACGCAAAGTTTGATGAAGGCATAAAAGTAAGATACAGCAGCAGATTAGAAGAAAATGGAACATACCATTCTTGGCATTGTCGGAAGTTAGATTGACTATGGAAACTGAAGATAGCGAAACGAATATACCAAGCTGTAGTATTAGGTTGGAACGAGAATCCGTAGCGTTTTTTTCAATAGGTCGCGTTCGAACACGTGAATTCGTTTCACGCGTCGCTGAAACGTATGACACGTATACGTATTCCGAAAAAGTTACATTTCAACGCGTCTTTCTCTCGCGATTTGCATGTGGTTTGTCGTGAATCTTGAGAAGTGTTTCACATTAAAAGTGAAAATGGAGGAAAATAAAATGCATTTTCGTTTCATTCGATGCCCTTTTGTTTCCTCGATTTTTGATATCAACGTAAGAATCACGCGTCCGAAACATTATTATTACGGCTTTAAATGCAGTCGAAGAAACGTCGAAACGTCGATTTCGCTAACAGTGACTTTCGCGAAGAGATGAGGAGGAAAAAGGCGCTTTCAACACGGCTCGGGCGCAGGACAATAACGAACATCTCGTTACCGACAGGGAGGCTCGTCGGGCTCCGGACGTCAGATACGACGAAAATGAAAAACTTCGGAACTCGCCGTGGCCGGGATTCCTCGGCTTTCGCCTGGCGTCGGCCCGTGCAGCTGTACACCGCCCACACATATGATAGATACGCCACTGCCTTCAGCATTGTTTCTTTAATGATTCATGTGGGGTGATTGCACCGCGAGTGGAGGAAGCGGTCTCCAACTGCGAATGCAATGTGCCCGGCGCGCCGTTTCGAAAATATTAATTTACCAGGAGTCATCGTCTCGGAAGACTGACGCGTTGGATTAAGCGTGTGCGTCTTGAGGGGAAGAAGACCCCGTTCGCAGAGGACTAGAAAATGGCCTGTTTTTGCGAATGTTTTTCTCGAAAACTATTAATACGATTAATTTCGACTCTCAGCACATTGAATACTACGTATTTTATTTGTATGCTCTGATCGAAGAAAAATATAAAAGTTATTAAATATCAAAGCGTCATGACTCCGAGGAAACAATACGTACGGAAAAATATGCTCATGTTTGGCCTTATATTTACATCCGCACAAGTTTGTAAACACCGATTACCGCGAGGAATATCACCAACCCGGTGGTCGAATGGTACCAACATCCTGTCCGGCAAGTAGGAAGGAGGTCCTGGCCGAGGTGATATTTTTCGCAACATAATTAGTTGAGTTATTAGAAGGGGGTATCATGAGGGAATTTGGGATCTATAATCGGTCTATATGTGGAAAAATCAGGAATCGCGTTTCATTTAGCGTAAAAACTCATATATTCGCGATGTAACATTGAAGCTCTCGTTCATATTGCGATTCGCCTCCCACGTATCGTTGTAGAAGTTCGTCGTTCGCTTAAAAAATGTGACAATTTTTACAGAAAATGACATGAGCAAATGTATCAGATAATCTTGCAGCGAACATCTGCCCCTCTTGATGTTTGCATCAGCTGTCGACGCCAGCGGGGCACAAATCACGCTACGGATCAATCCCGTCAGATGAGCATAGATGCTCGGTGCAGCATTTATGGCATTTTTCATGCCTTCCGCACTGTCACAACTTCTTCTGGATAGCTAATCCATAATAATTGGTAAGCTTATTAATTAAATGAACTGTTAGCATCGTGCATATACGCACACGGCTGCGTGAAACACATTACTACGCGTTAGAACCAGTATTGAACAAACCCTCCGGAGCCTTTCTATTGTTTCTACGGTCCGTAGAGCCGCGTTTTTATGACGAAACTTCGAACGGCCCGGTGAGCGCGGATTTAACTCGCTTCGAATAATAGGCTGCAACTTCCGTGATATTCCGAATTTTTCGATGCGGCTTTAGAGATAGATTTTTAAAAATATGTACTTTCATAAAATGCAAATAAAAAAATCAATATTTCTGAGCCGAGAAACGGTCTTCTCGGCGGCGACCGCCGATAGCGATTCTATCCACCTATCGTGCGATTAATTCGCGCGTACACTTGTCACTTATTGCGGTTGCTTTCGATTTCCGAGATTCCTTCTTTTTTTGCGTCGAAGCTCGAACCTCGTGCACGCTTCTTTTCTGCTTTCCTACTCATTTGTCGTATTCGATGAATTTATTAATATTACGATGTGACGATGACGCCGATGATAATGATTGTTATCAGGAATCGAAACTGATATCGAAAATAATGTTTTCATTCCGCTATCTTTCGATATTACACAATTACTGAAAAAAATAATTGTGTAAATAAATATTGTTATTATAAAAATTTCAGTATAATATATTCATCGGTCAATTTTGACTGTAAAATAAAGGTATACTTCCAGTATACAAAATTTATTACGAAATGATTTCGATATTCAGTTCCTGATTGTTATTATAAAAAGTGTAACGCACGACCTGTACGTACTGAGAGAAAGGAATGGTTAATTTCATAACAATTACAGTTATTTTCGAGTGCCAATCATACTTTTTGTCGATCTAACAAGAAAATAGTCGTAGCAATGTGCACATAAGGTCGTTATCATTAACACTATAATAGCATCCAAGTGATCACACTATCACTTTCATCACCGAAACGATTTTCTTAACTATAATTCTTTCACTGCGCGATTATAGTCAGAAATATCGAACACTTCCTTCTCAGTCGCAGTGGCATAGTCGATTATAGCGGGATGTAGCACGAAGATTTTGCACCAATCGGGATAATTTATCCAATATATTGCGCGAAGCGCCGGCGGATTATGTATAGTTTTACCATCCGTGTAATATGTTCGCTGCCTGTAGCGAAGCTTGTAACTGTTTAATCGAACGATATATAATCTTCTGCTAATCTGCGCGATGTGCCTTGACGCCTGTACGTCGATCGGGTTTGCCGGTCGGTCGAAATAGTGAACGAACAGTAGAGTAGAAAGAGCGTTGCAAATAAAAATTAAGCCCCGAACGAAATGAAATTTTGATGCCACTTTTAGCTGCCAGATTTGGCCCCGTGCTTTCTGACCACTGGGACAAGCCTGAACCATTCAAGACCGGGCCATTCGTTAATTACTACCTGGGTTAGTGTTGATTAAGGGCCAGGGTTGATTAAACCTTTATGTTTTTTTTTGAAGAAAGTTTAAACTCTGATTAAGGTTCAATCGACGTTGGTAGAAACGGGCATGAGTCATTTCTCTGGGCGTAGAGCCAAAATTTCTACTCAGGGGATTTCCGACAACCGTGTGACAACGACGAGGAGGACGACGACGAAAAGGAGAACGAAGTTCAACGCGAAGCGTGTCAAGGAAAAGCGACAGTTATCCTTCCACACCGACGCGCCGCCTTCCACGTTACAAATAGTCGAGCCACGAGCCGTGCACGGACACGCTATACACGTCAGACCGAGCAGGGAGACAAAGAACACACACACACACCGGCGATCCTCTAAATCGGTATGTTCGTTGAGTCTCATGAATCTCCACGGACTCTCCGAGAGAGAGAGAGAAAGAAGGAGGGAAAATCCGCGTGTCCTGCACGGTTCGGCACGCAGCGACAGGCAGCGAATTCTCGGAGCGAAGTCAGTCGCTCTCTTCATCAACGACACACTTGTTCCCCTGGCTAAATTATTCCTCCCTTCTCCGGCAGAGGAGGGGGGTTAGAGCCTTTAAGAGAAGTACGGAGAAAACTTTCGACCGGTCTTTCGTGAAGGTCCGACGACGGCTGACGCGGTGTGGCGCATTTTATTCAAATAATTGCGCCGATCGAATACACCCTTGTGCATTGTTCGAAGCGACGCGACATGACGCGACGTGAAATGGTGCAGCAGCAGGCTGAACATAAAAATGTTTACACGACAATGTGTAAATGTGCACGATGTACACGACGACGCTCGTCACGCATTTACGTTTTTCAATTGCATATGCGCGTAAATTAATCTGCTGACGTGCGATAGGCGCGATCGTCGCGCGCGCAATTGAAGCGATCACAAGCGCAAATATTTGGTGCGCAGAAAAATTTGTGGCGGGTTGAAAATTCCGCTAACTACCAAGTCCGCGCCTATGCCGAAACTATGCTAACAGAAATCTCGTTCAAATTATAATCATTTCCGGTCTCAACTATGTCTCCTTCTGGTTCTAAGCTAAAAAATAATAGTAGCAATATGTGAGGTTATTATCACTGACATTATAATAACACTTATTCGAAAAATGATTCCCCTAACTATAATTTTTTCACTTATGCGATTATACACGGAGAAGATATTATACTAAAGAGTATATCAAAATTATATTTCTTTTCACAATATTTTTACGTAAAATTGGACTATATTGAAGTTGAATTGTAAATTACTAAATGAATGATAAATGTGTGATGAAGTAGACAAAATATAATAAAGTGTAATATTTCTCGCAAATCAAGAGAAATTGCGACTAGTAGTCCTGAAATCAACAGAATATTAATAATAGAGATGAGAAAAAATTCTCACGCATCCAATTAAAAAAAAAAATGCTTGTAAATATCATATGTGATGCTTTGGCTAAAAGCCGTTCATCCGACTAACATGATACAAGCAAGCTATACTATAAAGAAGAATATTTTCCTTTATTATGTGAAATATAAGCTTTGGGACTTCCGACCTATGTGACTTCCAGACCCGACCTCCTCTACTGGATTCCATATTGTTTCAATAGTGGGATAATAGGAATGGATTAATATCGAGCCGGTACCAAACATCAGTACCGAAAAGCACCGAGAATTATCGATTTCCAGTACTGGGACAGTACCAACTTTCAGCAATGATTACTGCTAAACAATATCACAACCATACTGTGAAAGGGACGGTCAGAACTATAAGCCGGGATGTTTGTTTGTACCTTCTACGACGTCCACTTTTAATCTCATATGAAAAAAAAATGACGGAGCGACATAAACACAACTGGAATCAAATTCGGGTCGAATTCGGTTTACTATGCTCTTTACTTACATTATTATTTATTTACATTATCTATATTACTAATATTTCTGTAATAAGTTTAAGTATTCCAAAAATGGTTTAAGTATTCAAAATCATCAGACACTAATAATAAAATTCCTGAGATACAGTGATTCATTATTGAGCCAGCCGATAATACTTTTCTGTAAGGTAATGCAAGTTCCGTTATTAATTCAATACGATATATTCGTGAGTTAAACGGAATTAAAAGATCGCAATGTTTTTCATCGTCGACCGCCTCAACGCGATAATCGTGAAAGCCTCTTTAGGAAGCGATATTCGCCAATTATTAATAACTTGCTTGCAACGCGTTATTCCTCATCGTTGCGATCGAAATGTATCTTACGGCACGAAGACACGCGCACGCAAAGAGTATAATTTTATAAGCTCCCGATTAAACTTTTAAATCGAATGTTCAATGCGGTTAGTAAGCGGAAGTCACGACCCCAACCGCTCACCTTTGCACTACTAACGCTCCGGCGCGTTTCAGATTTGAGAACGAAGAAAGCGCATCCCCGAAACCTTTACGGGTTTAAGACTGCGGAACGGACGCCGCGCATCCGTCGCGAGCTGGTCCGTCCGTCCGTTCCTGTGTACGGTATATACCTTCTCTCTGACCTCGCGGCAACGTTGCGGAGCCATTACGTACGACTTCCTGCGACCGAGTAAGGAAAAGTCGAAGATTTCTACACAACCTCGGGAAGAGGTGTCCGCACGCCAGCGGAGATATCCGTCGAGCGACGAAAATATTTCACACACCTCCTCTAGGATGAAGAGCTCCCTAGGATGCCCGGTTGATCCGCGAGATATCGCGAGATATCGCCGCTTCCGATTACGACGGAGATTTCCCGGACGGATCTACGTCGCGACGGGGCCGAAATATAGAGATAACAATTTCCATGGATATCCTCGACTTAAAAATTTCATAGATACGAAGGGAAAGATATGTTTAATGTAGTGTATAGAAATGCTCTCTCGAAATGTACAATTAAATGAAAAACAAGTAAGGCGCGTAATGTTGAAGTTACACGATATATTTAATAAGAAAAAAAAGTCTACTAGTTTACTGAAGTTTATTTGAAAAAGGCGGATAAGTATTACTTATTTGCTCCTTGTTTTTCATCTAATAAGATATTTACGAGAAAATGAACACTGTAATCAAAGATCGGCCAAGACAATTCGAACTGAGTGAGAGAAACTCGATTCTCAGGGCTGTACATGGGGAATTCTAATTGGCCTGACTGTTTTTAGAAAAATCATCGCCTTTTCTTAATTTCTTGTTTATGAATAAACTTGATATCTGGCATATGAGAGCGATTCGCTGTTAAATGTATGAGCGCAAAAATTTCTTTCAAATTTTCCAACATGAAAAATTAATAAATGTTTAGGTCTATTGCAAACCCTCTTCAGTTAAATTAACAAGTTGACAAGGAAAAATATATATAATATATACATATTCAAACATACACATATATATATATATATATATATATATAATAATTAACGTGACAAATACTGTTCTCGCATCGCATAAATCGTGTCTCGAAAAAGTATCATTGCGATGGTCCTCCGTATACTGAAATGTATTTTTAACGAAGCCTTCGTCCACTTGACGAAAGTAATATCCTTAAGTATTTGTCATCGAGACATTTAAACGATCTTTAATTTGTTAATCCGCGTTGCTATTATTTTCAACGGAGCAAATTTACGTATCTGCAAATGAGTTTCGATTCATCGGTTCATCGATAAGTCGCTATCGCTATTATGTTCGGGGCACTAGAGATTTATGATCGTTCTAAAATCGATCGACGCACACACGCACGCCTGTACGTACGTGCGCATGCACGCACGCGTGTAAGGTTGAGAATCGATGGAAAATGAGTCTCGCTCCGGAGCGCCCAGTCTTTACAAGATTGGACATTAACATTGAACATGTCGTAAAAATCAGAGGGAAAATATGTCGGAAAGTTTGCTTGTTCTCGGGAATCTACATCACAATGCAGCCTGCACACTCAGCGTTGATTATTCATAGGAATTTTTCGCCAAAAGTACAGTCTTCTCATTCACCTTATCTGTCGTCTTTTTTCTCGTTTCCGAAGTTGAAACTGGGAGTCAGAGGCGATCGCGTTTTGAAACTGTAGGCGACATTCAAAAAGCTACGATTGACACTACGAAAACAATGTCACAAAAACTGACTTCCGAGTCTGCTACGAAGAGTAAAAAAACTCGCTGACACAGGTGCGAGTTTATGTCCGAGCGATGCAACCTTGAAGGAGACTGTATTATTTTCAAAGAACAATTGAATATATTATTTCTCAAATATTAAATTTCGCTACTTTATTGATACGTCTCATACTTGCGACATGTCCGAGCAAAATAAGAAACGACCTATTCGGCATCAACGTCGACATTCGAATGAATCGAAGTCAATTATAAGTTGTCACCGCAGTTTCTCGTTATATCTATTGTGCAAATATAATTTAATCATTGCATAATCTATCTCTTTGTATTCATTACAAATTGCGAAACAATGGTGATAGTATTTAAAGCAGGGTCACGCCGTTGCCACGCTCGTACAAAATAGATTCGCGAGATTTCGGCTCTCGCGTGTTAACGAAAACGCTAATTTCCTTGTCGTTTTGCGCGATGAAAGATTATTAATTTATTGTATCACCAGGCACAGTAAATCGTGATTAATTGATAACGCGCGAACGAATGCGCTCTCTTGAGCACCGTGCGTTATTTCATTCGCCGAAATAACTATAACCGCCACGTTAACCCGTAATTAAGCGGCAGTCGCTGTTTAATCGTCAAGTCAGCGAACTGACTCACCACAAATCGCAGAAATTACAAGGTCACCGACAAACATGATGAGTACACACCACGTGCAGGGGTCAGACGCGAAGTCATCGTACCGTAAACACTTATCTTCGATTTTGCATTCCGACGCGGTAAAAAGCGCCGAGAAAATCTCCGATTCAAAATTCGAGGGAATTCTGCTATGTCGTGCGTGCGTTGCGAAAAGAAACCGTTCGCAAAGAATCTCGTCCGCGACGACGACGCTCGTTCCTGAGGAAAGCTTAAGCATCGTGGAAAAAACGATTATAATAAAATCAAAATCACAACATTGAAGGAGAGTAAGGCAAAATAGAGAGAAAATGGACAAGACTTAAGAATACAGTACAATAAAACTACAGTAGAATTGTCACATATATATATATATATATGTAAAATTAATTATAGAATAAGTAACAAATATGAAAGTTTAGCTAAGCACGTTGATTTCATATTCCTTTTCGTAAAGTTCGATCTGAAGGAACTTTTTGTAGGAAAGAAAGAACTTTAGCAATCGCTCGTCTTCGAAGTTGTTCGCGACGTTAATCAACGACGTTTCAATCCCGGCGAGCGCGGCGCAAGTGTCGTGGAAAAACCGAGCTGTGCCAGCGGAGTGTAGCGTGTCCGTTCATGGAATTATCGACGTTTCGTAGATATAATCGATGTTTGCAAATTGAACCTATGCCTGTGTATTCTGTAACTGTTAACGATAGTGTCGTTGTTGTTACTTCGTTGTTGAAGCAACTTTTGCGCCATACATATTATACTTGCACAACGGCACCGTAACGACGACTGTCGTTAAAAGTTATACAGAATAGGGGGCTCCTCTGCTCCCACTCGAGTAAGCTAACGTTAACCTACACATATATGCGCGCGCATATTTACGATCACTCCGAGATATTAATTCTTATCGCGTAAGAAAACGAAAGTTATATATCGCACGATCCGCCATCGGCGTGAATCCTCTGAAACTTGGAACCCCCGCGACTGATATTGCGACTGAATTAAATGTCGAAATTGTGCAATTTGGATAAAAGGAATGCACATGAGAAGAATCGAACACGTTCGACGTTCCCGAAAAAGAGCACTGCGAGCAGAGCGGAAGGCAATCGAGAAAACGGCCGGGATGAATAGTCCGTCGATCGGACCATTCTCGCGATTCGATTGGACATTTTGATTTCAGCCTCGTAAATATGAGAATCGATCAACATGTGGGCACGTATCAGCGTTATTACAGAATTGCGTGCCGCGCTTTTTAAAGCGAGCTCGCGCTCGGTAAGGAGTCGCTCCGTCGCGACTGCGCCATGACGTTAAAAATTCATCACCCTGAAATCCAGCCACTATTATCCTAAAGATATCGCGGAGAGTGTTTCCACCCTTTTTTCTTTCAAATTGCTCGAAATTCAATTAGAAATAAAGAGGATGCCAAAGTTGATCTTATTTTATTTATTAAAACCGAAAAATTTCAAATTTGATTCAAAAAATAATTCACTTCAATACTCCTAACTAATTATTCGATTTAAATTAATATATTTTATTTACTGACTAAAAGAAATGCTACTTGGTTCTAGAAAGTAAAAAATGAAATTCTCGGCTGGCGGCGCACCCTGTGGATTGCCGTAAGAAGGTAACGAGCAAATAAGACAGCGGGTAAACAAGATAAGAAATAGCTGAAATTACACGATACGTTAGAAACGCACATACCGCGCGGCAGTGCGCATGCTATTTTCCTAATCTCCTCCTTCACAGTCCCAAAGGGTCGGTAAGCGGAGAGAAAGAGAGAGAGAGAGAGAGAGGGGGCCACTTTTATCCTCTTCGCCTTCGTAGTACGAGCATAATGATAGTGAAACATTGAATCTCGAACGTAAACCGCAATTTAATGGATTTCCAACATTAACGTCTTGAGGACATGTGTGCAGAGGAGCTAGCACGAGGAACGGACGGAGGAGGGGAGTTGGATGAGAAAAATACGGAAAAGAGTGAAACGACGCGCGTGCGCTCGAGGGTTGAGAGAAACGCGACGCAACGCGACGCATCGCGGATCGCCTTTCTCTCCCTCGGTCCGGGGGACTTGCGCGCGGGGATCGGCGATTGGCGATTATGTTAACCAAACACGCGCGGTATACGCCCCTGCAATTTGCCCGAGGATCATCTTCCCCTAATCGCCGCGCTAATAACAGGATTACCAGGGGGCCTGACCGGTGCGATCGTATACTTATCTCAAATTCGCTGTATCGTTATTAATATATATGATACAATTGGGGACGCAGGGACCGGACGGTGCGATAAGACCGTAACCCCTTCCCCACTCTACCATCCCGGACGGAGCCTGGCCACGTGCTGAAACGTCCAAATGTGGGCTCACCTGCTCACAAGTCTTTCTCCCCCTCCTTCCCTTCGCCGATGTTGACGAATTATTACGAGTGTCGAAATGAGCGAACTTTTTCCCTCGTCGCGTTTTAACGGAGCTCTGTGAAATTGTCGCGCTTCGACAAATTTATCGCGACCGTCTCGACTTTTGTGAAATAAGTACGGGGAAGAGACAAAAAGAAGAAGAAGAAGAAGTGAACTCACGTGTAATGGGAATAAGACGGACTGGCCTGATCGATGTGCGCAGCAGTTGACAGGCCCTGCACGATGGCAGCGGAGGGGTCCCTAACTGGCGAGGAGTTCTGCTGCGCCGCCGGTACAGCGTGATGGTAACGCTGGCACATTTCGGCCAAATTCCACCCATGGGCATCCATATATTAGCACTGCTTCGCTTTTCCTTGGCGTACCATCCATTTCACACACGCGTTGATACACTCTCCCTCTCGCTCTCTCTTTATCTCTCCCGCCCCTCTTCCTCTCTCTCTCTCGGTCTTTATCTTTCTCTTAGTCCGCCCACGGCCGTTTTGTTGTTCCACTTATCTGTTTTTTTGTTTTTTTTTTTTGTTTATCTCGATTCTCTATTCGATTCACTCACACTCGGTACACATATGAGAGAACGCGAAAACGACACTCACGACGATGACACGCGATGATCCTCCGGCGTCTCCATTCCAGTGCACGCGCCCCGCCTGCTAAACAGAAGAGCAAATTCATTTACTCGACATGGTAATGACGTGTAACACACATACTCAGGAGAGAAATGATCGATCGGCGCTATTAACAGGTCAACGACTGGTGCCGATTGAAGACGGTGCGCGTAATGAGCCTATCCGCCTCTATCGATACATAATAAGATGAATAATTATACACTGTCTGTGTCCAGTTTCTGGTGCGATTGATACCGAAAAAAATACAAGGCGTCAATTGCTTTGATTTTTTTTCATCCAAAATATACTCCTGAGTCAATGTAACGTTGGAAGCGGTTAAAAAACATTGTTGAAAGCAGTCACTGTTCTCCGTTTACAGAATCGCTTTTAAAACCGCAGGCAAAGCCTTTCGAATGGTTCTAAATGGCGTTATTTAAAGAGAAACGTATATTCGTTTAATTTGATATTTTTTTTATCTTACTTCTAAGTATCCGTTTAGTATTGTTCAAGAAAAAATATGATCGCACGTTATGTTTACATCGGTGTCCAGCGCAATCGAATTTGAAGTCGTCGTTGCGACGAAAAAGAATCAAACTGGAGCGTCCTTGGGCGAAATTTTTTTTATGACTTTCAAATCTTTCAAATATCTAATAGTATAAGTAAATCCTGCGTTATGTAACTCTCCCCATACCCCACTACGATCTAATTGGCCTTTCAAGTCGCGGCTAATGAAAGTGTTCACTTAATTTCTGCGGGTTAAAGGGGCTCACATGACCGAAGGGCTCGAAAAGTTTTGTTAGATAACGATCGGCATCTAGATTTCTCTCTCTCTCTCTCTCTCTCGTTCTTTCGGTAGGATACCGATCGACTTCTATTCGTGCTGCGGCGATCGAGCGTTAATAACCGTTCTGCAAAGGTATTTATGAAATAACTATAATCGTCTGCGCGTGAGATACCGCCTTGCGAAAACGAGAGATCATTAAATTATCGTTCCTTTTTAAGTCGTCGTGGTTATCAAGGAAACTGACGGACGAACGGGACAAGAATTCGGGCATGCATTGAAAAATTGACAAATAACTATCGGACGAGTTAGAAAATGTGATTAGATAATATTGAAAAATGTTAACATGTTAAATTGAAGATACCCCATCATTATCAGCAGCGACGAGCGAAATCTATTCTTTAAATTTTCTCAAGCAAAATTCTACTCGAAAAGTAGAGTGAATTAAAATTGAATTCTCGAATGACTTTTCACTCACTCACATAACGTGGGTCCTTTGCTTCAAATTGTCGAGTGAATATTTCCACTCGAAATTTCGAAGACTAAGTCTGAAGCACTCCATGAAATGCATTGCAAAGTGAGTGATTCGCGAATCTTTGGCCCGAATAAAATCATCGGAAGCAACAGATTGCGATTCCGATATAAAATTCCTCAGAATTCACCGCAATGCGGAACAAGAGATAATTTTTGCCCTTTCCTCTTCCCTTTCCTCTTCCAATGGAACTTCCGCTGATATCTCGATTGGCAATTCGCGCGCCTCTGAATTGCCCGTGAAGAAAAGGGAGGGGAAAAAAATAGCGATTGATAAATATTGGGCACTCTTATTGAAAACGACAAAGCGCGTTGGCGGAATCGCCTAACGTAATCTCGTTACAATCGAGGCGATTCGCGATTGTTTTATCGACGATAAGCTCGAGCTGTTGCGCGACAACAGCCGAGTTGCTCGGAAAGCCGATCACGGTGCGTTACTTAAGGACCATCTACAGGTGTTAGAGGTAGTAACACTACGAAGTAAGAAGTAAGAGAGTTTTTTCAATGGAATAAAGCATAACACCGGGGGAGTGAGCGAAATGGGTCATTCCCATTTCGTATTCCCTCCAGCCTTTTACCGCAATCAATGCTCTATCTCTTATTTAATACTGCTCATTTCCAATGTATAGACGCCATTTACTTATCACTATTTACTTCCAATGTAGACGGTCCTTTATAAATACTCTACTTAACGCCGATTGGATATCTACGTTCGCAGAACGGACCGACTGTCATCTAATTTACCGTCTAAAACTGACTCGCGAGCGCGATATGCGCCGATCGCGCGTGCGCGCGAGAGAGAGAGAGAGAGAGGAACGGAGGGAGGGAGAGAGAAAGAAAGAGAGAGAGAGACAATTTTGTAGTTTAATTTTAATTCCCTCGGGATGGAGGGATTAATCGTCGACTGGCGATTACCGCGCGTATATCCGATGTTCGAGCGATCGGGCGTCAATCAGCGTCGCTAACCAGCGATATCGTAAAGCAACCCAATCGCCCGTAAATTACTGAGCGAGGTTATTTACGCGCGCGCGCACACACCCGGGTATACAGGCGATTTACACAGGGTAAAACGCCCGCTTTTTTTAATCCGTTCCCCGCCTCCTCGCGCGGAGGCGCGCGCAATTAAGCGCGGGATCTTACGTACCGAGAAGTCCCGACGTCGAAACCTACGAAACCGGATAGCCCCGTGGCTCATTACGTTCACGTATCGTGCCGTTGATTATCCGGTTACCGTATACCCGCGATAAGCGTAATCGGACACTTTCCGGCGAGTGATTATCTGCCGAATGAAGGATCCGTGACTTTCGGTTTTTATCGGCGCGCGCGCGCGCCGTCGATCGAAAATACACGGATATGGAATCGGAGAAGACGTGCATACATGCACAAGTAACGTCACGGCAGTTTCGACGGCCACTTTGCGCAAGTCGCGTGTGATAACGAGAGTCGCACGGCTGTTTTCGAACTGACGCCAACGTGGTGCGCGCGACATGACATGCGAAGCAAAAGCCGACGATAACGCCGGAGTAAGTTGAAACTAGGCCTTCGATATTCGGATCTGATACTATCCCGGGCATCCGGGATTATTCGGGTAAAGGATGTTGTTTTAGCAGCATGACAAATTTGCGAGTTAGAAATGTTGAGAAAGTTGAAAAAAAAAATAAAATAATCAAGTGTATACATGTGACAAAATAATCGCACGTGAGAGCCGTGTATCCTTTACAGGAGAGAAAGAGAGAGAGAGAGAGAGAGGACACTTTTCCAGGCGTAAAGAAAAAGTTGCCGTAATTTATAAACAAATTAATTTTGTCGAGAAACAAAGGCGCAATAAAATATCATACAAGAGAACCGTGAATCTTTCCAGGTGCAATAACAGAAATATGTTGATAAAAGTGTGCACCTGATAGTCGAAGATCCGAGTACTCGGGGAGTCCCTGGTTGAAGTACAACTGACAAAGTGCGAGCGGACCGCTCGGCGATCCTCGGTGAGCGCACGGGTTGCGAACGCACGACGGACTCATAAAGTCCCGCGACGCTACGTACGCGACGTACGCGGCATACATGTCGCTAACGGAGGTCTCAATCTGCACACGCCACGCGCAACACACACGAGCGTGTATATATATACACACGTATCCGACAAGACGCATAACGCAATAATAATCATAATGCCAGATCGATACCGACGTGTGATGTCCGTCGGTGCATCGCGGCTCCGCATGTCGCGCGACACGCGCGAGAATGCCGATGCACCGGCGCACAAAAAAAATCAAGAGGAATGCACGGCGGGGCCCACGTAACGACGCTGCGTGAAAAATCGCTAAATTATTAGTTTCCGCATCGCTTGTTTTCATCCCCCTCCCCCCGTGCGTCCCTCGCGCGTTTTCCCCGCGTATTTCCCTCGCGCGCGATACGCATCTCCGGATTGCAGTGGAGTTAGCAAGCGAGAAGAGCGTATAATACGCCGCTCACCGTTGTCGTCGTCGTGGTCGTCGTTCGTCAGAGATACACGCGCGGCTCGTAATGAGCACACGATTAACCGCCCGAGAGATTATCCGCAGCGCGCGGGGGNGGGGGGGGGGGGGGGGATACCTCTCTCGATAAATCGGCAAAGTAGGAGAATTGTTTTCCGAAAGTTTCCGCAAAATTACACGAAAACACCATATAATTAATTTCTGAGATTGATTTTGTTGTTTCTTGAAATACATTCTCCGTTACAATCAATATACTTTTCCATTCGATGTAACCAATCGTCGAACTGTCCTGTCCATCTTTCCGGCGGTAACTCAGAGAAATCAGATTTTCGAGCTCGCCTCCACCGTCGTCGCATCTGCCATGTTCTAACTTTGAACCACGCGTTTTATCCTTGATGTATGGAAATAGGAAGAAGTCACAAGGTGCCAGGTCGGGGCTGTAAGACAGATGAGTCATCAATTGTACACAGGCACTGGTAAAGAAAAACCTCAGTTGTCCTCTTTACGTTGTACTTGTGCGACGTGATGCGTTGGTGGGTGTCCGATGGTACAAGATGATGCACGATCTTGGCCGATTTTCACGAATCTCCCCAAACGCAGTCCGCAGGCGAATTGTTGCGTAGCACTCGGCATCAACCGTACGACGATTTTCAAACGCGACAGACACGACAGGACCGGTTTTCCTGAAGAACGACGCAATCATTTTCTTCGCCAACACTTCGGCTGCGCTTTTGTCGGATGCTGGACGCCCGGGAACACCCACTCGAGTGCCGCTTGCTTTCCGACTTGTAGCAGTAAATCCATCATTCACCACTTGTTGCGATGTCACACACTGCTCTGGACCGACCGTGATCATATTTTTTCAGCATTTCTTTGCTCCGTTTGACACGCGCCTTCCGACGCCAAGACAATCATGTAGGATTTTTTGTTTTATATGAGTCGTATCAATGCCTAGAGACGCCTTCATTTCTCTGTAAGTTATGCAACGAATGATCCTGCAGTAAGTCACAAACAGCATCGAGGTTCTTTGGAGTAACCATCGTAGCAAGACAGCCCTCACGGGATTCGTCAGCGAATACTCTACTCGACCGCGCTTAAAGTTTGCGTACCACTCAGAAACAGTCCTTTGGGACAGTGCTTCACTACCAAAAACCAAAGGAGAACCTTCGACGCATTATAGCGGAGTTAACGACTTTGTAAAAAATCGTCGAACAGAAATTTTCTTGTAATAAATTCACTTTTTTCTTCGAAAGCGTCAACTTGGAACAAGTCTCATGGCTGAACGGATGAATATTTTTGGATGCGTCAAAAGGCAAAGTGTCATTAAACTTGTGAAATTAAGAGAACTTATCGACAGTTTAAATATGACACGATGCCTAATGCCGACAGAGATTCTCCCCCCCCCCCACCTTTTATTATTATTAGATGTTATTGATGTTTGATGATTCCTATTTCTCGTTTGATCACCTATAAGTGAGATTTCTCTCAGTGCACCGTCTGACAGAAACAAATTTATTCTAATCGATCGAAACTTTCATTCTATGAATTAAAAAAAACTTCTTTCTCTAATTTAAATTTTTACTTAATTTTTCTAATTCTGCAAGAGATTTGGAAAATTCGAGTCACCGTTTGCTTTGACAAATCTCACATCAAGTCTGCAATTATAGCGTAACAAGTGTTGTCGTATCGACTGTTAAGTAATGTCTACACGCATTTAATCGCCATCAAATCGAACGATTTTCTGTTTGTATACACAAAATTATCCAAAGTTCTTGCGATTTTAGATAACTCGCGATTCAGCAACAAACACTAGCATGACATTTGTATTTAGAGACGTCAATAACGATTGATTAAATATGATGTCTCAAACAAGTCTTTTCTTATATAAATTTAAATTAATGAATTATAACAAACCGAATATTTATTTCTCCGCCCCTTCATCAACACTACTTTCATCGAAGTGAAGTCGATCCGCCAAGCTCTCAAACGAGACATGCGACTAGAAACCTTAGGAAACTATAAGCACAAATAGATTCTGAGTAGCAGTATTTTCGATATCGCTTTGAGCGAATTTTCATTCGTTTTAAATGGGATTTCACTCTAAGAAATTTAAAAATTTTTCAAGTACAAAGGATCAATGTTATAACGTAATTGCACGAAAATGTTGAATCAATACATCATATATCGTTTCAATAACTCAAGTATTATTTTCAATGATATTGCTATTGAATCAAAAAGATTTATCCTCATGATGCACGTTAGAAATTCTATCGTTACAATAATATTTTTTCCATGTAAAATGTTTTGAAGCGTCTAATAGATCCTTATTGGATATCCTAAGTTTCCATAAAGCCTTTTCCAACCTCGCGTAAATTGCACTTCAGTATTTAACCAATGCAACGATACATTTACTACAATATATTTATTATATCGTACGTAAACAACGATTTCGTTGGTGTAACTGAATTTTCCATTGCCAAACGAAAGTTCGGTTGCAAAAATAGAAAAATTCCTGTAAGAAGTTTCTATTCAGTCAATTGCTCTCAGTTGTTTAAACCGAGTTTTAATATAACTGAATGTTCACATGAATATTCTCAGTCACAGTAACAGAAATATCATTACTTGTCTTCGAGTTTTCACCTCTTGTCACCGAATTTTTATCCGGTATTCAAACGCAGGAACTGAATTTTTTCCCTATACCACGAGCAAAAAGTTGGTTTATAGAATCGAAACGAGATGCGATGTCGAAGTAAATTCGATACAGGACCGCAAGAAGTTGAAGTTTTACCGAAATTTTTAGCGTACGATAAAAAAGAAACCATCGGAGGTTATGAGAGAACACAGAAAGAAACATCTTGTTAGTACGATTGACTTTTCTGTCGTTTGGAGGTCAGACGAAAACTCGGTTGTAAGAACGGAAAGATTCCTGCAGGAAGTTTTTACTCAGTCAATTTCTCTCAGTTGTCTCAATCGAGCTTTAACAGCGTGAATATTTACACGAGTGTTCTCAGTCGCGGTAATAGAAATATCATTTCTCGTCGTTGAATTTCCACCATGATCCCAGAATTCCCGTTAAATCGCAACGACTGAGATTATTTCTACGAAGAAAAACTCGCAGAGACCGATGCAGAAGCGATGCGACGCGTCATCGACGACGGCAACGAAACACGCTGAAATCCGACGAAAGCGCGGATCGACGTACACCGACGAGAATGTTGTCTTCTCACGTCGACCTTCCAACAAGACTAATGATGCACGCGGCGTTATTTTACGAGCAGGGGTGCCGGAACACTTGACGAATTTAATCGTCGGATTCCTGTCGATGCGTCAGAGACCAGAACTATTATTATTCGACAGAATCGAGAATAGCGTGACGTTGTCCCCGGCCCATTTCTCGATCTCCTCCGTCACTGTACACTGTACTTCGCTCAACTCGCTGCGGTAAGGCGACACCGCGCATCGATCGCGTGCGAGAATTTTCAGATAGTCATTCGCGCGATCCTCCTTCGCGGGGACGATTTCGCTTCGTCGGAGCATCGACTTGGCGCGCCGCCGAGCGGGCGGACCAACCGCAACAATTAGTCACTGTAGTTGTGTGCGAATGTCGGATTTTCCTGCCTCGTTCGCGCGTCGTCGATGTTGTTCTCACAAAGATGGATGCGAATGAAACGAACAAGCCAACACAGATTACCCGGACAATATTTTCAATTAAGAGCCCGCCCGATCGTCCGCGGACAAAAGTCGCGCCGGTAACGGCGGCTTTCGCCGCGGTATCGATGATTTTCAAATCGGACCCTCGAGCATCGATCCGGGATCGAAACGGGATTATCTCTCGCGGGCGATGAACGGCACATGAGCGGTCTAAACCGATGTTAACGAAAGTTTCACCGTGAATTTTTCAGAAAATCGCCTCTGCTCGATCCGTGCTTTTCTCTCTCTCTCTCTCTCTCTCTCGGTCCGCCCGACTGTATCTCTTTCTCCGTCTCCCCCCTCTCCCCCTTCTCACTCTCTCTCTGTCTCTCTCGTTTACGCCCACGCGCACGCGGCCAACCACGGAACCGGCCGGCGGGTAAGAGAGTGTATTTCTCGCTTATTATCCTTTCCTTCGATTTTCTACCGAAGGGAAAAGAATACGCCAGGAAAGGTACTTGTCTACTTGTATATTATGCATATACGTGTACACGCGCGCTCGCGCGAAAGAGAGAAAGCGCGCGTGTGTATCGTCGGTATTCGTACCCGTGACGCGTGTGACTCACCCGCACACGCGGTCCGACGAACGCGCCGGAGATTTACAGCTCATTACCGATTTCATATCCCGGCATCACGATCGATCCGCCGTCGTCGCGTCGCCGCCGACGACGACGCCGTTGAACGGTCGGAGCGGATTTCGAGTCGCCGGAAAAACGCCGCGGCGGAAAACGCGCGGGCACACACTCGTCCGTGGACGCGCATAATTTATCCTCGCGCTAAATGACTTTTCCTTCTCGCTGAACACGTTACCTTGTCGTGATCTCCACCCACGGCCTGTTAGGCGATGATGCGCGACGGCGATCCCGGAACGATCGCGCCGACGGCTCGCGAGAACACCGGAACGGATGTGGCGGCAACTCCGTTGGACCTTCTGCGCGACTCTCTCCGACGTTCATCGATGATTGTCGTCCGGGTGAACGGGAGACATTGTCGATCGATGACCAAAAGTTCATATCACCACCAGCATCGTCACCGACGAAAATCGTCTCTCTCTCTCTCTCTCTGGCAGAGTGCGCGTAAATATCAACCGACGAAGGAGCCGTGCGTCAGGCGCTGCACGGAAATGTCAAACGACGAAGACGTTGGGTCTCGCAACAGCGGCGGCAGGAGCAGCAACAACAGCAACTACGGCGGCAGAAACGGCGGCCGCCGTCGCTCGCGTGGGAGTGTGACATAATACCGCGGCACGACCGCGGCGTTCCGTTCTTGCGCCGCTCGATTTGCAGGATCGATCCTTCGGAGCACTCACTGCCGATCTCTCTTGTCGCCACACGATCCTCGCTCGCTTCGATCACGTTGTCCCGATCGTCAGACCGTGATGATGTTTTGCCATCGCGTTTGTGCGTGCGTGCGCGAGATCAGTCACATGTCTCTCTCTCTCTCTCTCTCTCTCGCTTGCTCATATACGTACGCGAATTTACCGCGGATTTGCAAGAGCGCGCGCGTGCGTGCGTGCGTGCGTCGTGTCGTCTCGAGAACCGCCTGCCTGGTTGCTCGCCTACTCGCTTGCTTGCGCACCTTCTGCGCGTTCCGTGCTGCACGACTCGAGCCGAGCACAGACTGAAGTCGGGCGCGCACGCTCCGCCGCGCCGAGGTGAGCGGAGGTGACTTGCTACTCGGGGCCCGACCGGCGCGGCGCAGCACGCGGCGAACCACCACGAGCATCGCGGGCCAGTGGCGGCGGCGGTGTTGCGGCCGGTCGACCGTACGAGGAAGTAGGATTGTGTGTGTGTGTGTGTGTGTACTAAATATATATAGTATACATTTGATATATACATGTATATTGCAAAGCAATGATATATACATACACGTATTCGTCGAGTGTAATTCGTATATTTATATTGTGTATTATGTAAAAATAGTATATGCAGTATTTGTGTGTGTGTGTGTGTGTATACATATATATGTAGTAGAGTAATGATGTATATGTGCGTACATATTTACATGTTTGTCGTATGTAGATGTATGCACATGTTTTACATTAAGGATCATTCAACAATTACGTCACGACGCGAGAAGGGAGAGTCTATTAGCTTCCGTGACGGTGTGATGGCAGGTGGGAGGGGGGATAAAGGCCATAAAACGTCACGTAAGGCCCTCAGCATACAGTGTTTATTTTTGTGATTGATCTAAAGAAATCTGATAATATAATGTTGAGACGAGTAGAGGGGAAATTCCACAAAGTAATATTAAAAATAAACGTAACGTGATATTAGAAGGGGAACCATACTTTGTGACAAAGTATGATGAAGAGGGGGTAAAATATTCACAAATTTTGATGTGAACGTGACGTAATTATTGAAAGGAGGATCCCCGGTGCACGCAGTTTCGATCGGACACATCCAATCACAGATCGATCGTGATTGAATGTTCCTAGGCATAGGCCATCGTGATTGGATGCGTCCGACTGAAACTGTGTGTGCATCTAGGACTCACTTATTACTAAAATCCCTTACGAATTATGTAGTAATAGAGTAGTATATATATAATGTACATACATATATATTGTTTAGTAGTGATGTATGAATGTATACATGGGATCGTCATGTGTGAATGTATGCGTGTATTTTACGTTCGCATATTATGTAGTAATAATATATATATACATATATATAAATAATATATTTGGTGTGTACATATTTTAGAATAATAATGTATGTACACGCATATATATATATAGATATGTATAGTTGCCGTGTGTGGGTGTACGTGTGTGCTGAATACACGAATGTACTTGGCGGGAATAGGTGCCCTGCGCGAGCGAGCGAACGAGTGCCTCCCTCGAGGCATCGCGAGCACAGCCTCGCAGTTCCGCCCGTGCATAGGCGGCATGCATCTCCGCGCCATCGCGCCGAAAAGTTCCACGTGGCGGAAATGAAAATTGGAGGACAATGGCGTTGGGAAGAATTGAAGAAAATTCGTCAAAGACGGTGTTCCGGTTTCGCTTCCAGCAGATTTCAAACGGCAGGATATCGAGAAGAATATCGACGGCGATTATAATTGGACTGGCTGACAATCGCACGTCGAAAATATTTCGCGGTCGCTTCTCACTATTCGCGCGCCAGTCAAATGTACTTTTACACTTAATTATACGTTCCGGGAAAATGAAAATTCGCCGCGCCGAACGAGAGAAGGCCACACGCTCAGGCGTGCCCCGGAGCGTACACGCTAATCATTTCGCGCGTGTAATTCAAAGCGCGCGATCCATTGTGCGTGTTTCGACAGTCGATCTCCCGGAGCCTCGCTCAGATATCCGCAAATGTCATTGGAATATGAGATATTGCGAGACACACCGCGGCAGCGGGCATTCGCGGGAGCCGGAGGATCGTGCACGCGCGGAATGCAACACGCGCGGATTCTCGATTTTGCTTTTTACATTTTCGTACGACGGGGGTTCACAATGCCCCGCGGTTGCGTAATCGAAACGCGTAGGAAGCAACAGATTGATTAGCACACGAGAGGAGAAAGGTTGCGGCCATATAGATTGGCGGTGGCTTTATGCGAATCGCGCGGCCGAGCACGCGCGCGCGCGCGCGTCGAAACCACGTGGGTGTCATCACACGCGCGTGAAAAAAATGCCGAGATTATAGACATACGCTACGTACTCTCTAGCACTGCCTAAACCAGTGATTCTCAAAGGGAATGCCGCGATAGATTCGGACGAGAGATTGCGCCAGAGATCACACAGCCAAGACCTCACCGTTCGACGCCTCTTCGTTCGTTCCTTCGAACGTTCGATTTCATTCAACTCGATTCCTCAGTATCCTCCCGAAAATGAGAGGGCGTGCGTAGCATGAGTGTAGACGATTTGCGAATAATTCGCGACGGAATAATCTGTTTTTAATACGAAGCAACCCTCCCCGCGCGACTCTCGCCCCGCGTGGCCAGACAATGCGCCGCGAGCGAAAAAAGTTTGAGAACCATTGGCCTAGAGTGTAAGAGGAGTGTGGGCACGCACCGCAATATCGCCAAGGGACGGTGCATAAAGGATCCCGATAGCAATGACTATAAATTCACTCTAAGCGCGGAGTCTAAATATAAACTACGCGCGAGAGCGGCACCGTTGTGTTCCCCGCGTAAAAATCACATATTTACATACTATCGTCTCATCATTATTATTATTATTATCATATTGTTATTATAATTATAATATTATCATATTATTATTATCATATTGTTATTATAATTGCGGACTTTCATGCATTGTACACCTTACATATCCCTCCTGGTTCTGCATTAATGCGATGCACCTGCCTCGCTTTAACGCTTCGTTAACGTCGGATACTTCGTTACGTCGAACTTTGTCTTACGAAAAAAACCAAGTAGGGATGCGAATAACAACGTTTGCGGCGCCGCGTTTTCGCGAAATCTCGAGCGAGTCTCCAGCGGACGCTCGACGCGAACAAAATTCGCGTATTCTCGCATGCTGCTACCGAGTCGAAATTACGATACTTTCACGATCTTAACGAGATCGTTGAAGTGATGTTTTCGAAAAATCAATACTTTACGAGATATTTCATATTTTTTGTACGGAAAAGTATCAGAATCAAGAAGAAAGTATCTCGAAAGGTATCCACTTTCCAATGATCTTGCTCTGCGTACTTTTATACGTAGAATAAAGAGGAAGAGATCGATTTGTGTAAGAAAAAAGAAACTGTACGATTCCATAAGAAAAAAATGAAGCTGTGGACTATGAACTTTGAATTGTTAACTATATAACGAGGCTACGGTTATTAACTCATGTTCCTCTCAAAATTTGACAACCTTCATCTGAACATATTTTTGATTGAACCTAATCCGAAGATAAAAGGGGCAATAGATTAAAACAGAATATAGTGTCAATTATAATAATCTTACACGCATATCGCTACCATAATTTTTAAAACCAAGAATAGGGTTGAGGCCGAAATAACTATAATGTTCATTAGTGTCTATTGTCAAATTAAGTTTAATATAAAGCCAAAATTTCGGCTCGCACGCTTATGTATTCGCGCATGGAAAATTCTCTAAGTCTCACTGTCTCCTCTCTCTCTCGCGGCGATTGAAGTGATTACGAAGTGAAGTGACGTCGGTGAATTCGACTAAATTAATCATCGCAAAAGCATGTCCGAACGGAAAGAAAAAATAGAGAGAGAGAGAGAGGGATCATTCGCGGCTCACACGAGCCGCGATTCGCGAGATTTGCGTTTCCGCATGCTCGGCACACGTGCACCGCGCGCGAGAATCCGTCTAGCGTAGCGGCCGACACGCTATAGTGAATGTAAAACCGAGCGTACGAACTGAATATTTAAAAGATTATAAAGCAAGTCGCGCGCGCGAGAGAGGATACCGGCCGGGCCGAGCTGGCTCGTAAGGTCTAGCGATAAGGTCGGCCGCCCTTTCGATAATACGGTCGATATTGACTCGCGCGCACGGAAAAGAATTTCCGCAAAATTCCTCACGTTCGGACAAGCGAGTGGCAACTGTCGAGAACCGTCCATCGCGCGGACATTGTTATTATATGTATATTATCGCATTACTTCTCGCGCGAGAGGCGAAAATAGCGACGGGACGGTAAACAGCAGTAAACGGCGGAATATATATATGGTATCCGAAGAGCCGTAAAGTAAACTGAGAAAAACATTACGCTCGGCCGGCCGGCCGTCACTCATCTGAGCGTAGGTATGTATATATGAAACGATATAAGTGCATTGTGCTCGTTAATGCGCCAGCGAGCGCGTAATGCTTGCGTATGCGCATAAATATTTATGCTGTTCGGCTGAACAATCCCTAAAACGAAATGAAGTCTCTATAGCCGTGACGGGGGAACGCTCGGATATTATCGTTGATATTCTCCGTTGCGCGTTCTCCCGTTTCAACCCCTCCGACACCTCCGCCTCGACGTGGACTTTGTTCTCTCTCGCTCGTGTTAATCAGTCCAATTAACAAATTACCGGTTACATTTTTTCTTCTTTTTTTCCGCCGTAACTTGTGTCTCAAATTCGATACTATTTTGCAAGCAGTTATCTTCCTTTCGTCTTGAAATCTTCCCATCGTTATCTCTTTATCGAGCGAGGAAATATGCCTCACGAATATCGAAATTCGGGCTCGTTGTTTTTGTTACACATGGGATACGATATGATATTAAAAGTTGGGAATAAAATGTGACCAAAACTGCTTTATCTTGCGTCAGTACACGGAAAGAACTTTATAGGAAAAATTATTGTAAAACTTTGCAAACAAAGAACATATATTCTCCTGCTTTAAAAGGATCCTGGAGTCGTCCGTTTTACCGAAGATTCCTTGCTGTTATATTCCTTACCGGCTGCACAGAATTCAAAATCTTTCCACACAATTACACACACGTTAATGTAGAAGAGGACGATTGATTTTATTCTAAAAACGAAAAAAGTTTTATAATTTGCTGACTTTGTTTCGTTTTTTTGAATGAAGTAAACTTTTAATTCTCGGCCGGATTCTAATTAACGAGAAATGGCTTACTTTTGATAATGTCCTACGATGAGCATCAACCGATTTCCAGAGTCCAAGTAACACAGCAAGCGGCATGCGACAGGACTGCGTGCCGAAAAGAAACACGCCATCAGCTAATACCCATCGTTGTTAGAACATCTTCAGAAGTAAACCATTTTTCTCAGAGTCTGGTCTATTGTTTCCCGTGTGATCATTAGTTTGTACAGATTAATTAATTCCTAATTAACTATTGCAAATTTTGCAAAACGACTTTTCTGTCCATTTTCACTCGGTTTGCCTCTACACACCACGGATCCCGAGAAAGGTTTCAGACACCTTGTATATGCTTACAACATGTACATACAGGGTGTCCGAAACTTTTCTTTCAATCGCTAGTATGAAGGTAGAACGGGTTAAATTGAATAGAAAAGTCCTCTACCATTTTGCAAACAAACGCGCAAAATTTTGAGTTATTAATGATTGAAAATCATCATGTATAAAGGCTTCTTTAAGTAACAACTAACAAATTTGCGTGTTATTTGCAAAATGGTAAAGAATTTTTTTGTTCAGTCTTTTGATAAGTTTGGTAAATTTCTATGAGATGGCGCCACAATTTGGTGGCGTGACGCCTGGAAAGTTCCATTCTTCGAACCCTCCCAGGCTAAACTTCAGCCAACGCATTATTCACGTTCGGTAGTCGTTTAAAGCGTGTGGTCGCCACAAAAATGGAAAAACAAACGATTTCGGTACAGTGATAAAACACTTTTAAAGAAGTGGACAGTAGCACAGATCAAAGCCGAGTTCGACGAAGTTCATGGGGACTCTACTCCTGCGTTGAAAACCGTATATTTCTGGATAAACATGGCCGAAACTGTACTGAAGACGAAGCGCGCTCTGGACGTCTTGTTGAGGTCATCACGTCGGATATCGTGTAATAAATCCATGATATGGTTATCGAAGATCACCTAATGAAGGTGCGTGAGATTGCTGAGGCCGTAGACATCTCGACAGAATGAGTGCGTAACATCGTGTATGAAAAATTGCATATGAAAAAACCATGTGTTTCCACAATGAACGCCGCGATAACTGATTCTCGGTCAGAAACGCGCGCGAAAGAACGTTTCAATGCAGTGTTTGGGGAGGAGTTTAAGCGCAATCCGCAGGATTTTTAGCGTCGGTTCGTGACTATGGACGAAACTTGGATCGACCACTACACTCCTGAGTCAAAGGAGCAGTCAAAGCAGTGGACAATGCCTGGGTGAAAGTGCATCGAAGAAGGCGAAGACTGTTTTGTCAGCCGGAAAGATGATGACCCTATTTTTGGGGTTCCCAAGGTATTATCCTAATTGACTACTTGCAAAAGGGTGAGACAATAACAGGAAAATACTATTGAACTGCTTGAAAGAAGAGCTGAAAAATAAACGGCCAAGATTGGCGCGCAAAAAAGTGCTTCCCCACTAAGACAACGCGCCGTCGCAATGACAAAATTACACGAATTGAGCTTCGAATTGATTCTTCATCTACCCTATTCTATTCTCCGGATTTAGTCCCGTGCAACTTCTTTCTCTTACCAAATTTTAAAACCTGGCTTGATGAAGAGAAATTCTCGTCAAATGAGGAAGTCATCGTCACCATTAATGAGTATTTTGCAGACTTTGGGACAGCCTACTTTTCCGACGGTATTAAAAAACTGGAAACTCGCTGGACCAAGGTGTATCGCTCTCGATGGAGATTCAACGAAGATTCGATGGAAATCCAAAAAAAAAATATATTTTGCTTGCTTTTTTGCCGGACTTACCAAACACAACCTTCGTAGAAAACGTAGTCTCCGCGGAGACTTTTGGGGATGAAGAGGAACGGCAATCGACACATTTTCTTTTCCCCAATACCGATAATTTTATTTATCGACATAGCCGTTCAACCAAAAATCAGCTTCATCCGTAAAAATAATTTATTTTTCCTCGAATTCCTCATTCTCAAACATATCGATTGTCACGTTGTAAAACTCAACTCGTTCTCCCATCGCTTTTTCGTCAATATTTGATGTGTAGTGATTTTATATGGATGCAGTTTGATAATATTTCTCACAATCTTTCGAAGAGTTTCTCGCTTCAAATTCATGACCTGAACATCTTTCCGAATCGAGGGATTTGGATTTTTTTCGAAATATGCTCTGACGCAATCAATTATTTCGCCCGTTACAACGGTATGAGATGGGAACCGAATAAATTTTGTCTACGATCATTTAAAATGCCATACACTCTAAATAATCAATTAGATTATCAATAATCCTGCGAAAAAGTGAGTAAAATATCAGATCACCATAATATGTATAATGTGTAGGTTAGATTAAGTTATGGCGCGAGGAGGAGGAAGCATATTTCTTCAGTATACCTCTGCTTGAAACTTTTTAGATCCATATTAATATTTACGGTAATCCACGATATGCCTCAGTATAGTGTTTGCCTCTACTGTAGAAGCACTCGACAAGAGACTTTTCCTTCGATGCTTGGAGCGTTCGTTCTAACGCTGGTAACCGGAATCTAATTAGTTAAACGACCGTCGAAATCGAAGAGTATAAATATAATTGTTTACTTTAGACAGAACCCCCCGATAGTATACCTTAACATTCTTACGGTCGAGCTAAGTATTTATTTGTTCAGATGCATGTTGGCCCGAGACCGAACTATTAGGTAGGCGGAGAAAGAAAAAGGTTCTAAAATATAAATGATTCTTAAAGTCTAAAGCTGTTGCTCGTAACGATCTATGCACAGATCTGCCTCTACAGACCCATTATCGCGAGGCATTATCGTCGATATTCCCGACTATCGGCTGGGATCTTCGAATCCATCTTGCGCAACGTCGCCCACGCTCGCTCATCGAACCTTGCGTGTCTTTCCCGTCTTTGACGCCTGCGACGGACGCGACTTCGGGAAAGTCGATGGTGCGTGCGAAGACAAAACCGATTCAATCGGCCGGTGCGCTAAAGTCGCGTCCGTCGCGACGCGAATACATTCCCATGCCAATGTATATTCGTAACAGAAGGAGCAACAAAACAAAGAAGCAAGCCGACATTTATCGTATTCTAAGGACAATCCTGGAGAATACAAGTGGCGCACGTCAGTGCGATCGGATGAAGATATACACTGAGAAACTCATTTACTTGAATCAACTAAATTCTTATTTGACTATGGGCAAGCAAATATTTTGTTATAAGAACCAAGGTTTAGTTCTCTGAACCAAAGATTTGGTTCTTTGAAACCTCTGAAACGTCAGAGAAGCAAACCTTCGGTTTAGACAGCCGAAAAATTTGTTTGCCTATAGTCGAACAAGAATTTCGTTGATCCAACTAAATGGGTTTCTCAGTATAGAGATAGGGAAATGTGGCGCATTAAGTCGAGCAAAATGACAGGAAGATAAGAAAGGAAGAAAGAAATTCACCTTGAGTATTCGCCTTAAGTAGCGGGTAACACGTGATAAAAATCAAACATAATCGAGCGGAAATATCAAAATCGAAATGTGCGGTCGCACGAGTACAAAAAGAGCGACGCGATAAATGAGAAAACGCGAGTTCGCGAGGGAACGAGAGGAGAGGAGAGGAGACGATGCGAAATGAGTGGAGAGAAAGAACGAAGGAGAGCGAGAGGAGAGAGACACAAGGGAGCGGAGGACCGAAGGAGAGAGAGACGGGCTCGCTCGAGCCGAACGCGCTTCTCTCTCGCGGCCGAAGACAGAGAACGCGATGAAGGATAGAGAGAGAGAGAGAGAGAGACGCGGCGTGCACACACGGTGCCCCCTCCCCGGGTAACACACCGTGCACGTGCACGAGGGCATGCGCGCGCGTGTGCGTGTACAAAGTAGGTCCACGGAGCGGAGGAGAGACGGCGAATGAATATCGCCGTCCCCTCGCGGCCAGTGCGACCAATCCGCGCCAAGCGCGAACTGCGTGAAGGCGGAACGCAGTGCTCTTCGCTCGTATATCCGCGTATTTATTATTCAGTTTGCAAATACGTGGCAAAAATCTCTCTCTCCGGTCGCGTCGTACGCTCACCCACATCGCCGGGCTGTATCTCGCGCGGCCACGCACCTCTCTCTCTCTCTCTCTCTGTCTCGTAGCACGGCCCGCGGAGCTGGGAGGTGGAGCCAGAAGGCAGAAGGAGCAGGACAACGACGAGATATCGGTCGTTAATTTGTTAGAAACGCCACCGGCACGGCCGATTGCGCCGCGCACGCACGCCTGCTTGCGTGAGTGCGTGCGTGCGTACGTGAGCACGCGCAATGTGTGTACAAGACGAAGCGCAGACACGCCGTCCCACGATACCGCGACATTCGGCGCGTATTAAGCCTGTATATTAATAATCATTGCTTGAAACCTGCCTCAGGTGAGTGACTCGGGCTTGCATTTGGAACTCCTGGATCCGCCCGTGATTCCCGTACCCCGCACGCGACTTAATTACTCGATCGTAATTACGAAATTGCAATGGTCGCGCCCGATCATCGCGTGTCGTTAATTGCGATACGGCATGCGTACATACGAAATTCACTCGTGACGAACTCGTAAGAATTAGGCGCGAAAGGCGGAAATAATAAGGAAGCCGCCCTGCAAGTGATGCGGTCCAGCACTGGTCAGACGTACGTCAAATTCAAATTGCACGGAGTCGCCGGTGAGAGACACCACGGTCACGCTGCGATCTCGGGTTACCGATGTGTAATTGAGATGTTCAACGAAGATGAGACCGCCCCGGTCACACTGAATCTCTGAAATTAACAAGATTTCGAGGAAAAAATTCAGTTGTAACATTTCAAGGTGTATAAAGCATATCCATAATTCCGAATTCAGTCAACTTGTGATCGAAAGCGTTGCTTAACCTCGATGATCGGATGGTAAGCAGTGAATCTAAAAGATTATGGCCGCATCCTTGTGACTTATGTTTATATAATGTATTCTTATAGTGTTAGAGGTAAAATTTCGACTCAGGGAAGCCTTCACGAAGCCAACAGGAAGCTTTCAATCGACGAGCGTACTGCAAAGCAACAAGTAAACGTCTGGAAAACAAATCTTCCAGATCGTTTGAACGTTCCAGTGGGCCATATAATCAGCTGCCTCCCAACTCACTGGAAACTTCTCCGATCGCTTTATCTTCGACCGGGAGATGATCGAGACGTTTAACGAAAAAACCGTCTTGATCGCTGAACTTTTAAGAAATTGACAAGAGAAATACATGTATTCTCAATTTTTTTCAAAAATACACGATGCATATTAATACTCCGATGAAATCTTGCGCTTGATTATATCGCGGCAGAGTTTTGATTGCGACACTGATAGCAAAGATCGAACGATCATTAGTATTATACGATCTTTAATCTGCATCGAGATCGATGCGTTTGTCATTAACATCGAAAATATACGCAAAATTACAAGGTGCGACATAGAGCTGCGCGTTTCCCCGCCAACAAACCTCCCGCCCCGTCCGCGGCGTTTAAAAAACGCACGCGCGGTTCAAAGTTCAAGGCACTTTACGCCCTACTTCCTCCGCGTCTACTTCGTTCGAGCCATAAAACGGCCTCTCCCCGAGAATAGACACGAATTAGAATACTCCGGAATTCGCAAAAGTCACACTCGAGCTGGGCTTGTTAGAAAAGTTCTTAAAAATAGAGGAAACCAGGGACAAAAGTAACATTTTGCACATTAGAGTCGATATCTTCCATTTGCTTCTTTGCATGTTAACTTTTTTTCTTTCACAAAGGTAAACACATTCATCGATTACGTTAAAGAATGGATAAAAATCTAACCACATTTTATCATTAAGTAAAAAAAATTAATTTTACGAAGATCGAGATCTGTTACAGCTGTCTCCATCCCTCGGGTTGTAACAGGGCGAAGGGTTGATTGTAACATGGTAAAATAAAATAAAAACAACTATATAATCAATATAGCGAAATTGTATTAAACTCAACATAAGACAATATCACTTTATGTATTACTTTATATTTCTTAAATAACGAAATATTTCTTACTCGTAGGCAACTTCGTTCACGGCGGTCTAATATACGAATGCTTCGAAGACTTCGGGCACCTAACAATTTAGAAACGATGTAAGAAAAAATTATTAATGGCGTTATAAAATTTCAGGAACATTGTTGTTAGAGTCGTTAATCTAAATTGTAAGTCATTACAACGTTATTATGAAAAGTGGATATGTCTTTCCATAACTATGCGTTATTAAATGCAATATCAATTTGGTTACTAATTTTTATCATTTGGTTATTTAAAAAAATGTCACACACACACATACACACACATACACAACCAGATTATTAAATTTAACCCTTAGCGAACGAATGCCGCCATATTCGCGATATTATTCGCACATTAAAAATGCGCTCGTTCGTTAAGGGTTAATATAGACTTTTCTAACAGTGTGGCAACCGTTCGGCACGGGCATAAAAGTCCCCTCAGAGTTTCGATCTTTCTTTCGACTCATTCTTATGCGCGAGGGAGTCGCTATCGAGATGTTCATAGTACTTTCATAGAGATCGTTTCCATATGTATTATCTGACTCGTCTCCTCGAGTTTCTCACATCAGGCCAGATATCGGAGAATTGCTGATTGGGAAGTAGGATTTTACGAATCGACTAATTTCGATCTTGCATCCCTCTATCTCGGTTGATCCAATCAACTTGTAATCTGAAGGATTGCCTTGAAGCTATAAATGCTCCCGATATTTCGATTATTAAATTCGTATTGAAAACTATTCAAAAGCTATTTCGACGTTAAATACACGAAATATCGAGATTTAAAATATCATTGTGGTTAAAGCGAATTATATCGTTAAAATTGAACCTTGCTATCTTAGCTCTTATTGTGTTGTAAAATTAAAAGTTTAAAGTATGGCCAAAATTTCGAGTCTTTTAATGGAACTTTAACACTGATATCGTCTTCGATTTTTTTCATTCTAATGACATCCGATGTATTCGAGGCGTCTTTGAGGAAAACGCGGCTCACAATCTTCTCCCGCAAATCTCGATGTAACAGGACGGCGCGTATCTTCCCTTCTCTCTCTCTCTCTCTCTCTATCGGTCCTAAGGATATTAAAGGCTGATTTTCCGAGCGAGTCATCAAGAGAGCGCGCGGCAACTTGCACACACTTTGCGGCACAAAACGGGAACGTTGTGAAAGCCCCGGTGCGGTGCGGTTCTTCGGCCTCGTCTTCGTTCTCTCGACGCCGCCCCACGTCCCCTCGGTTCCTCCACGGCGACGACGACGGCGGCGGCGACGCAGCGGCGGCGGCAGCCCTTCTCGCTAGGAAATAAGAAATTTTCTTGAGAGATGCGAGCCTCTCAGAGCGCGAGGGAGGAGGCCTAGCCAAGCGAACATAGTTAATTTAGATTGTATCGCGTGAGAAGCAGGAAATGACGAAATATCCTGAGTGCTGACTTATACACCGCCGCCGTCGCTTCGCCTGCCATCGCTGCTCCTCGACCTCAGCCGCAGCTCCGCCGCCGCGGCTTCGACATACAAGGATAATACTCTATGCTTCTTTTTCTTTTTTTCCTTCTGTCTTTCTTTCCTTCCTTATTATATATTCCGTTCCGACGCGCGCGACGCCCGAGTTTAAAGAGAAGTCGCACGAGAGTCGCGTGCAATGCTCATGTTGATCCGACGACGTTCGACCGTGNGGGGGGGGGGGGGGCACGTCCTCAGAGGATACTCCTTGAACTCATTGCGTGACGCCTCGCAAATATCGAATGTCTCCCGCCGATCGTAGACTCTCTGTGAGAAACTCTCCGCGAACGTTCCTCCTCAGTGTAACTTCGCGCTTTATTTTGAGATCGTTAATGTCTTAAACCTTCTACTTTGGTGGAGTCTAGTTTAGATTCACTCAGGTCCGCATTGATAGTTGTTACCTGAAACCTGTCTCACGTGAGATACGCAGATTTGAATTTAGAGTTTAGATCTGAGTTTTTCAGTTAAATCCAATTTGAGATCAGAGTGAAGTGTGAACTTTTTTTTCACGAAAAACTGCGATTATAAATCTATCACCGCGTATATCATGGAATTCAACTGAAAACATTCAGACTCCAAATTCAGATCTCTCACGTGAGAGACAAGTTTCAAGTAACGACTGTTAATACGAACCTCAGAGTCTAGTTCGGATTGGTATTCAGTTTCGAAGTGTAAGGCGAGATTTCGCGCATCTTTAAAATAGCCAAATTTTGCGAATCACTTGTAGAATCGAATTATTGTTCCGTTACATTCCTTTCGGACGCGTGTGCGTTATAAAGAATCGGTTATCGGACGGTCTTCCAGGTCGTACTCCGTGGAAATCTCGTCGGGTGTATTGAAGGAAGTGACGCGGGGATAATTTGTCACACATGATTGGAGACGGCGTATAATGAAGGCTCGAGTTTCGACGGAGTACAACGCCGTCCGTGCGTCCGTCTGTATGAGCGTATCCACACGCACAATATATATATATATATATATATATATATATATATATATATATTCTCGTGCGCATTTAACGCATTAATCCTACAAAACATATTTAATCGCGACGAACGAATCTTTGCCAAATCACGACGAAATATTATCGATTCGAAAAAATTCCCCACTGTATAAATAAATTCGAGCGAGAGTTCGCATGCGTGAAAAAAAAGTAAAAAGATCTCCGAATGATTGTTCTGCAATTTTAGAAGCGCTTGTTAATTAGACCAAACCGGTCTTTTCTCTCATTCTTCTTTCATTTGTTTCTCTCCTCTTTGTAAGCAGCGAATAATATTAGTTTATGGTAATGTATTCGCGTATGCAGAGGCACGTACGATGATACTTCGCTGTCAGCAAGATATAACGCACGTCGATGCGCAAGGTCACTTTGCTGTCACAAGGTGAATGAAGAAGTTCGTCTTTATATAAGGCTTATAAATATTATTAATTATATATATATATATATATACACACACATATATACATATAAATAATAGAGCTAGAATTATAAATAGATAGATAGACTTGGGTACCGTGTTTAAATCCGTGCACGAAACCGGGTTTTCTCCGTCACACTCCCATGGAGCTTGGTCACCTGAGGAGTTACTATGCCCAATTAACCCTTTGAGAACCGTACGCTCGCCGGGCATTACCGCTTCCGTCGTTGCAACAGTTTTTTTGCCGTACGATTTTAGCAAAATCCATCGTCCAAATCGTGTGAACGAAAAGAAAGAGAGAGGAAAAAAAGAGAGGGAAAATAATACAAAAGATCACCGAGCAGCTCTTTTAAATAATATCAATAGAAATAGTTTCCATCCGTGAAAATGACGACGATAAAAAATATTTCAATCGATGTGCGTGAAAGTGCGCAACAAGTCGTCCGACGCCGGTCGGCGATCGAGCGTATTTTGATATCAATGCTGATATCCTCGATCGACGTCGGCAGTCGCGTGCACGTTACGATCCCATTTCTCCGCGTGAGCTCTCAACTGGAGAACGAAGTCGGGAGCGACTCTTTAATCTCTCACCTGTGACCCAGACGATTCGCGATACGCGTCCGCGAATGACAAACGATTCGATGGGAGCGTGCACGGAAAGGAGAACGACGAGCTTTCGACGAGAGAATCCTTCCAACCGCGTGTAATATTTTCCCGCGGATAATTCTCATACGCGAAAGGAGGAAATATAACTGAGAGAACGGCGGTGCTTTTCCAGCGGCGGAAAATATATATCGCGAATTTGCGTATCGCGAGTGAAAGAAGGAAAGTCCGGTCGAAATTTTGATGCTATTTTTCAGACGTTTTTGAGGATAATTTGCGCCTATTTACCTCGACTACAGTCTAGTGGAAACTTACTTCGACACAAGTCTAAAACCTCGACTCGGGAACGAGCGAAAAATCCAAATCGACGATTTTATTTATTTCCTTTCTGTTTTTTTTTTTTTCTTGAAACGTCGTATGCTGAAGAAAAAGGACGATTAGCGAACGATGTGGAAAAGCGGAAAACTCACCGGGCGGAATGTGAATCTGCGGGAAAACAGCGCGCTTTTCCAGCGGAAAAAAGTATCGCGTGTGCGAGGAACGAACGAGCGAGAAAATAAAAATCGGGAATAAGTCGTTCTCGCTTTGAAAAAAAGAGAATCGCATCTCGGAAGAACGAGGGAACATCGACGAACGATGCGGCGGCGAAAGAAAACGGAAAACTCACTCGGGCCGGGATGAGCCCGAGCAGTTACATGAACGCTACCGTACTCGCGTCGATAATATTCCAGAGGCTCATTAGCGATTCAGGAACGTCTGTCTCCCCCCCGTCTTGGAGTAATTATCTGTTACAACGTGGCTTCGTAGGCAGGTACGGCGGTATAACAGCAGATCAACGCAATGATTAAGCTCAAAAATAGTTCATGGGAACCCCGGCTAAGCTAATCTCCATCGCATTAGTGTTGTTCCATACGTATAAAATGCCTTTCCAAGGAGGAAGCAGCGGCTGCACGCACCTTTACCGCTCGCGGGGTCATCACTTTCGAAACACCTCGCGAACATCTCGACTGCCTCGCGCGTCCTCAAGGAACGTCTTTGCGAAATCCGTCCTATCTAGAAATCACTCCTCGTCTTTCGGGTCGTATCGACGTCACGCGTAAGTTCTGCGTCGCGATTTCGTCCGTGTCGTTTGATGAACCGACACGATTCTTTTGCAGAGGTGAGTCTTCGTAGAGCGTCTTCTTTTCGACCCGCCTCTCTTCCTAGATCCCCCCCCGGTCGCAATATATAAAACCGTCTGTCTCTTCTCTCGAACGTTGCTCCGCGAATTAATGCGACGCTCGGCTCGCCACCGATAATCGGAGATCGCGTGCACGAAATCGTGCGCGTCGTCCGATGTCTCGTCCGAAATCTACGCTGTGCTCCTGGTGATACAGAGGTCGGGACCATCTCTCGCAGCCTTGGAAAAATGACGATGGGTTCGCCATTGGCAATCTATCCCGGTATGTACATGTCGGCATATAGGGTGTCGGCGAGCTTTGTGCTCGCGGACTTCGAGATTTCGACGGCAATTCGATCAAACGAGACTCGGCTTTGTAATTGTCAACATTGAATATCTCAGTGACCCTTTCGAAAGCTTCGAATCTAAGTAACAGTTCGAAATACGCAGCCGACATCACCGAGAGGCTGAAATGACGAGCAAAGAGGAACCGGACAGCACTCGTCGATCATTCGTAACTCGGAAAAGATCGCACCGTCTACGTCTCCGCGGGGAAAGGGAGTCGAGGTAATCGCGAGTAAAGTCGATCAGCTGCGTCGCAGAACACCCTGTATAAGCTAGTGCTGCCGTACCTCTACGGTACCTACCACCCGCAACACACCGACAACACAGGCCAAGCCGGGGCAGAGTCTTAGGCCAGGCCAGGCCGAGCAAGAGTCGTGTAAGAAGGGGTTAAGAAACTCTCGAACTGAAGTGCCTACACCGGAAGCAGGGGCCTTGCTTTCTGGGCTAATAACCGTACCCACATCGACACGCGGGATCTGCGTGCGCGCGTACACGCTTAGAGGCTGAGGAGAGAGGGAGGGAGAAAGAGAGAGAGAGAGAGAGAGGTAGAAGGAAAAGAGCGTGAGAGGGTTGGAAGAGAAGAAGAAGGAGGAGAAGGTGGAGGTGGAGAGGGGTCGGAAACGAGGGGAGAGAGGAGAGGGAGAGAGAGAGGTGTAATATAGCGCGGCGGCGGTCTTTATGCGTGCGCGTACACGAAGCCCGGCCCGATGACGCACACAGGTGTGCGCGCGCGCGCGAGCCCCCTTATCAGCATGCAAAGTTTTATGTGCGATCGAATGCCAAGCCGCGGGATTCGTAACATAAATCGCAATCGAGTTACTTGCACGCGAGTCGAGCGTCCGGGGAAATCGCGCGCGCGCAAGTCAGCGAGCGAGCGAGCGAACGAAAAAAGCCGCCGACGGTTTAGACCGAAAGAAAAAATCGCACGTCCGAGGACTTCAAGGGATCCGGGAACGCGTTATCCGGACGCGCGGTGATTATCGTCGCGATTAAAAGTCACGCTCGCAGCTCGTTGAACGTTCGTAATTATAATTATCACAATCGCGTTAGAATTGCGCGCTCGTCCGCGTTTCACCACCATTGGCGTGCTCTCTCGAGCTCTCCTTCATTCCTTATGCTACCATAATTATAAAATATGATTTCGCGTTGTTGTAGCAGCACGTAATTTTATGAAATGATGCAGCTCAGAAACCGGAGCTTCTCACCGCGTAGAGAGAAGCGGTGAGATTGATTATCGCTCTAACAGTACGGCGAATCGGGTATATCTCGTAAACAGATAAATCTGCGATTAAATACAAAATTAACCTGAATGTAAAGCACATGCGCGATCGGGCGATCTCGGGGGCGAAGTAACGTTACGGGATAACAGACAGGAGAGACGTCCACCTTGAGGAATGTCTCGAACGAGAGAACGTCGCAACGATCAGCCCGGTCGAAAAGAAAGCGATCAAGGAAATTTCCTTGCGAATCGGACGTTCGAGAAACGTTCGCAGTTGAAACGAGCACTCCCATGTTGTTCCCTCGTCGCTCGCTACGCGTTAAATTTCTCGATAGCTTGCTGTGAACAACTCCCGTTTGCTCCGAACTATTTTCGTAAAAAATATCCTAATCCAATGGGAAAGTATAATGTCGAAACGATGTCGAGACGAGCCGTGGACGAGTCGAGATCAGATCGATAGCGCTGGCAAAGGTAAAAAGAAGTCTCGACTTGCTTTTAAGTTGTCTTAAATACTGACATGAACAATAGATATCCACTACTGTTATCGCTTTGCTCAACTTTAATATTATATGTCCATTAATACATCACTTTACGTATGAATGCTCGTATGAATACACGTCCATTAATACATAAAACCTCGATTTGAGATCGAAATAATATCAGTATGATACTTTCGACCTGATATCGAAATGACTCGTTTGACATAGACACGACATCGATTCGATGATAATATAAATATACGGGAGAAATTTCCTGCACTGGTAAAAAAAACATGAATTAACAAAACATGAAATAAAATATATGAATTTGATATCTGATCGCAAAAACGCAGATTTACAAAAAAAAAGGCCAAAGCGGGATTAAAATAAAAATCACATCAACAACTCTGATTTAGCTTAATTTTAAGCAAATTTTGAGAAATATTATAAGAATCAATACTGTTTGTATATTCATTGGCCAGCATACAGATTCTGTTTATAGGTGAAAATTTGCCATAACAAAGAGTATGGTGACGCAAAACATAAAATATCGGACGTGACATTCGATGTGGCTTCCGAGTTGGCGCCGCGTCGAGGATTTGTGCCCGACGTTTCGAGAAAAAGTTCAGTTCGCTTTTTCAGGGTGAGGATCGAAACTACGAAACTACCTGAAACTACGAGGAGAATCCTTTCTCGAAGAATTAATTCTCTTATTGGACCGTTGGTTACGTTCCGACATCCGACGGCAATCATACGCATGATACGACGTATTGTATCCTAGGCTCAGACTCGGGAGTCTATAGTGTGATACGGACTTAATGCCGCTCTTATTGCGAGAACAGCTCGTCGGAGAACGAAACCCTTATCGCGCGAAACGGTACGCTATCCCGTTTTCTGCTTCCTCCGGTCTCACGCGACGAATCGCGGGCACCCATGCGCGCCTCTCTGTGTGTGTGTGTGTGTGTGTGATTAGAAGATTTCGGCCGAGACGTGTCTCCTTATCCTTTTTTAATCCCCTTCTCTTTCGGCTCTCCCGTTTCTTTCCTTTGCGATCTCTCCTACTTTCCATCTCTCTCTCTCTCTCTCTCTCTGTCTCGCTCTCGCCCGTTCATCATCCCTTTCCGTCCACGCACCTTTCCCTCCGTACAGTCGCTTGACACATTCGCGCGGAAAAAAATGCAGCGAGGTTCTCCCGAGGCCGCCGTATGTATAGGAAGGGAGCGGAAGTCTGATGTGTAAGGAACCGCTAAAATGGTGTTCGTTCTTATCCGAAGATCTAGAGCGGCGATGCGAAGAGAGGCACGCGGAGGGCTATACGTAAAGTAAAAGGGGACTCATGACTGGCTGGTCGGTCGGTTAGTTACTTGGTTGCTTGGTTGCTTGCTTGCTTGCTTGGTTGGTTGGTCGTACGATTGGGCTGGTTAGTGCCGTTATCAGAAAGAGGCCACCTAAGTTCGCAACGAGTGCTGAGTTATGCCTCGAACTTTCTTTATAATGAGACACCGGCTATGAAATGACAAGCGTAATTAAAGCGAGCAGCCAGGAGGCGCCGGAGGTCAGGGATCCTCGAGATTTTCACAATGAGAAATGCGTACCCACTACTCCTCCCCTCCCTCTCTTTCTCCCTTTCTCTCCCTTTCTTTCTCTCATCATCGTCTGTCCGTCTTCTAGGCGATGTCTTCATTTCACACCGCAGACGTTACTTCGTATTCGTGGCCTTCGTCGAATTTATACCGTGCTTTCATCCAGGATAAAGGCTACTTCTTCGTTCGTTGAAACGAGATCAATATGAAGCCGCGCGATTTCGCATCGACCGACTAATCGACACTGGCATACAATACCGGAGAGAGAGAGAGAGAGAGAGACGGGGTGGAAAGAGCATAAATAGCGGATTCGGATATATACTGGCTTGAACTTATGTGGGACTTTTTTAAACAATCACGAATTCAACCTTGCCCCGTTTTACGCCTCCCCGTGACACAACAATGGCCAACGCAATGCTACAACACATTTCACTTTTTCGCAACCTCGCGTATACCGGGAAGGCCCAAAAGTATTGCGCGATTTCCTTACCAGCGAGAGAATTCACCTCGTACACACAATGTAGATTGGAATTGGCCGTGTACCGTAAAAGACTTAATTATCATCTTTCGAAACCGGCGGTCGTCGTCTCGCGCCGCGAATCGGCGCTTCTATTCATAGTCGCAAGGGGTGACTTGACGGACACACTGCGGGAGGGATTACGAGTTACTCTCTTAAAGAGAGTTTTTTTCTCCCTCCCTTCTCTTCCTCACCTCCGATAATCCGAGATAAATATGAATGATTCCAGTCAGTTTGCACGTAAAGCAAAAGTGAGTTTTGGTCCTTTGAGGATTCCGCACTTCAGAACTATAAGCGGCCATTGAGACCGCATAGAACTCTGGACCGCTGCGAATCCATTGACGAAAGAAATGATTTTTGGAAATAACGAAAGGCTTAAGATAAATCTCTCCCGAGACAAAAGAAATCTTATTAACGTCGTTGGAATACGTAAGAGAACGTACAAACATCACGGTCGCTATCAGCGTCATACACGTGTGACGCAACGATCTCCTCGCGAGAGATTCTAGAGATTCGTGTGCAGAATATTCCGGGAGTAAGGTGTCTTCATGCAGTGTCCGCCGTATTTCGTTGACATCCTCGTCCGGATGAAACACGAGCTCCAGCGGGAAGCGTGTCATTTTCGCGCGATATACCGAAAACTTTGGAAAATATTAAACGATATCCGGAATTTCGTGCGTAGGAAAGTCGACGGTGTTCTTCAACAGCAACAGTGGTGGCATTGCCATCGCGGAGGCCGTAACACGTACAGCATATTCGACATTTACCGAAGACGTGCGACATTTGTATAACAGCACCGCCATTACTATATCGCCACAACACGGCCAATTGACGCTTAATAATCACAGCAGCCAACTAACCCGCCGATTCATATATGCTTGACACAGTGGCGTAGAGTATGGCGAGAGGGAAAGCAAGCCAGTGGACACAGCGGCGATGTTACGCGCCAAATTCAAACTGCCGCGGAAACCGTTCCGGAAGAGGGCATACGTTCGTATCAACACTATCGCTCAAAACGATCGATCTGTCGACTATCACCTACCCGGAATACTGACCTTTCCTCGTGGAACACTCTGTGCGTGTGACGGTGAAAAACTTGTCTACACATGATCAAACTAAGTCTGTTTTTCGCATAATTGTACCATGCCGACGGTACGATCGCTGAACCCCTTCAAGGGGCGCCGAGTAACGACATCTTCCGATAGCGGAAACTGACGAAACTGGACCGTGCACGATCGGTCATCGCGCCCAATTCCCCCGTTCTCCTCCACCACGGTTACACGCGTATATAACGTCTAGTGTACGATACTGTCGAAATCTCCAAAAGCAGCCTAGACGCCGATACGAGCGCACAGTTCCCGGCACAGCACTTCGCACTCACCTCGCGCCTAGTACCTGGTGCAACGAAAACAGTATTCCACTCGGTACTTCCGTACTCGGCGCGACATGCTGCGAAGCCCGACGGCCGGCCGATAAATAACGTACCCGGGAATATCGGGAGCCGATATCGCGGTATCACGGCGCGGAGGAACGCGCGAAACGCCGAAGCTTATTTATCAATACCCGCGTCTCTTGCGTGCGGAGCATTGCGATGGCGCCGACGATGAATACTTTTCTGCGATTCCGTCGTGATCTTTGCCTGCGAGAGAGAAAGAGAGAAAGAACGTGAGAGGGGGGNGGGGGGGGGGGGGGGGGGGAGGAAAAGGGGAGAAACCGCATTACATTCCTACTACGATCCTGCACCCGGGATCCCCAGGACGCGACTACTTCCCGGCAGCAGCTTGCACCCATCACGGCTTATTCATGCGCGCCGCAGGGGCTCGCATAAAACTGCTCCCGAGTTCGGTGGGGTCACCGGGGATCACGTTAGCCGCGCGCGCGCGTGCGCGCGATAAAGATCTCGCGTGAATGATCACCGATGATATTTCACTTACGTTGGCTCGTCCGCGCGGATGCCGCGCTTTTGGAAATTCCGGCCGGGAAGCGTCCCGCGCGGTTTCTCCTCGCTCATCTCGCGAGCCCACCGCGATTGACGCGTCTCACCTTTCACGACGACCATATTGATATGCGGCTTCATCTCGCAAGCGGCGTCGAATGTGCGTTGAAGCGTGCTCAGCCGGTGGAATCCGATCAGTAAATCCGATTCCTCGAGAGTTCCCTGATCGGCATTCTTTCGAAAAGCAGGATGTTTCCTGTAATCGGATCCTGAAAGGATTTTCTAATTAGATTCTAGTGATAATTGGGAAAATTCGACTGGATAAGTCTTCTACGGGATGCTGTTGAATCAACAGGATTTCCAACGTGCGCATGATCGGAACAAATCTTCTTGATTCGATTATAAAAACCTGAGCAAATTAGTTAGTCAATGTCGGCCTGAATGTTAGTTGACAGTTAAGTCAACCAATTTCTGCTACTCGGGATATCCCGTTGGAACTAATACTTGAGTTATTGAGAAATATGTGATGTGTCCCGTAATATATAGTTTCCATAATATTGTTATTGAATTCATTTTAAGGATATTTACTCCAATTAACCGCGCCGCCTGAGAATCTGTCTGATTCAACAACCTTTTTCTTCCTAACGACGTCGCGAATTAAATCGTTCTTCGCGATTCACGCAACACCGATCGACCAAAGAAATAATTACACCAAATTATTTGATAATCTTTTCGTAATTTTGGCGCGTAATACCTGCATTGGCGATGGCGTTAAAGTGACATGATTGTGACGATCCTGACTAATCGTCACATTGTCTGACTTTTTGCTCAAGTTAGCTCGACGATGAATTTATCGCCAAATCGTAGATATGAATATAAACCGACTGATGAGAGAGAGAGGGAGAGAGAGTCTCGGTAAGCCGTTCGTCGAAGAGCCGTACGTATATTCCGCGTCGCCATCACGAGTACGATTTCTCGAAACGAGAGACCACGACGAGAGCTCGTACTCACGGTTTCAGTGGCGCCACCTCTCGCAAATTACCCGCAGCAATTCACGAGCAAGCCAGTATTTCGCGCCATTACGAATCCGCGGCATTGCAAGCAACGGCTCAAAAGCAGTAATTCGAAATTTATTAGACGACTCGATCGCGTCGCTAATAGGCCAAAACGGAAATTTACGAGAAAATAACTACCTTAGTTTCAAATATTAAGTGTGAAAAAAATTCGTCGATTTATAGGAGTTCTCAAGGTACAAATTTTCCAATATTTACAGCGATATTCGAATGGTTTGGACATTTTATTTCAATATTTTAATATAATTGGAGACGCGAACGATGGCCGACTGAGAGAACTAATTTTTGAAAAATAAGTTCTCTCATTGGACCATTAGTTGCGTTCCGTAGATTGGAGGTGAAAGTATTGCAACCGTTCTGAAATCCATCATTACCTTATATTGTTATTATTGTCCAGAGGCTTATCCGTGCGTTATCACACGTTCAAACTTTAATATCCTTCCCCACAATTCAATAATATTCTCATTAATATCCGTAGATTAGTTCTGGTTGACCCATCTCTTTTTCATTTGAATAATAAAACAACTTCACAGCGACACGATTGCGAAGTGTCGGCCCGTTTTTAGTTGCACGCGCGTGCATACCCTTTAGTAATGGACACGCACAGTTTGCCCTTGCTCGTGATGAAATCGCGACATATTGACTTTCGCTCTCGGACCTACCGCAACATCGCAATATCCTCCATTGTCGAATTGATGAATGCGAAGGAACGCGGAAGTACGTTCATGAACGTCGACGACAAGCAAGAAATGCGAGCAGCGAAATCGGCCGTTATCGGCGTCATCGGATCGGCGATGACGGTGAATTTATAGCCGGTACGTGTCGTTTATCCGATTACGCGATTAGTTAATTAAACAGCGGGTCCACTCGACAGGCGGATCGTGCCACTACACTGTAAATCCAAGTATGTAATTTCGCATACTTTACGTAGTCATTTTTTACGCACTTGTAACTTACACGCGTTGTAATTTCACGCGTGTAAGCGTGTAAACGTTACAATTTTACATACACGAGTGTGTAAAAATTACACATTCAGATCGAAATGTGTAATTTTCACACATTTGCATGTGTAACATCATAGTATTAACGTGCGTAAAAATTCGTTAAAAATGACCGCATGTGAAATTACACATTTGCAGTACGTAGTAAAACTATCAACAGGATTTGCACGAAAAGAGCTACAATATTCTCTCCGTGTATACACATCGTTAGATATTCTCAAATTACAGTTTCTTCCTAAAATGCACTCGTCGCGAAATCGTCAGCGAATAAATTGCTCGGAATGACGGAAATCGTCATCAGACCGACGACAATACCGACGGGAAGAACGACGAGCGAGGGCGGTGCGTATATGATCTAATCAATGGGCATAATCAAGCGCGAAGAACGATTCTCTCTTTCGTTTGAATTTCCTGCGTCGCTCTTCCTGCTTCGTCGCGTCGCTAGACCCGACCATTAATAATTCTCTACCTGCACCGGCTCTTAGCACGTCGCGGGGATATTCTCCCCTCGCAGCGACGTTCGTTTCTACAGGTACGTTAAAATCGCGGCTTCTGTGTGCGTAATGCGGTGGACGCGCCTCTTGCTCGGTCGTTGGTTGTCCGACCGACTCTCTTGACTCGATTTCGCGACCGCAAAACTCGGGAAGATATATCTCTTCTCCTCCGTGCGAGAGCTCTCTCTTCTCTCGTTCCGTCCCGCCGTAGGAAATCCTTCCTTCTTGCTCTCCTTTACCGCGACGCGTTGCCTCGAATTCTCCCTCTCTCTCTCTCTCTCTCTGTGGGGGCCACAGGGACCCCGCCAATGGGACAGGGGGATAGCAGACCCTGTCGCGAGGACAACATAAAGATTTAAGACTGAGAGATGCGCCAATAAACATGCTGCTGCACCCTGACTGCAGTCAGCTCGCGCTCTTCTCCGCGCTGCGTTCACCGCGTTCTGCGTTGCTCTGTTCCGTTTCACTCGGTTTCCGTTCTCCGTTCTCCACTCGATTCTGTTCTGTTTGTAACCACCGCATATGCACGCCGTTCGCCGAGCGCTCACGCATATACAGGGTGTCTCACCTTTTGCGATTCCACCATCTTTCGTGCGAAATTTGAAAACGATTTCTTTCCTCTCTCTCTCTCTCTCTTCAGTGACTCTTACTCAAACTCCGATTAAACTGATCGACGATTTAAAATTGTTGCTGTTGGTCTCTCGAGTGTTACCTGTTTCATTCTGCTAACACGGAAAATGGAAATGCTTCACTTTTCGACTGTTGAATGAGTTACTCACAGAACTGGAAATTGATGCTGGGCATTTATATCGTTATACTATGTATAGAGTGACTCTTAAATCACGAACTAAGCTTACGAGGTCATAGAACGGATTGAGATGAAGAAAAAGTCCGATACTGTTTTGCAATTGTCGCAAATAATTAACGAATTATTAATTGATCTGTATGTCTCATTAACTATTGGGAATTAATGAGATATTAATTGATCTGCATGTCTCATCAATTATTGCGATTATCGCAAAATAGGATATGGGATTCTTTTATTCATATCAATCCGTTTTACATCTTCACGCAGCTTTGTCCGTGCTGGGACACCCTCTACATATCCTTGGGGTGACTTTCATTAAATTCCGATTAATGCAATCGACGATTGATTCAGCGTAATTGATCAATTCCAATTAGCTGAACCGATCAATGGTCAATTCCGTTGAGTTAATCGTCGATTAGATTAGTCAGAGCTTGCGACGCATTGATCTCTCTCTTCTTTACATTATAACGAGCTTTACATTATAATGAGCTTTTTTAACTCGAGGGACAAAGATATAGTCGATCAAGAAAGAGAAATCAGTGAAAAACGGAGGAAGGTTTGCATTCAGATACATTCTTCCAGTTTAATTTGCAAGAGTCCTTCTTGAATACATTACCGATCGATTTTCGATAAATCTACCATCGTTTCACGACGGATCGTCGATCGAACGACCGGCCTGATTTCTCGGCCTGTTTTCGTAGACATAAGACAAGTTTTCCCTTCAGATTTCACGATATTAACATCCCAAATTACGCAAAATTACATAAAAGTCCCAAATTAAAGTATGCTATTGCAGGTCATAAAAAGTGAGCGGTACCCGAAGCCTAGCTAAGCTCACCGTCACGTGGTTACGCAACGCGTGTTAACATTGAGACAAATTGATTTTAGATCACCTGATCGTAATCAAGTACTACTAATGGACTAATCCATCTCGATGTTCCGCCATGGATTGTAACGTCCTGAGAGAGTCGGCCTCTCCGGATAACGGAGAGTACACTTGCCAGCTTATCCCTCGTCATTCTCGGCGCTGCACCTTCCATATGTACGGCGGAAATAAAAGCTTTCGGTGTAATAAAAGGGCGATCGTATGCTGCGAAAATAGTAGATCGGGACGGATCGGTCGAGCAAAGGAACAAGGGAGCTTGAACTGGGCTCACTCAGTCGGTGTTACTGACTCTCCTCTGTCTCTTCTTCTCTATCGTTTCTTCTCCCTCTTTCGCTCTCTCTCTCTCTTTCTCTCTCTCTCTCGACTTACTCTTTCTTTCCCTTCGCGCTCACCGCGACTAATTTATTCCTTTCTCCGTCGCTGGCTCCCTTTCTTCCTCGACTTCTTCTTCTTCTTCTTCATTTCTGTCCTTTTGCCCGTTTTCTGCTTCCGCAAACGACAGCCGCTTTATTTATACCCCATCTGTGCATCGCGCGCGCGCGCGCGCGGAACCGAGCGAGGGTGCTTTTACGTTTATTCGCTACTGCCGCTCGCACGAGTGTCGTTACTGTTTATTTCTTGCTTTACATTAACTTTCCTTCGTTCCATCTCTAATGTTACGCTTTTGTAACTTTTCCAGTGAAATGTGGAGAAAGGTCTCGCGCGACGTTTTGTATTTCAGTACTTAAGTACTAATGTATAATAGTGCAATCGAATGATGAAATACACTTACAGAAATTTCACACTAAAAATTACTGAATTTGCAGTGATTAAGTACTGAGAAAACAGTGGAAGTACAGCAGGTAATAAGCATACATACAGGTGATCTGGTAGTTTCAGGATACCTGGCTGCCAGCTAAATGGCCCAGCATCAAGACTGCATTTGCGTCTGTATTCTTTCTTCATTTTCCCTTGTCCCTTTCTTTTTTTATACTACTCTTATTTAATCGTTATCTCAATAAAAAAAATACATACAATCTTTTTACGTGTATAATTTGAAATATATTAACTCTTTGTCGCATACATTTTTCTGTTGAACATATTTTGCGAAATTTTGGTTAAAAAAAATGATAGTTTTTGGGGTCGCTAATGATAAATCTGAAACGAAATAAAAAAAAACCAAATGGCGGATTCAATATGGCAAATTAAAAAAAAAATTAACCGTGACTTGTTTATTTATAAAATTTTACACGTGAGAGTTTTTTAGGCTTCTGAAATCAAACTTGCTCCTTTTCCTCCTTCCTTCCTTCCGCCTCTATTCCTCCTTTCCTCTCATTCTCTTTTTCGGGCACGCACGCATGCACACGCGAGAGAGCAGCGTATATATTTGCTTTACCCTCCTCTTTCGCTCTCACGGCCGCCGCCGTCGACGACGAGAAGCGAAAAGCAGGTGGGGTATGCGAACGTAGTATCGCGCGATACTATGTTATGCCTGCGGATCGCGGGCCTGACATACTTTGTATGTTAATGCCACATAATGTCGGTTTTGTTCCTCTTTTCAGCATTTATTTGTTCGACGCTTCTCCTCCTCCTCCCTCGCTTTTGTCGCGAGCGTGCGCGCTGCGATGTATTCGTGCCGCGCATGCTCGCGCGTGTACATCATACGGTTTGTCTAATAAGAGCGCGTGACCGGCGTAACTTTTAAATTACATTACATCCGTGAAGTGAAGTTACATAACATCGATAGTAATGAGATATAACATTCGTTATGTTACATATTACCGCTATGTTACATAGCGATTATATTAATAGGGCGCAACATCCGTTATATTGCGTGCTACTTCGATGTTATACACCAGTCATATTCTGTGTTCGCCGGAAACTAACGCAAACGTGTAACGTGTGCGTTATATTACGTTTCGTTACATTACAGCAAGGTAACCGTTATATTACTGTGCGTTCGCTGGGATGGGAACGCTCGTTTCTACTACAAACAAATTTCTCGAGCGCTTCCATCCGACTCATTGTAAACTTTCCCGATCGCTTCCCTTCTTGACTAACGGACAAGCGTGGACGAAACCTGCATCAAATTTTTCACTAATGTTATTTTCGCGGGTTTATGTCGTTTTACGTTCGCTGAATCCGCGCTAGCGGAGGGAAGAAACGGGGAGAAAAGGAGAGCGAGAAGCGACGTTTACGCGATTCTCCAGTCGCTCGAAGGTCCCCCATCTCTCATCGCTTCGTTGTCTCTCCCCCAACACGTGTACGTACGCCCATGTGTATGCGTGTGTGTGTGTGTGTGCACGCGCGCGCCACGCAGTGCGGCTCAACGCAAAAGGGCTGCCTGAAGCGGGAGGAGAGAACCCTGGAGTAGCAGAATGCGCGGGAAAGGGAAAGATCCGAGAAGGCAGCAGCAGGCAGTAAGGCAAAGGGGATAAAACGAAGCACATATCGAGGCCGGCCTACGACGCCGACAGCGACGCCGAGGACACACACGCGCACGCAAAACGAAGAATTCTTCTACAGTGTCACCGCCGCCCTACAGGGCTCCCGATCGGCTGTTGCTAGCAAGGGCCGCGAGCCGCTCCGAAAAGGACCAAACGGCAGGACTGGCTCTCTCATCTGCACTATATGCTAAATTATCTGTCTTTACGGCGAAATAAATATATTATAAGTGATAAGAAACAAAGTATACAACAAGTATTAGGAGTACCTCCGCAAGTAATAATCGAGTATTACAAAATGAAACACTTAAACGTCTACGGACAAAGACTTAATTTTAATCAGTAATATATCAAGTTGAATTCATCCTTACCTAAATTCAGAACACTAAAAAAGTACTGTTTATGTACAGTTTAAATAGAAACTAATAAAAATAAAAATCTTGTAAATATTTAAATTACTTATAGGAACTCCTAATATGTTATCTCCTAATATAAATATAATACCGTTTCGAACACAAAACCATCTTATCTTCGTAACGTGTCGTTAAAACTGGAACGTTTTCAAGATCACGCGAGGGTATCGATGAGAGCTACGTTATGAACATCCTGTTTCTAACGCGGTGTCGATCGTTACGATCGTTCATACCCAACGCTACTCAATCTCTTTTCGCATCGCTTTTGCAGCTTCACGTTTACCCCCTTTACGTTACCATCTACTAACGAAAATTTACGCGCACATCTCGAATTGTATTTTACGATATATATTTAGAAAATGTGGCGCATCGCGAAGTTCTATTGATTGTTCTATCGATTGTTCGCTTTGTCGTGTGAAAACCAAGCAAAATAATTGTGAGCTATAAACCATTTCGTATTTGTGATTGAGAAGATGTAATTTATTTCCCAAGCGGTACAAACATAAATTTATAAAAAAATTGCCACTTGTCTTACTTATCAAAAGTATCCGTTATTATCCGGTACTATCTATATTCTCGCTGTAAAAATCTACAAATTTTACGAAATTTCGTCATTCCAATAATTCACTAGGACAAAAACGAGAAGCGTAATATGTAGAATCGTAAAGTTCATGGGAACACTTATGCGATAAAATACATTCAGTGTTAATAATAATTAAAAAAAAATGCATTACGCTTCTTTACAAACCTCTCTTAGTGCGGAATTAATGCAAAAAGCAATCGTGAAAAAGTATCCTATAATAATATGCTATGTGTGTATATATTAAATCCCTCACCGATAAATATGAATAATTAAAAAGCACTTGATTTAGCAGCACTATCGGCGTTAAGGTTCGGCATTTAACTTATTAACAAACAGTAAGTATCCTTTTGATGATAAGATACCGCGGCACTTGAGATGAATCTGATATCTGGTCAACCAGTGTAAACGAGCGGTGTTGCCAAAAATCTCCTCCACCATTTCTTGAGGAAGTATTTCTGTAATAAGTGGAAATGCAAAATGGTAATTATATTTTACAAATGACTGTTTCTCAATTACTCAAGTACTCACGACACGGATCACTGTGTGTCAGCAATTGAATATCATTCTCCTTGGTAAATGCCTGCAAGGCTGGTGGAACGACACAACATGTGGCTAAGTTAATTTGGACAATGTTTGGTTTTATCTAAAAACACACAGGCAGATATTACAATTTTCACATATATTCAAATAAATCACAAATATCATATTTTTAAATAATCCGTCCTCACATTGGCCCATTGGAACAGTTCAATGAATGTATTTGTATTAATGTCGCTTAAACCAACGCTGGACAGCTTGTTAGCTCTCACATATTCCTCTACCACAAACCATATGCGTTTCAATGACAACAGCGTATCCTCCGGTTTTTCATCGCCTTTGTAAGCTATCACTAAAGATTCTATAGTATCTGTATTGAGTGCTTTAAATGCTGCAATAAAACGTAACATTATTAGAAATACACATAATCACATTATTGCGGCAATTAATATACCTTGGTCTAACGCTTGCTTCAATGAATCTTCATCGGGCGAGGGGATAAATACTTTTATGGCGATCTTCAAGTCTTTCCTATCGACATCCTGCAAACCTATGTCTTCCTTCCCATTGATCTACGATTTGCGATTAATAAAAAAAATCCCTCAGATACAAAAATACCTCCTAATTACACGACCCACTAAACTATATACGTACGATTGTTTGACCGTCCCCCTTGCCTTGCTCGTCATTTAAGATAATTTTCAATGCCTCGATCAACTGAAAGAAATCAACCAAGTGTGTCAATCTCATCAAAGGAGGGGCGCGGGTTTGAAAAAAGAAAAAAAAAAGCGTCACGAGCTGTCACGACATAACCTCAAGATGACAAATCAATCGGCCGTATCACGATAAGTGTACCGTTACGATGACAGTCACGTTGTACTTATTGTTTCGTGCTTCCAGGAATGTAAATATTAATTATACATCCGAACCGACCTCGTCCGTAGAATTTTGGCTCGCCTTCTTCTTCGCCTCGCTGAGAGAGAGTATGTTCCCGGTGTTGATCAGTAAAACGTGCGAGACCATGTTTGACGAGCAATAATGATTTCTTTCGCAGCAAGGTTGCGTGCGTCTCTTGATTCGTCCTGTTTGATTCGGCGCGGCCGCGCGTATTTATACGCTCGCGAGCGAAAAAAACGCACCTTAACAAACGTGATTCTCCCTTTTTTGTCGAAAGAAGAGAAAAAAAATTGAAAGCACCGCACGAGAAAGAAAATTCTCGAACAATTTGTCACGGTTAATCATGTAAGTGCACGATGGATTAGATTTCGCGTATTCAAGTGGTCTCATTTGCCGATTACATCAGCTTACATCACACTTGTAGATATTAGATAAAGAGAGCAGTCGTTTCCGTCGTTGACAAATGCAAGAAATAGCAATTCGACGCGAGTTACGCGAATGTTGGCGTAACAAATTTTCGATATGATCGATGAATACTTATCGCCGTCGTGAAGCGCGCTGAATTCCATGTCTGATTTAAAGTCGCGGTATTGAGAATATTAAAATCTATATTGCAAATATTTGGCGCGGTTAAGTTACGCAAGATATCAGAGCGTAAACGATCATTTTTCAAATAACAGATATTATCAAATTTGAAAATAAAAGGTAAAGTGAAACAATCATTCCGCAGTTTTCCCATGACCGACACGTTCGCATAGAATGTTCCTCCAAAATTGCACGCAAAAAATAAGCCATTATTCTTTCGATTCTGCAAGACTGTCAGTGTGTAATTATATAATTAAAGATCCATTGTTTTATGCAAACCGTAAATCAGTAAGTCGTGCTAGAACCGTAAGAAACCGATTGCAATCCAATGTAAAAGGAACAGTCGATTGCGATGGGTCAATTTCTTACGATTTCGACATAAGTTAACGGTTTACGATCTCCATAAATTATCCTTTATACATTTTAGGATAGCTTTCGTCGGCTAAAACTGATATTACATGCGTCGACGTATTTGTCGGATGTGCCGATTGGCTATTGTTGGACAGAGAATTTCAAGGGTCCCTAAATTTTTCTCTATCTGATCTCCAATTGGCATAGCCGATAAATTCGTCGTACGACGCATGTAATGGCTTCTGTCCACAGGCTGCGTGGCAAGAAGAGACGAGGTAGCCAATCAACGTGCCGTCTTTCCACGAGAACTGAAAGGTTATTGGCTACCACTTCTTGCCGCGCGGCAAGCATTCCGCGCTCTACATGCAGAAAGCATAATACCAGCCTAAAGCCTATATTAGACTATGGATTAGGATTGAGGTTGCCCAAGCGACATAACTTGCGTAAGCATAACTTGCGTCAGCCAATCAAATTCGCCGTGGTAATTGGTAATTGGGTAATTAAGACGATTTGATTGGCTGACGTTGCGCTACGCAGTTACGCAACATGTGAAAGCACCTTGAGATTGAATTAAAATTTGACCAATCAGAGCAAGACTCACTAAATTTGAGTTTAGCGAACTTTACTCTGATTGGTTAAATTCCAATCTCAATCTTAATCCGTAGTCTGATACGGGCATAATGGCTCACGCTTGCCACACTGCGGCAGTTCACGTGGTGACAACCAATAAACTTCTAGTTCTCACGCAAAAATGGTACGTTGATTGGCTGAACAGCGAAAACAAATCGCGAACTAAAATTACTAGAAACTTCGTTACGCATGTTATTATCGCATGTTGTATCTTATCGTAAATTACATCACCTCTCGTACAATGTACGAAGAATGCGCGAGCTTTTCATTTATTACATAACACTTCGCGTTGCACAATGACGATTCGTCCTTAAGATTACGGCACGAAAAAATGGGGAGAAGCTTTCTCAACGAGTTCGCCGTATCGGCACGCTCGCGTGATTCGTAACGTTTGGAAAGTTACTCGATATCTTGATTATCATTTTATGGCCGACGGTAGACTATCGGTGGACTCCGCACGGCACGTCGATCGTTCTGAGGTCGGGGCGCGGAATTGAACGATTAATTGAACTATTAAGAATGCCGATCGATATTCCTGCGTTCGCCTATGCCGCCGCGGTGGCCGGCGGTGGGATATTAGGTTACGTGAAATCCAGTGAGTTTAACATCGAATCGTATCCGTAATCAAGTTTCTGACTTCACGCGTATACATAGCGTCAGTTGCAAGAGCTCGCGTTAATCCTCACGCAGGATTACGTTATTAGCAGTGCACGAATCTCTGTTAATTGTACTTATGTTTTGGTCTATTCGCACGGTGTTCACGCAGTGTTTCATATTTTCCAGATTCTATCCCTTCCCTGGGGGCTGGTCTACTGTTTGGATCTATCTTGGGCTACGGGGCTTATCAGACTTCGCAGGATCCCACTAATGTTGCAGTTTTCCTGGGAACCAGTACAGCTCTAGGAGGTCTGATGGGATATCGGTATTACAATTCGGGCAAGATAATGCCAGCCGGCATCATTGCCATGCTAAGGTATTCTGTTGTTGCTTGTGTCGTGTGCTTTTATAAATGAATATCAATATATATACATATATATACATTAGTGTAATGTATTGAAATATGCAAATTATTTTCAGCGCCGTTATGATCGTAAGGACAGTCACACGATACTTCTCGCCACCATTGAAGACAGAGTGACGAGTTGATTACTTGAATGTTAAAAGTACTGCATTTATTAATGTCAATGTCAACTCTTTAATGTAAAGTAGCGCAATGCAAGAGATTGTGGGAATCGGTCGGGGATATTTGAAGAAGTACAATTATAAATATTGTATCGAGTGCAGAAAAATATTTTGTAAGTTATTAAGTTTCTGTTTAAAATAAAATCTAAAGAAAGTCAGTAAAGTGTGATATATAGTGCGTTATCGTTTATTTCAATCGGGGGTATGTACAATCGTTGAACTATATGACATACCGGAAGGAACATCGGCGTGGCGGGTAATTTTTAAGGCTCCAGAGTAAATGACGCGCCGTATTGAATTCATGACGTCATAGGCGAGAAATGACACGTTGAGAAATATTGCTCGCCACTTGCAAATAAAAAGATATTTGGATAAAACAACACTTGTGATCGCTCGAAGACATTTGTGAAAATCGACGTAAACTCTCCCTTTCCCTCCTGACAGTCGATAAATAGTCATAGAAGGTGCGCGGAATGAGGCCTTATTCACGTAGAAAAACACGGTTTTGCAGGCCGATAAAAAGGGAACACACCTTCATTGATAGATTTAGTGACACACTAGATATTAATCTGCCAGAACGCATTTCCAGTATGTTACCAGATCTATCAAGGAAACAAGCTTCGTCTGATGCGGACTTTACGTTTTTCCATGTGTGGAGGCCTTTATCTTAACCAAAAATTTTGGGTTTGTTTCCTTTTTACCTTTTCTTTCTTGAGATTTCATGGGAAAGAGAGGAGAAGAGAGCTAGTGTAAGCTAGCGCAGCGATAGAAAGTAGATAGTTTTTAATACAGCTGAATGTTCAGATGAATATTTTCGGTTACAGTAACAGATACAATTTTTTGTTCGTGTATCGCCTTGTTTCAGTCACATGACTAAGATTTATTCTATATAATAGTGATTAGCCAAATAGCGCGCGCCTGTATTCCAGTTTGTGTAAAATTGAATAACTCTTTTTCAGGTAACCTCACAATAGCAGGTTTTTGTAATACAAATATCATCTCGCGCGGGGAAACATGGAATCGCGTGAAAGTAATCATGCAGCTTTGAATGCATACGCGATTTTAAAATCATGTGCTTCAACAAGTAACGAAGGTACATGTAACAATATCCTAGGCTGCACCGAAATTACTTTGGATGCTGCACCTTTTGTTCGAAATATTTTGACGATTTTTTTTGGATCACAATACCACACAGCACGATTTTTGTTGCCAACTTTTCAACGGTTACTAATGGTTAAATAACAAAGACTGGCAAGGAGTTGATTTGTTAATTACATTAAATAGATTCAACTGCATCATAATTGCAGTGTAGGAATCGGTCGAACGATAGTAATAACAGTCACTTTGAATTTAGCTGAAACATTGCGAAACCTTCAAGAGGAGAAGCATGCAAAATTAACGATCGGAGCATTTTTCGAATTTATGAGAACTGCGTATCAAGTTAATGATAGTTTCGAAGGTGTGGCTACCATATTAAGCGCAAATAGCGAAATTGACTGGCACGAGTTAGCAAAGATTAATTTAGGTCTTGAAGCGTTTCAAGATGATAGAATGTGCAGTAACAATTGTGATGTGAATGATACACGAGAAAAACAAAACAAATACGATGCTCTTATACAAGATTTATCACAGCAAATGATAAATAACCAATTGGCAAGTCCATGCACATCCGGGAGCATAATAAACTCACAATTTTCTACATCTGCGACATCTGATAGTACCAATATCTGTGAGACATCTGATAAAGATGATTGTACTCAAAGATCTAATGAAATAAAAGATTCCTCTAACGAATGCTTGAGAAAGGAGGATAGTATTGGAGAGAGGAAACTATTGTCAAAGAGTCAAGTTGACAATGGAGAGGAGAAGATTTCACCAGCCAAAGAGTATGCGGAAGAAAGTGAATATGGTTTGGCGAGAGTCGTGAAGGAAAATCTGAGGGATATTTTGCACGAGGGACTGTTGGATTCCGTGCTGCCATACATGCTCCCGAAGTCTTCGCTGTCGCAGCCTGTTATCAAAAAGACTACCGCTATTGTGGATCTTATGAAAAGTGCTTCAGCGAGTAATATAGTTGAGAATAAATCGGCAGCTTTGACTCATAAAGAGACTCATAAAGAGAAGGATAAAGAGAAGCATAAGATAAATAAAAAGCTGTTGGAGTGAGTGTTTTCAAGAAATCATAATAGTATATTTATTAATAATAAAAAACATAATAATGACGCTTTATCATTATTCCTATCATGTTTCAGGAACGAAGTGGAGATTCATGTGTGCGATGAGGATAAAAATATCAGGAAGAACTTCCGATGTCCGCAGAAGCTCCTCGTGCAGAAAATGTGTTATTTTGCTGATGTAACGGCGGGACAGAAACTCGATGAAATCGACATATCGGTACATTGTGACGTTGTTATCTTCGATTGGCTAATAAGATGGGTGAAGAAAGATATCATAAAAAAATCCGAGTGGCCGGTTTTGGAGGCCAGTAATGTCATTCCAATTATGGTATCCGCTTGTTTCTTGCAAATGGAGCCACTTTTGGAGAATTGCCTTCAATATTGTCACGACTATATGTCAGACATTTTGAAGACATCGACGATCTTAACGTGTTTAGACGATAATCTTCTTACAAGGTGCGTACACCATAGTTTTATTCCATGCAGTTTCGTCTTCGTAAAATTCTTTATTATAGTAATGAGCAGCTGAAACTGCCAGCTCACTGTTGTCTTACTGGATATCGTTATTATCGAGCAGATTAGCTGAATTATTTACTAACGAGGACGTCGAAATGTTAAAGGACAAAAAGGACAAAATTCAAAGCCGTTTATTTTGTAAATTGATCATGTCGCTAGTGGAAGTCACCCCGGACAGTAGAAAGGGTCATTACAGTTCACTGGCTATGCTATTTAAATGTGGCAAGTGTAGCAGGAACGTCGTGCAGTCGATCTCCGATTCTGTTCCTTGCATCCCGAGTGCAACGAAGATCGATAACAAGGGTGCCGTTCACAGCAAGCATGTGAGGTATTGTGCAAAATATATAATATAAATTGCATAAATATAATATAAATTATACATAAATATTTAATATAACACGAATATACATACACATGCGAGTATGTATTTTTATGTAAATTATTTATAATGTAATATGATAAATATTTAATATAACTTGAGTATTATATACTTGAAAGATACACGGGAGGTATATGTCGACTTGTCACTCCGCAGAGATTTGACTTGGACACTGAACGAGTACATCGTTAGTCTACGATCGGAATTACGTTCTTGGCGCAAGGTCTACTGGCGATTATGGGGTGATTGCCATTTCTTGTTCTGCCAACAATGCAACGTATATTTCCCGATATATCAGATCGATTGGTGCTGCTATCATCCGGAACCTGCACAGTTCTTCGTAAACGAACAACAAAGATCTACGCCCTTTCCGTTAGGAAGATATCCGTGTTGCAGTCAACGTGCTTATAGATTTGAAACGCTGCCAAATCAAGGGGGATGCAGGTACAAAGTTGGTATCAAGATTATGTACAAAATTATCATGTTATAAAACAGAGCTCTCGCTTGTACATATATATATAATTAAATTTCATATATCACTAAAAAAGAGAAAAAAAATAGGGATACGTAAGCGTGGCGTATTAAAGAATATCGTGCAGCCATGACTCATCTGTAATCTTGTGTTTGTGTGTTTTTACCCTCCTTACTTTTGCTTCTTTAGGAACATGTACCGGACGTAAGGAGCGAAAAGGAATTAAATGTGTTGAACATCTTGACGGCGCACAGAGAAGTAATAGCCATCGAGTCCCCTCAGCTCTTCTTCCCGGAAAAGATCACGCGACTGGTGACTCGCGATCCGTCCCTCCGCCCAGGCAAACTGGTGTGCAAGGATGTGATGTGGTGGAACGGTATTGAACTTGTGCCACAGAGACCAAAACTCGGTCTACTCGGTGAGAGTTATTGCCCTCACGCGATATGTATGGTACTTAAGTTAGCTGACTCCTGACAATACTGATGGAAAGATAACGGTTCGAGTGTAACAAGTTCAAAGTTTTCTGCAACATTTAGTAACATCGATATCCATGGGACCATCTGATAAGGATAATTCTATGCAAAAACCTAATACAAAATTCTCCCGACAAATGTTTGAAAAGACTGAGAATAATATTAAAAAGTGGGGAACAATTGTCGGCAAAGTCAAATTAGCGATGAAGGAGAAAAGATTTCAGGCCCCCTCTCGTACGAAAAGAACGATTCGACGTCATGACGCCGGAATGATTTCCTGCGAATAGGAAGGATTTGGGGTGGCTCGGGATTCCGTCGATTGCTCCAGCCGCAAGACTCACAGAGGTCTTTACAGAGATTTCGCAGACAAATTTCCGTGGCCACCGATCTCTCGTCCCCCGCTTCGTCGGTCACGGACAGCGAGGACGACGACGAAGGGACCGCGTGCGAGGACAGTAGCGCGGACGAGGAGTCTTATTACAGCGAGGAGTCGAACGCTCTGTCCGCGTTACAGAGCGCGACGAGAAAGGCGAAGCATCCGCACAGCCGCAAGTAAACGAAGTCGATGAATTATGAGGTAGATTTCGTTTAGATCTGCGCACGGTTTATCTCGAACGCGTGTTTTCATCGTCGTTCAGGAGCAACGGTAGATGTTGGAGCGGCAATCTGAACGTGAGACACAACCAGGACAATCAGAGAGATTTCGAAGAGAGAGCCGCGGCGCAGATGACGGCACTTCTGACGAAAAGAACGCTCACGGAGGGCACGCTCGTGAGAACTTACAGTAAACAGCATCACAAAATCAAGCAACCGATAGGTAAGTTCCTCTACGTGAAATAGTGCGCGCAATGGTTTTCGAGGTAAAGCTCCCGGATATCTAAATATTCCAAGATTGCTCAATTTTTACACGAACACACACATTACATAATCACTGTAATATTCGGGCTGAGATATCGAAATCTCATTGTCGAACAAAAGATACAAATAGTTTCTGCACGCGCACGCATTATTTCAGGAATGAATACGATTTTTTTCCTTTACAATGATAACACTAATATCCGAGCAAGCCGAAATGTTGTTTCGATTATTTAATTTCGCTTTCTAATGTCCACGTACGATTGTCACACAAATATTGCATAAGTACGTATACATATAAATTATTTATTGATTATTTATAATTATAATTCGTAAAAATCGCTCTTCTTAATTTCTCCTCGTAAAGAAACCGAAAAAATCCGTTCATCCAATTTTTTCATTCGTTCTCCGGAAAAAAATGAAAAGAAAAAAAACGGCTTTACAACTATATTTGTTATAATTTTGCAGTCATGATTGTAATTTGTTTTAACTTGCCAATGATTTAGTTGTGAGATTGTAACGCGATAAAATTTTGTTACAAGATCGTGTACGCACATTGGTATAAATAATTGCGCACGTAAAAGTTGGAGAAGTTAAAAGTCAATATTACGATCAGGGACCGGACCGGAACCGTAAACCGAAATTTTATAAAGCCTGTAGAACCGAAATCGGAACTGTTAAATTTTTTTCGGTTTTTCGATTCATTATTTCGGTTCTTATTTTGTGATTTAAAATAGTCGTTTTTTCCAATTCATAATAAAATTCTAATTCTCATGGAAAAACAGCATACTGTTTGGTCATCGCAATAAATAGAAAATAAACTTCTAGCATACGATATTGAACAAAAGAGGATTGATAGAAGGATATATTACAATTTTAGGATGAATAGAAAGACAATCATCCTGAATTGTACAAATTATTCTAACGGAACATGTATAGTTTTTTATATGGAACGTGTTAGTTTTAAGAATGTTCGAAGAATATCGAGATATTCTCCGAATATTCTCAGAATCTACATAATTACATGTTCCGTTAGGGAGAAGTTACAAGTAAGGAGGATAATATTATATATCCAAAAAAATTAACACATTGACAGCCGGCCCCGCGTTTTCGCGGGGCCGGCTGTCAATGTGTTAAGAGCAGAAGAAATAATGAAGAAATGCCATCTACATCGAGCAAGTGATATTATTATTTTTTATAATATATTATTGTACACGTTGTATATATACATACGTATATATATATATATATATATTTTTTTTTTAAGAAAAAAAGTTTTGAACAAAAGTATGGTTTGGGGGAGGACGTAAGATGGTATCATTGCTTTGACCTTTGATAGTCTTTTGAAGATCACCTTCAATTTTTTAAACGGAAATTCCTACTTTCTATCGCATGTTCTTGTAGCTTACCTTGAGAGCTTTTCAAAACACTATTACAAAATATTTTTGCATTAAGTATTTCTCGAGTTATAAAGCTTGAAAGTTACAATACCGTCGACGTTAACACTACTCAAGATATACAGCAGAGAAGGTTTAGAGTCAGAAAATACTACGGGAGTGACGAATCGTGGGATCCCTTATACCTACCTTGGGTAATACTAACGTCAGCGGTACTGCAACTTTCAAGCTTTATAACTCGAAAAATACTTAATGCAACAATATTTTATGATAGTGTTTTGAAAAGCTCTCAAAGTAAGCTACAAGAACATGCAATAGAAAGTAGGAGTTTCTATTTAAGAAATTGAAGGTGACCTTCATGTGGCCTTCAAAAAACTATCAAAGGTCAAACCAGCGACACCATCTTATGTTCTCCTCCAAATCATAAAACTTTTATTCGAAACATTTTTTTCTTAAATGCTTTCCTAAAAAGATAATGTAGTGGAAACTTTAAAATGAGACATTCGGTATAATTTAATTCAATAAAGAAACAAGTTTTAAGAACAGGAACCGAAAAAAACCATAATTTAAACGGTACTTTCATTGTCGTAAAAACCGTAACCGAAACTGGAACCTTTATTAAATATTTTAGTAGATCGAAACCTATATTTAATATGTTAGTAGACCGGAATCGAACCGATATTTTCATTCAGTCCGGGTCCCTGATTATAATACAAATAGAGATGAGTAATTTGAAATATCTGAAATTAATAATGAGTTTCCATATACGTCTCGATATAGGAATACGTCCGGTAATCGATCGGCACTTTTTTACCTTACTGGGATGACTTTTTTCATATCGAATCGAACGGTACATCAATTCTTAAATATTTATTATAAAAGAAAATAAATGACATTTTGTACTTCATACAGGTGGAACATACATAAAACTAGAGGCTGAATTTCGTGAACAGTTAGCGCAATCTTCGAGATATAAGAACCCCTTGACTGGCAAGACCCGTATGAAATCACACAAGTCATAATCTATAATTTAAATGCAGATTGTACTATCTTTTCTCCTTTTCCCCACATATGTATATGTATCATATATCTTATTGGAATGATTCATTTCAATACATGTGAAGAACATGAAAATTATCTATACTGGGAATTACCTATATATAATTATGTTCTTATAAAGAGCAAACAACTGTTAGGTTGCTACGCAAATAATTTCACACACATTAACAACATACCAGAGAAAAAATTATGTAAATTTGCGTCATAAATAAGAAATTGAATAAGAAAAAAATAAATAATGATATAAAATTAGAACTCTCATACACACATTACTGCGTTTGTAAAACGATATACAGGGTGTCCCTAATTTAATTAATTAATAATTTAAATATTAAGCATTGTTTGCAATATGATAGAGAACTTTTTTATTCACCCCAATTCGTTCTATGCCCTCGTGAAATTTGTCCCTGTTGATCTGGGGCATCCTGTATACGATCACATTATATCATTTCAAGCGATACTCATTGTTGGGTCTTACATATTTACTTAGCGTCATTTGCGGCATACCCATTTCTCGCGTAGAGCTCAACATGATTAAAAATTGTCAATTATACTTAGTACGTTTTGTATATATACTGGATATCTGAAACTTTCCCGCTAAGCGCTCGTGTGAGAACAGATTAAGCTGTACATAAAAATTACATTCCAATTGCCAATTCTCAATTGCAATTATTTGCCAGTTTCACAATAGTTAGTGAGTAATTAATTCATTTGAGCGAATTAACACGGGAAGCAGTGAGACGGACTCTGTTTCATATACAAAGAAAGATGGCTTTGAGTTAGTAAGAAAAATAACTACTAATAGAACTATTGCTAAATTTGCAGAGTTATGCATAACTTTTCCGCTCAGCTTAATCCGTTCTACCTTATATAAATATAAGGTATAATATAACATAGGCAACAGCGATAATTTTTCTTTTCATCCCTCTGCATCAATAAATCAAGTTTAATTTACATGGTCACATAAAAAAAAAAAAATACCAAGAGATCTGTGAAGTAAATGAGATGAACTGTAGCGGAACAACGTATTCAAATTAATGTCTTAAATTCATCTTCAGATGCCCCGCCAATGAAACGATCCTTATAACGATTAAAACGTCTGAAGATAAACTTAAGATGGTAACGTTAAATACAAAACCCAATTACAGGTAGGATCGATCAGACGCTTCATGAATATTCTAGCAATATGACTTAAACTGCATAAAGAAGTATTTGTAACATTAAGCGAACTGCATTTTATAAATACTGCTTTTATTTCATCAGATGTGAATGAAAAAAATTTTTGTATCTTCTACGGATCTGACAAATTACACGCAGTGTCTTGATGGCCGGTCAAGTCGCTTCTATCTAACAATTGATTCAGCTCCACCTCTGTGAAAACTACAAGAACAATCGACTCTTTTATTCGCAGTAATTTCTTATGTATATATTATTCATAAATATATTGTACAAGTGATAAGATCTTACCTTCCTTCTCAGATGTAACAATTTTATACTCCTTGGACTTCAACAATTGTTTCAGCTCTAACAGCCTATTTCTGTTTAGTTCTTCATTCCAATTTTTCGAAATAACAATTTTCTCTAAAATGCGCTTGCTCTCAGAACGCTTCATAATCGCCTCATCAATCGTCCCTTTGGTGCACAGTTTATAGATAACCACAGGTTGCGTTTGTCCTATCCTGTGACATCGCGCCATAGCTTGTATGTCCACTTGCGGGTTCTGTAATCGTTGAAGAAATGTTTACTCAAGGAACGTGTATGAATAAAACATTAATACTAGGGAAAACACGAAAATATCAGATTAATTCGACTCACCCAATCGCTGTCGTATATAATGACGGTATCGGCAGCTGCTAGATTCAATCCAACTCCGCCAGCTCTAGTCGATATAAGGAACAGAAACACATCTTTATTATTATTAAAAGTATCGATGTATTCCTTTCTCAGTTCGATATCAGTAGAACCGTCTAATCTGACATATTTATAATCTCGCAACGAGAGATAATCTTCGATCACATTTAATATCATGACCATCGTCGAGAATAAGAGAACTTTGTGTTTCTGTGCTTTAAGTTTTCCCAGCATTGCATCTAACACTAAAAGTTTGCCGGAGGATTTGACCAAATCTTCATCAATCTTCGGTAAACCAGCTGAATCCAACGGACAATGAACCAAATACGGATGATTTACGATTTTTTTATACATAACCACTGAAATAATAAATAATATATGAAAACGATAAAGCAATATTGAGTATAGATTGGATCATGTGAATAAGCGCGGACGCTATAATAATGTAGGAATACTTGCTTCTATTTTGGAATTGTATGTTGATGAAAAAATCATGATTACGTTCTGTGACATTGGTATATTGTTTCCATATTGACAGATTTTGCTCAATCTTAGCATCTCTTGCCGTACATTTGTTGTTGTTATAAGAGATATCTGTAAACATAGCATCCACTGACGATCCACTTTCATCTGCGTTTTCAGAATCCTTCTTGAGAGATCCGTATTTACTAGTGAGAACGCATCGTCTTTTAAGCCTTTTGCCATTTACTGTCGGCAGAATTAATTCTGGTTCCTTAATTTTACGTAATGTTTGTATGTCACGATTTAAAACTGCCTGGTATAAATCGTGTTGCAACTGCGTGAGCGGTGCGTAAACGACCAATTCCTTCTTAGGGGGAACTTCCAGACAAACTTCGGATTTTAGGCGTCTTAACATGAACGGTTTTAAAATTTCACGTAACGACGATAATATACGCTTCTCTTCTTCCTGTCTCAAAATCTTTTCGGTATTTTCCTGCTGTTCCAACTGTTCGACATCAAACCACGATTCAAACACAGCCAAATCGTCAAAAATTTCTGGCAAAAGGAAGTTTAAAAGAGACCACAGTTCAGACAGATTGTTCTGAAGCGGAGTTCCAGTCAGCAGTAGTCTATTCATAGATTTTACCGTTTTCAAAGCTCTAAAAATTAAAAATGTATGTCAATTCTAGAAAACACATTCCTATGATACAATATATGTAGCCATATAATTACGAATTATTTTTTAAATAAGACATTTTCCATAACATCTATCAAATAAAATATTTAAGTGATTATTAATGGATTTTTTATTATCAAATTTAACAGTGACTTTAGAAACAACAGAGATGTAACTATAATACTCATTTTCTGTAAAATATGTCTTATTTTGAAAATAATTGTCACGGTCAACAACTTATTTTTAATAAGCGCAACAAGCTTTCGATAATAACATACTTAATTAATAAGCAATTATAATTCTTGATTCTATGTCCCTCGTCTATCACAATATATCTCCATGTCTGAGACTGAAGGAATTTAATATCCTTCAATGGCATTTCAAAAGTAGTGATTACAACAGGCTGCGTTTTATAATCACTCGTAATATTATATTTCTTTTTAATTTTAGGATATGTAATAGATCGTTCCTCTTTTGAGCCATATAATAGCACAACTGGTATATCAGGAGCGAATCTTTCAAACTCCAACATCCAATTTGGTATAGTCGAAAGAGGTGCAATTATTAAATAAGGTCCAGCCTGTTGTTTTTCTATAAGATGGCATAACAAGGCTATCACTTGTATCGTCTTTCCAAGGCCCATTTCATCAGCTAGAATTCCATTCAATCCATTCTCATAAAGTACCTTCAGCCATTGTAAGCCATCTTGCTGATAATCACGTAATTTCCCAACAAAATATTTCGATACAATAACAACAGCATTCAGAGATTCTTTCTCCTCAACATCTAATTCCTCTTGTAATTCTGCTTCTATTTCTTCCGTACTTAGATTCAATTTCCTCTTCTTTTTAGTTTCTATTTGCATTTGTACCTATCATAAGTGTAATATTAATCCCTTACAAAGAATTTGATCATTTAATAAAAATTAAATTAGTTACTATACTTTGTTCATCATATAAGAATTATGACAAAAATTTGATTTTTTGTTACTTACATCCACAGGTATATATTTTCTTATGTCATATTTTTCTAAATTGGCTCTTTTATTTTCCTTCTTTGATGGTGCTTTATTTTCTTTGTTAATATTACTTTTATTCATCTTCTTACTGTTTTTTTCCTTTTCAACAGATTTCTCAATTTTGGTTAGAATATAAGATGAATAAAATTGGCTTTTGCTCAACAAGTGCATGAGTGCCTTATATTTCTGTTCATCCATTTCCTTCTTATGTTGTTCTTCCATAAGACTTTTTTTCTCCAAATTAATTTTACTATACTGTCTTTTTCTTGAATTTGGCTTTTTTTCTTCTGTTAATGGTATATTACTAAACTTTACATCATTGGCAATTGATGTATCTTTAAAAAGAAAAAATTAAATACATCAGACAATACATAGAAAATATTTCAAAACTATTTTTCAAACTTATCCCTTGTGAGTAAACTTCTATATGCCAATATATTAAAAGAAAATAAACCAGATATTGTTTTGTTCTACATACAAATTTTTTTAAGCATAATAAGAAATACTACATATAAATGTTTTATATAAAAATATTTTTATTTTATATTGAAAAAAAAAACATTGCCGATCAGACACACTATTAATTTTTCATTGATCATAAAACATTACCATTTTAAACATTGTTTAATGGCAAACATTGCTAAATGGCTCAATGTCTATGCTAATAGTGCTCATTGTGTTATGTCTAAATCGTATCACGTGGTATTATGGTTTATTATTATGGTTTATTATGGTTTATTATGGTTTATGTCTAAATCGTATCACATGGTGGCTGAGCACAAATTCGACGTTTTCTGACGAAAGAATAAGACAAAAAGGATAAAAGATATAAAAACTAACGCTTCATTGCTGTAACGTTTTAGCTCTCCCAAGAATCACAATTTTTTTATTAATAAATAATTATTAACTTACTTGTAATGAACGATGAACGATTTTCAGATCCGGAATCAGAATTATTTAAATTACTTGAATCATGATTAATATGGCAGTTAGCTTCCATTATGATTATTATGCGCACAGCTTTAAAGCAGAATGCACAAATCCTAAGTGCTTACTTTTGTGCCGTGTTTTGTTAAATGTATAGTCCCGCGTACACATCCACTCCTAACAACAGAACCGTTGAAACTGAGCGCATACCGCCAAAAGTGAACAGGCCGACAACCGTCGAAGTGTGTTCTTTTTCATTTATAGCGAATTCTATCATCTTGGGCGGGAATAGAGATATGAGCAGTAATTGGTCGATGATAATCGATTATTTTTTCTTAGAAAAATCGATTATCTTTCCGATACTTTTTAAATTCGATTCTCCCTGTACTTGAAAGTTTTTGTGCTTCGATGTTACTAAATTTTATTACTAGACGCTTGCGTTCAGAAAATGCAACGATAGTATACAGTTGAATAATGACCGTATCAGACTGTGGATTAGGATTGAGATTGGATTGAAATTTAACCAATCAGAGTAAAGTTCACTAAACTCAAGTTTAGTGAATCTTGCTCTGATTGATCAAATTTTAATTCAATCTCAATCATAATCCGTAGTCTAATACGGAATTAACGATGGTTGCATTCAGAGGGAAAAAACAGTTCAGTGAGCGCTCAGTGATTATTATTTTTAACTGGAATATTCTTTTAGATTCTTGATAGATCTAAAAGTATGTATCAATCAAGAGCGATAATCACAGACGCCCCCTGAGTTGCTCTTTCCGCTGAATCCATCCAATTATGATCGCCATTTCATAGACGAATCTTATACATAAGGCCATCCTTTAACCTTTAACCAATCAAAGCAAAGTTCGTTAAACTCAAGGCCAAATTTGAACCCAATCAATTCCAATCTATAATCTGATACAGGCTTAAATTTATCTTCAAATGCTACACGATTCATTTCATTGGCTACGAAGCGTCTAAAGATGAACTTAAGACGGCTTTAAATGTAAGATCTGAATAACTATGAATACCAGCCATAGTCCGATTTCACCAAGTTAATCAAATCGACCGATTAAATTCAGTTTGTGCATTGGAACTGACCAATCGCATCTATCTAACAATGATGCGATTACTAGTTATAAAAAAATATATATTGTTACGTCCACGATAGATAACTATATAGGAAAATTTGAAAGTAGTGNACTCGGTGAAAAGCAGAGTGACCTAAAAGCGGAGTCATCACTCTGTTTTCACCGAGTTTACCTTGGGTCTCCGGAGTCTGGCGAAACGATCGATGAATCTGGTGAGAAATCAGAGCCGCTCGTTCTCCTGGCTCGGTCTCGGATGTTCCGGCGCTGCGCGGGATGATGCGGTCTGCGATTTCAATTTCGATTTCGCAACTTTCGAGAAATGAGGGGTAGACAAAAATAATTGTTACACAGTCGGATTTTACGACTAATATATTCCAAACCATATAAGTACACAAGTATCAAAAGCTAATCACGAGAAAAGAATCGTCTTCGCAACGAATGCGCGCGTTTTTATACGTTGCTTTGTCGCTGAGAGTCGTTTTCTGGTTGGCTGATGGAATCGTGCGACGCTGACCGCTCGTCCCGTGTTTCGCATCGTTTTCGGGCCGAAAGTGCGAACTTTCTCTGCGAATTATCGCGTCCGATGACAACGTCGAATGTGGGCCTCTTGTCTCGCGCGGCGAGTCTCGTCGTGGAAAATAACAAGCGCGGAAAGTGCGTCGGTCGGGAGTGTCGGGCAAGTGTCGTACGTTCGTCATATTCTTCATCGAAAAGGATTATCTCGCGTAATGGGCCGTCATCGGGAATATCAACACATCGCAGCGTCTTCGTCGGGTCGCAGCAGCGGAGTATTCAAATCCGGCCCTCGTGAAAAAAGTTTGTCGGTACCGACGTATTAATACGCGGAGGCCGCAACAGATGGCGCCTCTGCATGTCTTCGGTATGTTGAATCTAGCGTACTGTTCCTGAATTTATGTCCAGCAATCAGGGTCTGCTCAAGGTACGATAAACGGAACGTTATTATCTGAAGAGTCAAAGTGAAAAGAGCGGTAAAATTTAAGAAACAAAGTTACATTCTGTAGATCTCGAGATAAACGGAATTTTCTCGTGCGTGTTGACGATCGATATTAATGTCTACGATGAAATCTATTCAGATGACAAACCTTATCGTTAAACCTTAAAAAAAATTGATGCAGAAGAAAACAGTCGGTAATGTCGATAGTAACTGGCCCGGTCCATTATCCGGAACGTTATCGCGGGTCGATAGTTTCTTCAGAACCTTGTCGGTATGAAATCTAATATCCTAAATCCTGCTGTGCACTTTAAATTGATCTAAAGCAGACTTAACGAAAAGATAATAATTTACCACATGGATTACGATAAAAGTGTGTGAATTCGGTTGCGCTGACGGAGGTGATCGATTCTTCGATTGACTAGATTCGGCTTCCTGAATACTTTCATATCGCATTCACGATCTTCTCATCCAAGAACAGGAGAATAACAGTGACGTCAAAATAATATCAAAATGAAAGCGAGATAATGGTTGTAATACTCATTCTTCGATCATTTTTTCATTATTTTGACGTCATTCTCGTTATCTTTACTTTCTGTTCTGTCTGAGATCGTGGTGAATTTATCACGTTCGGTATCTTTGTACGATTCTTCCATTTATCATCGCGGGAAATTATACAAGTAGTGTGTAATACATATAAATACAGGTGAACATTTCTGTATGAACGTTTATTACAAACTGTAATCCTACTAAAGGTAACTCTCAATTAACATTACTCATTTGATATTTCCAAGGGTTTTCATAAGTCAAGCCAGGCATACAATCTTCTAACGTCACACAAGTTACTTCACACGATTTGTTGTGATTTGTAACAATTACTTTCTTCACATTAAACATTCTATACAGTGCCCTCCAATCCTCTTTCAGTGATTTTCTCACAGGCTGAAATGTCAAATAACTCCAGATACTCTACTGATATTTTGTCTATGCCCTAGGCGTCGTTATTTTTGCAATTCTTGATGCTAAGCCGTTTGAGATTTATGAGATTACTTATGTTACTCATAACTTTGTAATGCAGATCAAACCCATTGACATCTATTGCTTCAAGAATACAGTATGGTTCTTATATATTTGATAAATATGAAGTATCATACTTATTTGAATCCATCCAAGAATTGGAATCTTTGAACCTCACCATGTCCTTGCAATGTACAATAAAGAAATGTACAGCCCTCCGAAAACTTATCGACTCCGGTAACTTACTTACCGATCCCCGAAAGCATATCGACTTTGATAACTAACCGACACCCGGAAACTTATCGTCCACGGTAACTAATCGATCACCGGAACCTTATCGACCCCGGTAACTTACCATTACCCGACAGTTTATCGACTCAGGTAACTTACCGTTTCTCGGAAACTTATCGATCCTGGTTACTTACCGACTTCCAGAAATTTAAATTACCTACTATTGATCAGTTGATTTTGTGTCATTCACTCTTACTTGCTATTGATAATTAGTAATTGTGTTATCCACTCTTACCTACTATTGTTAATTTCTTACTGTGTTATCCACTGTTACTTACTTACTTATGTTACTTATAACCTAGCCTACTATTAATCATTTGATATTGTGTTATCCACTCTTACCGACAGAAAAAAAAACTGAGACGTCAAATTCTAACATTGAACGGCAGTATCGCTCTCTCAGGCGATTTGTATACATCTTGCTTCACGCGTCAATTTTTAACATCTCCGACGCGTTGTCACAGTGTTTTTGATACTTAGAAGATTAGAGGGGAATAACGCTGTCTAACCCGAGTAAAAAAAAAAATCGCATCACTGTCCTCGATCGCATCAGCCGAATCAGTGTGAGATGATGGATGAATTATATTCTTCTCTCTCGCTCTTATCTTCTTCTTATCTTCCTTTTCTCTCGCTCGGCGCACCGAGCTGAGCTCGAGAGACAGTGCCATCTGCCGCGACACGCCTGAACTAAAAATGAGCTCTTTTTTATCACACGACTCGTAAAAATCCTAACAAGCGTGTCGCTTATTCATAATTCGTATTTTGTCGTTTACACTATACATTGAAATTCTGTTATGATGGCCTTATAATGTTTTTGAAAGTCGTCGGAATTTCTCCCCAAATTCGTTTTACGTGCATGAACTTTTCATATAATGCGAAAATATAACGCAGTGCCGTATTTCCGATACAAAATAAAAAATTTTTTTGTTTGTTTTCGATGCGAATTTTTTATGTTCCAAAATTTATTAACATCTGTACTTTCACAATGCTATGAAAGCATTTATAATTCTATGCATGCATTTAGAAAAAAGAAAACGCGCGTAATATCGGTAACCGGCATCGCCTTAAGGACTTCTTTATGCGTACTTCAAACGCAAAACGAAGCAAATATTCAGACTCGTTATTTCGACTCGTTGATCGCCCATTGCGATCGCGAGAAAGTATCGCGTATGCGCTTGTGTATGCGCTTTGAGATGCAACGCATAATCCGCTCGATTAAGCTCCCTCCTTCTCGGTCCGTTGTACGAGGCGCGTTCGACTCTAATATGTTGTTAAATCTACGAATCTCTCCGTTGCGCTAGTTGTAGCATAAAATGAGTTTGTTTAAAAAAAAAATTCCTTGAAATTTGTTTTATATATAGATTTAAATATGATCGAATTATTGACGCAATTGAGAAACAATTGGCGATTCGGGAGCTGAGATATTCGTAACCAAGGATGACACTTTTTATACGTATAGTACAAAATTTGGTGTTAAATTTAACACATTCCATATATATCCCAAACGTTCCATTCAACTTATTATATTAATTTCACACAAGGCGAATATGTTGAAAAGTTATATAAATATTATTTAAAAAATTAACATAAAACTAGTACGTTAATCGACACTGTGAAGTGTAAGATGTATTATTTTAACACTTACTATTAAATATCTACACAACACAAAATGTTGAAATAACATAAACAAATATGTTAAATTAACGCACGAGTATGTTAAAAATTTAATATACAAAAGTGTTCACAAGGACCGACTTTAGCACAAGTACGAAATATTTTTTACTATTCCGTATTCCTTGAAATTAATATACTATTTTTAATTTTTACTTCTTCTAAACCATGTTAACCCTTTGAGTACTGAATTATTTTAAAATTTTTATGCCCATGGGACGGATTTAATTTGTCGCTATATGGATTAATATGTAAAAGTAATACATTTTATGCCCAAGTAAGCAGATGACGAGTCTCACTCGTCAAATGTACCGAAAGGGTTAAGGATTTTAATGAAAAACTATTATGATATTATCTGAGCAATATAAATTAGTTGGCTAACTGTTATCCGATTTTGGCCAAACGGTTAGCCAATTAATTTATGCTGCTCGGGTAAAGACTAATATAGAGGCGTTATATACAAATTTTAGATTATTGATCATTTTTTGTTTTGAAAGTGTAGCCATAGGAACATTACAATTTATAATAATACCCGATATATGTACATATACACGTATTTATATATCACTTTCTATTATGTGTGCACTTCTCTTAATTTAACTAACGTATAATATAAATCAAGTATTAGTAAGAAATAAATAATCTCTTAGTGTTTGTAATATTCTGTATATATTTTTCTTAATTTCGCTCAAAATTAACGTTTATTATTTAATTCAAATTATGGGAAAGTATTTTTTTAGTAAAATACACTTGTGCAAGTGTTCTTTAATATCGTAACTAAAAATCAGCATTCTACGATACTACATTACACAACTACTTCAGCGTCCTGCGCCTGAGTTAAAATCTCGACCGATTTTGTAAATTCGTGAACATACAACATTTTATTTGTTTTGGCGACAAAACCGATTGTTTTTTTTGTAAGCCGCACAGTCTGGCGCGCAGTCTGTACACGCCAAAAAAAAATAATTTGTCTGTTGTAGCGAAACCGTCAATATGCTACTGCATATTTGGCGCAACAGCAATAATAAAATATAGTTGCCATAAATAAATTAGCGAATTATCCGTAATTAGAACAGAAAGTTTTGCAGGGATAAAAAGCATTCCGCTGAGTGAATTTGTCTTTAGAACTCTCTAATTTGCTGTTGGAACAAAATATATTCAGTTAACACACTAATGTAATCGATATATATAATATATATAAATTCCTAATTATATGTTTTATATAGTGTGAACGTTATCTTTATGTTGTTATTATGTAAAGATTTCACCTTTTCAGAAGTATAAGTAATAATGCATATTAAATATCTTATTTCATACTTCATGGATGTTACATATATGTTGTTTTATATTTAAGACCATCTTAAATATAAGAGCCGATTATGAATACCGTTTTATAATTATAATAATTGTTATATTCGTTATAAAACTTTTAATTTTCAAGTTATATAGCAACAATTGAATGTGTTAAGTTGATAATTACGCGCAGAAAGACAGTAAAATTACAAAATTGTAATGTAACATTTTTGTTATACAACTTATTTTTTCCAAATTATATAGCGGTGAACTGAATGTATTGACTAATAATTAACGGATAACATTTTCTTGCACTTATTAATTTGTTCCTATAACAAAATAATATGTAAATTCAACAAAATAATCCAGCAAATGGGCGATAATTAGTATTCCTAATAAATTATTTGGTTGGCATAATAATCGACAGAATTTGTTGCGACAACATAAAATTTGCTGTGCCAGCATATTTTTCTTCGTGCGGCGTTAAATATGACTGAATTCTTAAATGAAAATAACATTATATGGCGTTATATAATATTATTTCGCAAGTAGATTTATGTTTTAAAATCAGAAAGTCACACGCAATGCTAGACACAATTCGATGGACTGCGCGCGTTTGGAGATGTTCTTTGTGCGCGAACTGTCGCAACCGTATACGCGAAATCCAAATTCCAACTGCGCAACCAATCAGGATATCGTTCTAGATTTGTATAATCTAGAGGAAAATCGAAAGGACGGTAAATTTGAGCGTAAACAAAAGCAACTAGCATCTTCAGAAATTCTCGTCGGAATCCTAGTTACTTCTGCCTGTAGCCCAATTTTTCTTCATTTCTCTCTCTCTCTCTCTCTCTCTCTTCCAGAATATATCTTCCTTCTTAGCCTAAAGCGATATCCCGATTGGCTATCTTCAGCAAGTCTTAGGTTTATATCTTACGCTCGCGACGGATTTGTTTTCGCGAAGGCCCTTGTTGCAACTCTTAAGCCGCAATAACGCTAAACACGACCTCCAGACGAGACAAATGTAGTTTGGAGCCAGCTGGAGCGCAACCCCGTGTCATCTCGGGACTCCCATTATCGGCACCCGCAACCGATAAATTTGCGCGGGGAAGACGGACACGGGAGGAGCCTCCTCCTCTTTAGGGCTCGACTTCTGGTGTACTCGGTGACGAAACACACAGTCTCTGCCCCGGGCCGGTGGTGTGTAGTACAAGCGGTGCCAAGAATAAAGGAGATACACGCGGCATGGCATCCCGTCAGCCCGCCAACAGCGAAAGCGAACTGCAGAAGGAAGCGGACAGTCTTGGAGCATTAACTCTGCCGCGCGGGTCCTCCTCGGCGTAGCGCGATACCGCTTCAGTCGCGCGTAAGCGAGCGAGCGTAGCACGTGCTCTCGGACAAACCACCACGGCGATCGACCACGCCATTCATGGGTTACCAGTACCCGCGTCTTTCTTTCTACGGATAAGCTGGAAACGTCGACGAGGTATGTGTTTGCGCGTCGGTCGTCATTGCACAGGTCTAACGTGTATTTTTTTTTTTGCAAATTGAAAACTCGTGTCGGAGCCCGCGTCCTCGCGCGACTTCGCCGACCTCTCCTCGTCCTAATACGCGAGATCGATTGATGATTCGTCACCTTCGTTTTCTGCCTTTCTTCGCGATCTGAGGAAATACGAAAAGCGCAGACGCTCGCCTTGGTGTTCGCTTTCGAGCCGCCGCTGGCCGAGAGCGCGGCCGACGAGAGCGAAATTTCGATAGACCTTCGTCCGACTGCGGTTAGGCGAGAAGAAATTCTGACGCGTAATGCTGACGCGCAAATTTCACCGGTGTTTGTGCGCCGGGGCGTTAGAAACTCACGGCGGATTCGTCAATTCATATTGCGCGCAGGTTGCGACCCCGAGCGACCGATTGTGCAGCAAGGCATGTTTCGCGGTCTGGCCGATTGGGGCCGAGGTTCTTCGCACGAAAATGCCGAGGTCACGATAGTTTCCCGGTTATAAGGCGACCAAATTTGACCGGTGACATCACGTGGATTTCGCGCGCCCAGGACCGTAGCTTCTATCTTATCCTCCATTGTTGATCTTGGCGAGAATAGTGAGGAACGTCGTCAATTTTTACAACCCGGCCAATTTGATCGGTCGGTTTCTTCTTACGAGCTACGTGCGACAATTTCCCGTACGTTACCTAAACATTGTACGTTGCCCTCGGTGCGAAATTGGAATCGGAGCGCCGCTGCTGAACGCGTTTGCGAATGATGCGGTTGCGAAATTTACACTCGCAGAATTCTCACGGACGCGCGCACTTTATATAAACTCCGCTATATCGATACAAACAAACACGATAGAGAGACTGAAAACATGATAAAAAGGTTTCGCCTGTGTGACATTCGGTAATGCGACGTGATCTCTCTCTTTCTCTCTCTCTCTCGTTATCTCTATGTGTCGAACTCGTCTTATTTATGGTTGTCGCGTGTGCGCCGCGTTATCGAAGATCGCGAAAGACATCGTTGCGCGTTATCTTGACAGTTCGTGAAATTACATCATAAAGTTTTAATGCAAGCCGCATTTATCCATGCGGAGCTCATCGGAGATTCGACACATTCGTTCTGTTTGCGAAGCTATCGGTAACGCATCGTTAGAAGTCATCCGTCTGGCAACCGCTCGCCGAATCGAAATTTTTAATTCTACATTAAGTCTTCAAACGAAGAAAATGGAAATAAGTTTTTACTTGCAGCATCAAAGGAGCACGATGGGTGATTTTTAAATTCTACAAAGGGAATTTACAGTCACCTCCAGAGTCTAAATTTTAATCTTATATTAAGTTTTCAAGTGGACGAAACGGCAATAACTTCCCCATTTGAACCCCATTAGCGCCAAAGGAGCACAACAGAAGACCTTTGAACACTTAATATAGAACTAAATTGGACTTAAAGTAAGACTAAAATTTTGACTCGGGGATTTCGTCTTTTCCTCATCGTCGAATTCGCTGATGAAGATTTTCATATCTATCTCGTCCGTCGTCTCATCGGGATAGTATTAACATAGCGGCTGAAATCTCGCGTGTGCAGACCGCCGGACAGTGATTCACTTCGATGAAGATCGACGAAGATCGTCAATTGTGCGAGCGTGCACAATTCGTACGGCATTCGCGCGTCATCGACGAGAGGCATTATTTCTCTCACGACAATATTTGTCTTGCCTCGTTTTTATGCAGATAAGTTTTTTACACGACACGCGAGGCAAACACATTTGTCGAGAGCGAAAGGCGAAGGGGGAGGAGAAGGAGATGCAAATTTGTTNCCCCCCCCCCCCCCCTCTTTCCTCTTCTCGTTCGCGTGTTTCCAATTTCGTTGCACGATTTCTGGCTGACGGCCATTTATGCCCCCGGAACTAATGCCGAAATAAGATTGTTTACGAATGAATGATCGATACATAAAAGCACATAGCAATTATTTTGCATGTAGCAAGACGAAGACATTTTTCGATTAAAGCAGGCGCGGAGTACCCTGGTAGAAATTGAACCTCCTGAATGTTTAGCTGAGTCGAAATTTTAGTCCTACATTAAGTCTACTTAGTTCTGCATTAAGTTTTCAAGTGGAAAAAATGAAAGTAACTTTCCATTTATAACATTAGAGAAACACTAATAATGCTCCTTTGATGCTACAAAGGGAATTTAGATCTCCCGGGGGGAAATTTTTAATTTTACACAAAGTAAATGGAGAAAACAGGTGGAAATAACTTCCCACCTGTAGCATCAAAGGACAACAGAAAGAGACTTTTGAAGATTTAATGTGGAACTGAAATTTTGACTCGGGTAGCCACGAGGTAATGTATCTAATGTCGCTACTGTAACTAATAATATTACACTTACTTCTCTTAGTGATTAGATATCCAATCAACATAATGATATAGCCGATGTATGAATTTCTAAATCACGTTCTTCATATAGCATGAAAATTATTTTTACACATAAAAATTTCACATTTTTTCAAAAGTACAAGTAATAATACGTCCGTGAAATATCTTACTTTATACCTCATGGATGTTAGATACATGTTATTATTTAAGATTGTCTCAAGTTCATCTTTCAGATGTTGTACGGCTCATTTTATCAACTATTAAATATCTGATGATGAACTTACGGTCTTAAATAAAAATATAAAACCCGACTATGAATACCGTCCTATAACTGTTATAATCGTTGCAATATAATTTTTAATTTCCGAGTTATCGACAACTGAATTGGCCATGCAGTTATCTACAAAATAACCGTAAAATTGTGATATAACTGGTATAACATTTTCGTTATACATTACTTTATATTTCCAAGATATATAAAGCGGTAATTGAATGTGTTGATTGGATAATGGCTAGATAAATAAGTTAGTTGACGGTTAAACAAAAAGAAATTATAGTTATAAAATAAAGATCGAAATTAGTTGCAGGCAGTAATGTAACTTCTGTTTTATGAGAATAACGAGTTTTAATTAGATCACCAGAGATTACGAGAACTTAAGATTTTTATGAAACAGCATACTCTCAATTTTAACTTGCTATCTCCGTTTTAAATGCTAGTGGTGGACATACAGTAACTAGATTAAATATTTCAGAACAGACAGTACCGCATCTACTCTGTTTGATCGTTTTTATTATATGATAGCTAGACAGAAACTGAACCACACAATTGGTGGTCCCATGTTTCTGTAATAACAAACTAACAACGAGCTGGAAAATTTAATCCAACTAGCTTTCAACTCAAGCCATCTAGATAAATTTCTCCTCGGTTAGCTCTATAGTGGAATGCGAAGTTATCCTGATCAGAATATCACGCGCCTATCACGTGATACAATTACAAATTCCGCCGTTCATTGTGGCTCTGTGAATGTTAATACACGTGGAAAAAGTGAGTTTCCTCGTGGCCGCGCTGTTTCAAGGATAGCAAGTGCCGCAACAGTGTCGCTCGCGCGGCCGCGTTCCGCGGTTTCGTGAATTCGCGGGAAATCACGAGGATCGGGAGCAATCGAGGAAATTTCCATCGAATATAAGGACTCGAACTTCGTCTTCGCATTGTTTGCTTATACCGGGAATAGTGCGAAATGCGCCTCTCTCTCTCTCTCTCTCTCTCTTTCTCGTCTATTTATATTTACGTGAAGGAACGCGCGAGGTACGTACAATCAGCGGCGAATATCGCCGTCGGCCTGCATTTTCGCATGTATCGCGCCTGTATCACGCGGCTGATTTTAGATAACGATAACGAGATATATACATACGACGGATGTCGGTTTATCGTATGATGACACTGCGTCGCGATTACTGTGTATGCACATATTGCCGCGAGTTTGTCATCAGCTCGTTTTTTATGCGTGCGTACACGGAGCGCCTCGGAAACGGCGCGCATTATCGCCGCGATATAACAAGAGTCGAGTTAAAAAAAAAGACCGTTCGCCACTTTTCAATGTCAGCTCAGCGACGTATAGCGAAGGTACTACGCGAACCGTCGTCGCGGCTAGTCGTCTCCGAAATACCTCAATTTGTAGAAAAAAGAAAAAGTGAAAGAAGAAGAGACGGACGTGCAACTTTTGAAAACCGTTTCGACGTGACGCCAAAATCATGCTGAAAATTTTACCAAAACGCACACGTGACTTTTCGGCGAAATGTGTATGCGCGCGCGTGTGTTTACATTCTTATTTATCGTTTTAATTAATTGCCGTATCATTGCGTTACTTCACGACCACTGAAATGAGCTCGATTACGTTCGTTTATTATGGCTCCGATATCGCAACATTTAATTACACGCGTCTGCTAAATCTCAACAAACGCCGCACCTCCGTCGACACTCTTCGTTGACGAGAGAGAACTGTAATTTTTCTGCCACCCGAGAGAGCACATGCTCTCCCAAAATTATCCCCCCCCCTTCCCCCTATAACCCCGCCAGCCTGATCGTTCGCGAAAACAGGAATGTCGCGGACATTATTGGCGCTTTGACGCAATTGTGCTTCGCGTCTGATAAAAGTACACGTGACCGGCCCGAGAGAAGCGACGGCGAACGCATTTCTATTTTGGTGGTGCCGCCGGCAGAGCGGTGACACTGCCAAAAGCGAATTCGTGTCGGTCAAAGCAGACGCTGCACTTCCTCGTGGAACACGTGATAGTGACTTCGACGGCGCTCTCGGGGAGCTCCAACGGCTTGCTCGCGTCGGTATCAGGATCGCGATCTCTCCAACCCACGATCGTGAGTCTGCGCTGTACGGCAACTGTAATTAACGTCAATTAACGACAATCGCATCGCGACTTCGAGAGCACACCGAGAGAAAAATGATTAATCTCGCTCAAATTATTTTCAGCGCCGATTGTACACTCTTGTTGTTCGAGCAAAAAATAGTAGTAACAATCTGCGTGTAAGGTTTTCATCGCTGAGACATTACAACAATGGCTTAGACGCAATGAAAGGAATAAGGAATAAAATATAGAGAATTTGGAGCAAGAAATTAAATTTCGATACGTACGGACAACCATGCTTCAATCCACAGTGAAAAGATAGGGAATTAGGATTGGGAATATTGTCGAAATTTTATTTCTTATAACTTGCTTACAAGGCTTAGTAGTTGACTGAAAGTTAATCTTCAAAATATCTAATGACCATTAATATGTAAATGAAAAGTTTGAAACAATTGAGAATTTTATCAAGAAAATGATAAAAGCGGCAATCTCGTTTTAAGATACTTTTTTATATCTCATTCTCTATTTCTTTTATTCTGTATCAAACTGTAGCTTATTCCTAATATCTTATTCCTAATTCCCTATACTCGTATTTAATTCCTTATTCCTTGTATTGTATCTGAATTTTAATACTTAATAAAAAAATATTTTAAAAAGTGCTAGATTTAAGTAAACAATTATTCCAATTCTCTTTGGCAAATTTTTATTTGGATTAAGTAAATTTTACTTGAATCAATAGTTTGCTTGGATTTTATTTACTTGAAAAATATTTTACGTGGATCAAGTGACTACTATTATTTGATCCAGGTAAAAATTTGCTAAAGAGAACTGGAATAACTATTTACTTGAAACTAGCACTTTTCTACGTAGTTCTGTTGACCATAATTCTTTCACTAAGCGACTATCGTCACAAATGTTAAACATTTTTTTCCGTGCAATCGGTGAATGAAACCGGACTTCAGACTATTCTCACATATAGTACAGTAACATTGCTGCAACTCTGTAACATTGCATATTGCAGTGCAAAGACATTACAAAGATATTATTTTGCAATATTATTTCAATAATGTTGCAGCAATATTTAAAAATATTATTAAAATGGCATAATATTGCAATGTGTGATTGGTGCGTGTATTACGGACTATGTTCCGCTATTAATATTGAAAATTTATAGTTAATATCACTGAATTGGATTATCGATTACATTCCAAACTGCATTAAAAAAAAAAGAGTGTTCAAACTATTTTGAAATTCAAAATATGTAATATAAATATACTATAAATTTACAGTATTTAGTAGAATTTAGTAAAACAACGACGTCGTATCGTGAACTTCGCTTCGAACCTCACGGCTGCACGCCAATTAAATAGCTATTGTTCAAATTCAAATTTTGACCGATCGAACGATTTCATTCTGTAGACTCAGTTTTTCAGAATAGCGATCGTGCAATTTTTCCTTTATGAACGGAAAAGTGAAAAGTGAATTCACATGAACTCGACGATCTTAGCAATGATGAGATTTTTCGCGTTTTCGCTCCTGATGATAAATCACATGATGATTACCCTGGCCGAAATAATCGTGTCGTACTTACGACGCGATAAAGAAAAAAAGAAAGAGAAAAAAGACTTCCGACGGGCCGCGCGAGAACAATTACGGCGATTGTGTTAAGTTGGCTAACTGGATAAGTGCGTCGTCGTCGGCATATTTATCGTCGGCATATGATTATATGATTGAGTTACGAGAAAAGTTACGAGAAAAATCCTCGATGTTCATCATGACGGTCCCTTCGCGGCGTTGCCGCGATTGTCGTTTCTCTGAAATCAATTCCTCAATTAACACGGGAACTTGCAATCGGGAAACGAAACTTAGGCTTGTCGTGCGAAACTTAACTTTGTCGTTAATCACATTCTATAATTAATCAGACAAGCCGATGTCAGAAATAGCTTATAACGCAAATATCATTCCTCGATATGTAATTTAATTGAGATCGCTCAGTCCGCGACTAGCTGCAGTAGTATCGGTCTCGGAGCAATAATTAGAACCGCTAACGGATTACGGACATTTAACTGGTTCAAATACACAATAAAACACGAAGTCACGGTTCCGGGAAAGATAAATGGTCCATTAACGTTCAGTCAAATTGTACATGTTTTCTCCTTTCGCGCGATTGTCCAGTCCGCTTTTTCTGTACGCGAGTTGCAGTTAGTTAATTGCGAAAATGACGAGATGAATCATTTGAACGCTGAAAAAAAAAATCGGCCGTTCGGTGTAATCGTGGAAATTTGTCATGCACACGCGCACACATATATACGCACGAACACAGATGCATCGCGACATGTCGAAGATACCGTCTGGTTGAGATGTCTGCATTATACATTAAATGGTTTTCGCGCATATGTCACGTGTGTATACGCGCACGTCGGTGTTGTATCTTTATCTTTCGTCTCATTCACACACTTACGACGTAACTCGCGTTTACGCCGCTACTTTGGACAGTTTTTTTTTTCTACAATTTTCGTTCCCTCTACACGGTCAATCGCGCGATTAAACAATGTTTCGCGCTCTAATAAATTCGCAAGGCGATCGCGATTTTTATCTTCTGTCGTGCACTCGCGACATTCGCGATTTTTGGCCTACGTCGTCGTCGTGTCCGCGATAAACGGTTTTTATCTGTTCTCGAGAAGTTCGTGTCGAGTCTTATGTGACGCTTCTGATTGCTAAAAGAAACAGATTCACGATGGCGCACGGCTCACATTAATTATCTGTCTAACCAGCGATAAACTATCTCTGGAAGAGCGATTTCGATCCGGTTGGAGGTTACGATCCGTGTGATCTATTGACACGTTAGGCAACAATAGACTTATGCAATCGCAACAGTATGTGTTGTCTAATACAGACGGCGCTTTTATTCTACATTTTTGCATGACATTCCAGCGCACCGTTTCACTGTGAATCGGTCGATAATGATGCGACATAATCACGATCAGCGAAGATTGACGAAATCGCAAGTTATTCAGCATTGAATAACATCCGTTATGTAAATTATCAATGACGAACGTCATCAATTGCATTTGCAAATTTTACGTCGGCTCGCTTATCTATCAGTACAAGGTGATCATAAGTACTTGTATAGATCGAGATAATCGCGCCTATAAAAGTAACTAATTGCTGTCCGCTTACCACACCGTCAACTGCCGGGAAAAGCGTTTTAGCCTTGCCGTTCCCTGAACAATTATCGATCAATAGTTGCTCAGCTTGCTACACAGCGCTCGTACGACATCTGACGTGTATCGGCAGGTACGTTTGAATTGTTCCGTCTCACCGGCGCACAGTAATGCGGAGATAGGAAAAATCTAAAATCTTAAAAATCTTGTTTTCAAACGTATCAACTGCTATTTTGGGATATCTAATGAATAGTAGCCAACACAATAACATAATAATGACATCTGTGACGTCGTTATTACGTCTTTAGTACATAAGTTAACGTTCTTAATCGTGTTTACTAGGTAATATCTTATTTTAAAAATAAATATGTTTTGCGTTCATTTGATTTAAGAATAGAATCAATTCGCAGGTAGACCTTTGTACTCTATTATTTAATGTCTGTAATAATCTGTTTAACCGAAATACATCTTATGTATTTCAAATGTGTACAGTCTTACTTTTTATGTGACATAATCACTTATTCAAAGTTCTTAACGAAAATCCTATTACAGTGTTTATAACAAGATAATTAAAATTTCAAAAGTTTTGATTTAGAATGTTATTTAGAGTGTTTATTTCATTATATCTATTAAAATGCCTCACTTTCTTTTAAGCTTCTAGGCTAGTATTTTTTGGCAGCAGATATTCTTACTGTTCTATAAAAATTACATGTTACTTTTTGCAACTTCAGCTACAATTGTTATTTACTTGATATTTAATGTTACTGTTTTACATAATATAAAATATTACTTGATGCATACAATGTTATTTAATAATTATTATTAAAATTATAAAATAATTTCTTTGTATACGCGCGCAATTGTGACAGTTATGAGATTAATATAATTAGTGTTATTTCATTTGTATGTCTTAATGTTAGTCTCTATATGAACTTAAAATTTCAAAAAGAAACAAAAAAAAATGAAATTATAAAGCATATCAAATGATTCCGAAGTTATGAAATTTTTCCCGCACCTCAGCGCAGCTGTGCGACATCCCCTCAAAACACGATGATAAATCCGGATCTATAGATATAACAAGCCTTTAGTTTTTTTGCTCTTTTTGCAATAAAATGTACCGTAATTTCTTAATTTAATTGACAAAAGGGCTTTGCCGCGCTGCGCCAAGCAATAACCCTTAAATTTTGGGTATTGCGTCTGGTAGCGCTAGAGACGCTTTTTGCTAGAACTTATATTTAATGCTTGGAACAAAAGACTTACTACACCTATTGTAGATCCAGCCTAAAGCGTACTTTGCGTCTCACAATCGTAACCTGAGGGATACGTCGATTAGGATCGTTTAAATCCATTAGAAGCAAGTGGCGCAGGAAGTGATTACCGGCGCGTTTTACATGACAATTAATTTATAAGGTCGTCCCTTTTTATCCCGCCCGTGGAAGCGCCACCCGGCAAGATTGTGCACTTCCGTGTTACGAAATTCATTCGCACGATCTGCTCGCCCACTCGTCGTTAATTTTGATGTATCTTTTGCTGCCTTAATTTCAGATAAAACGTTGAAAAATAAGACGGTAAGACGTCAAACTCGATGGCATCGTCGATAACTTCCACGTGACATCAACATTTACTTATTGACAGATCGACAAATAATTTTGCAAGACAGCGGAGGCTACACCTTCGTCGCGCCAACGAGAAATGAACATCGACATCAATTCGATGTAATTTCGATTGTTTCGATTCGATATTCATTTCCCGCTGGGTTATCTTCTTGCTTTACGAGGGCGCGCTGAAGATTAGATATTACGTTTCTTCCATTTATATTTCTTAAAATTTCCTACGTCAAGATTATGCACCTCTTATCTTGAGGACAAACAGTAGGAAAGTTACCACGCGAGCATAGTTCGACGGAAAGTTTTTATTGAATTATACACGAACTCTCGTGGTCACGTGTAATTTGCGACAGGCGGCAAAACATTGATTAAAGAGCGATACTAAGTATCCCGACGATAACATCAATTGATTCGCCACGATATCCAATCTATCAACATATGTCAAACGACCAGCTGGGAAGAAATAAAAGGATTGGCTCGTGCAAATACGAGCGTGACTGTGTCTATATTCGCAGAATCGGAGGACAAATAATTTATATAATAAACGATTCCACGTTCTAACTTTCCACTTTGCCATTACATTATACGTATCGCGCGAACGTGTTTCTTCCGTATTTTTATCTGTTGCTTCAACGCGTTGTTAGTGACGTTCTTTCTTTTTTTTTTTTGTCGCGGGATTAAACATGATGCACGCTATGGTTTAATTAAGGAGTCAATCGGCCGAAAGACTTACGTATAAAGCAACACGCGTGTCCAATTGGCGTTTCTGCTCGAAACAAAATATATAGTTGATCTTTTTACCACTCGAAGGACACTCGCAGTGGCGCCTTTAAAAGTTTCTTCTCTCGTTATTTTTCGTGTAACGATGTAATATCATTGTGATTACGACGCGATTGACGGCAGGTGATTGAATCAAATTCATAATCTAATTAAAAACAAATAACAGGGAGTCTCTTCGACTCGGCGGTGAATCATCCGCTGAAAAATTTGATCGAACGCTGCGCTAATTATGAAAGTCTACAGAAATTAATGGAATATAAAATTGTGAAATAATACCAAATATCATTTGACAAGATTCTCGGCCTGTTTCGCGATTAAAACATAAATACGTGAGGCAGTAAGTATCACCTTGAGAATATCTTAAAAAAATAGAAATATTTTATCAACGAATAAAAGACGACGACGAAAAAGCTTTCCATCCACGGAAGATTTTCGAAGCGATTTCCGTTAGATAAAATACTCATATCTCGAAGATATTCAGGATGGGATAATAGGGATTATACGTCTCACTCTGTATACTACCGATTAGAGCTCAAGTTGACGTTTCGCAAACGGCGTACTCGGCGACCGATTATAGGTGCTTCATTCATCATCTTGTCGCGCGCGATGCCGCTTGAGCAAAAAAAACTTTTAACGTTGTGACGCCCGATAACGCGCGTGTCGTGTTACGAAACACGCGCGTCAGAGCGAATGGGAATAGTGCCGAGGGTGAGAATAAAAGTTTCGATTTGCGCGTCAAGACGCGCGTCATGCACTTATGTATTTTCGTGTGTCACGACATTTTAGCATCTTACACGAGATGCGCCTCGGCTGTTACCTTGCAATATGTTGCAGATGGAACTGAATAGCAACCCGATCGCAACTTCGCCCAAGAATTCCGTTCACGGTGACGAAACCACTTTCAAACAGCCACTTGGGTAAGTATGTATATAGATAATTTGTAGAGGTGTGCGAATCCTTCAAATCAAATCAGTGTTAATTCGATTCGAGTTCGTTTTCGAATCTGAAAAGTTCGAATTCAAGTAGCTTGATAATTTCGATTTATCGGCAGTTCGAATCGGTCACACCTATCAATTGCTTCGTTTATATGAAAATGGTAAATAAATCGATCGCTGAAATTAAAAACCAGTTCCTCAAAGTTATTTTTTGTTAACAAAAAAATAATTTGGCATGGTTCTGGTTATAAAATAGAGATTTCTTGTAAGAGGTAGATATGTAGTTTGAAAGAACGCTACTAAACTACACTTAAAGAAAAGTATTACTGATTGTAATAAATTGGCTAGCGATAAACTATTGTTGTTCAGTAGTTTTATTATCGTACGAATTTCACTGGCCAATTTATCATGGCCATAATACTTTTTTGTAAGGGCTATCAAATTATAACCTTTGCATACTCCGCACACTCTAATAAATTCTTTAGCACTTAGCACACTTTCTTGTGAACGAGACTGCATGTACAGTTACATAATTTGTTGATTGTTTAGATAATTCGATATATATCAGCTGTCGATAGTCGGTTGTTTTTATTAATCTCTCCAATTGTTTATTAATTCTTCTTTATCTAATCACGAATCGCTACCAGAATAAGGAATTTATACTTTCTCTCTCTTTCTCTTAATCCAAATGATTCGATTGCTCTACTTAGCAACATGATATCGCAAAATACACTTTAAAAATCGTGAGTTGCCTGATTGAAAAATTGATACGATGTGTAATAAGAGATAATTGAGCGCGGATTATTCTAACGAGTACTATATCGCAATGCTTTTTATCCTGTTTAAGTGCGCTATTGCGGTCGTGGTTTAATTGTCGTGGCGTTTCATGTGCGCATGTGTTCGTATGTGTGTTGTTTAACTTATATAATTCATTGAGTTATCTGATTATGTGAATGATTGTGGCGCGAACTACGTCACGCGACTTACGATAAGCGAGCTTAATAACATTTTCTAATGTTTTACATCAAACGACCGATCATCATCATCGTTGACTGATCACGCGATAATTTTAATCATTCGGGTTCTTTTCACCCACGGAAATTCGCTTCTCAGAGATGTATTCTTAAAAAATGACGAAACTTTAGACCATGATTATGCTGTAAAGTGCATCGCGCGTCAACGCAGTAAATCGCCGAAACGATCGATATATATATATATCGCGAATTTTCGCCTTGAATTTACAGACATCGCTATTTTAAACGGCAGGTCGTTGCCAAGAACGACGTATCGTTTCTATCGATAGTCCATCCACCAATCGTAAAGTCTCTGCTCTCATGCGTTAAGGGAATTATCCCTCCCGTTGATTCCCTCTTCGTTCATGCACAGTCGCGATTATCGTAGTTAATGCTAATCTTGGAAATTCAATTATCTCGCTTGACGATCGTCTAGAATGCACACGCATATCCGGCGATTGCCGTCATTTTACGCGAGATTACGATCGTGGAAAGTCGCACAAGATATCATCAGGGCCGTCGTCATTTCAGTGATGGTGCTTTAACTTCAGTATCAAGCTCGGGGAAAAATGACGGTAGATTGTGCGTCGCATTGAATCATATCAAATCGCGTTGAACTGATTTCAGAAATGGCGGGACGTATGGAGCTTTTCAATCGAAGGATCCTATTTTGGCAGTGGAGAAGGGTGATGATGTCAAAGGCAGGGGGACTAACGAGCACGGCATTACCGTGCACCATCCTACTTCGTAAGTTAAATCAACGTCCCGTAAAACAACAAAATTCTCGTCGGCAACAAAGTCATTTACTTGCAGAGCGCACGAGATACACTAGCGAGCGCTCTGCATTTGCGGAGGCAACGGAGAGAAGTAGTGATGAGTGATCCTTTTGAAAATCGATTTTTGAATCGATCATGAACCGGAATAACTAGAATCGATTTATTAAAAAATCGAACTAAAAGAACCGATTCTCTAACAATCGATCAAAAATCTCGCATAAAATGAGGATTTAAATATATTTTTTCTTATTTTATAAGTGTATATCTACTAAATCTAAAGTTAATTGGCCGTACTTTTATATAAGAATGATTCAACCCACACGAAGTGTGTTTTAAGAAGAATGAAGATGAAAATTTGATATCTGATTTAAAAATAAGGATACAGACATTTCTCATCGCAACGATTCAGAAGATCAAATATGGTCAATTTTTTTATTATTCCCAACTGCTGCTAAACAAAAATTGGAAGGAATATGCGTTTTATCAATGTTGCTTCCTTTGTCGTATATGCAATAACCTAGTAATGTGGTTTGAAGTCAAGTTTCTCACATACCAGCAAGCTTCTTATGTATTCAACTAGATTTAAAACATAAAATAATCACTAGTAATCAAAATGTTTCTGCGTTCTGTGTGCAGAAGTCACAGATGAAATATCAGCTTTCAGTTGAAGCAGTAACAAAGATTTTGATTGACTGAAATTCTAGATCCTTGATGATAATTTGTGTTAATAGCCAATTTTATCATCATTTATATAATTTTTATGAAATACACACCTAAAGCAATATCCTAATTATATCAGGTGTTGACCCCAGTGTGAATTCTTTATTAAACGAAACAACATTGATGAATGAGTGTATGAAAGAATCGAGAATCGATACGTAGAAAAATCGAACGGAAAAGGACCAATTGAAAAAAAATCGATTTCAAGAGGGAAAAGATCGATTTTCTAAAGATCGAATCGAGATTGCCTGTTACTAGAGAAAAGCGCATGTTTTTACGCAACGAAAGAATGATATCGTGTATTTTGAATGAAAAAAGAGAAGAAAAAATAGAGAGAAAAAAAGAATCAAACGTGGGTCAAATTCAAGTGATCGGAAATGCGTGACTAGTAGAATAACCCGTATCGCGTGCAATTTAAAGAAACGGAAGCGAGTAATTGTCTCGCAACGATATCCTGATAAAAAAAAATCACGTATTTCCGCGCGCGGGCCGTAACAATTTTTTTGCGGGAGACCGCATTTCGACATTGGCGGCTTTTACGGTCGTGCATGTCGGAAAATATTCTAACGAGCACGAAAAGACGTTCCGAAAGTGAACCGCTCTAAACGTTTCTTCTTATCTTTCATTGTTTACGGCTATAATTTCGTAAGATCTGTAATTCCGGTTCGCATATTTGATGATTCACGCGCTGACGCACCTCACTATTTTTTCCGTAACACCGAATTTCGCGTCCAGCGACGAAAATAAGACGAATGCACTAATGAACGATTGGACAACTGCAGGTACCTGGAAACCATGATGCATCTGTTCAAGGGTAACGTCGGCTCGGGGATCTTCGCCTTAGGTGACGCTTTTAAAAACGCGGGATTGTTATTGGCACCTCCACTCACGATCTTCCTCGGTATCATCTGCGTGCACGCTCAGCATATCCTCGTACGTATATAATTTAAAATAATTGAAAGATATATATATATATATATATATATATATTTAGTCGTTCTTTCAGTATCATCAGGAAGAAATTCTTTCGTATCAAGTAACTTTCAAAATAGCGATATGTTAAAATAAAACCTTTACTGAGGTAGAAGGAAAACAGTCTATATGACATTCAAGTGATATTTCAATCATGGTTCTGCGGAATATGTGCGTTCCTGATTCGGGCACGACCCAGTAAGCTAATTTGACAAATATAAAAATAATTTTCGTTTAAAAATTATTATTCGAATGAAATTTTGGTAAACAAAAGGCTGCTTCGTTTATTATAATTATAATCTCCCGGTGCACTCCGCATGCAGTTATTCCGTAGGGAAGCACCCTGTATATATTTTTTAATTTGAATTATCGCGTAAAATTTTAACCAAGAGAAACGATATCAACAGGTAACGGGAGAAGGCTAATAAAAGAGTAAACGCAAGATCCGATTCGTGAAATATATCATTGAAACGAAATAAAAGATGAGATCGCCTTCTTTGCGCCTCATGGACTCTCTGTGATGACCGTCTGTGTTTTGTCGCATTATCTCGTACTCTTTCTTCGTTATTGTCGCGTCTTTCTTCATTCCTTCTCAAGGACCTGGTCTCGTCCGATATTAAGCCATCTATTAATTGTCGCGACTCTATCAGATGCGCCGCGTTGATCGCGACGGTCCACTCGAGTTAGAATTTAGCAGAATTTTATCGTCAGCTATTTATCACCGCCAACTGAGTTGGCACGCGTCAAGTAGAATTCCAAAACTCCCGAAGCCAGCCAATTTTGAGCGCTCGGCGCGCAAAAGGGTTAACAATATCCGCTCTTCCAGATCAAATGCAACGAAGAGGTGACACGTCGCGTCGGCGACGGCGCCGATGCAAGCGGCTTCGCCGGTACCGTGGAGATGTGCTTCGCCACTGGACCCCTCGGCCTCCGTAAATATTCGTCCATGATGAGGTACGCAATAAGCAAGAGAGCGAGATTAGAGAGCAAAATAACAAAGGAGCACAACTCACGCTCATTTCAGTCCTTTGTCCACCTGTATCGGGTATAACTGAAACATCGGTGACGTTTTCAGAGCATGCACTGAGAAAAAGATTTGGTAATAAGTACTAAAATTTGGCGAATATTTGATTACTACAACCAAATAACTTAGTTCCGTATACTAAATATACATTATACGGAATTACAGTACTGTATATACAGTATATCGAATTAAATAATTTGATTGCCGTAATCAAATATTTGGTCGGCGAATATTCATCAAATTTTAGTACTTATTATCAAATCCTTTTTTTCAGTGTGTTTTACTTGTCTCAGGAATGAGGGAGAACATTTCTCGTTCTTCCATAGATTTTACAACTATTTACTATTTGCTTCCGACGTGTTTCGTGAACGTTTCGGTTCACTTCTTTAGGGAGATGAACGATCGAAACTGAAGAAATGAACTGAAATGTTCATGAAACGTCGGAAACCAATCCATGAAGGATTAATTCGGAAGCCAAATTATGTGTTTCTCCACATTGCAAAAGGCTTCTCGCTGTGATTGTCTTCGCTTGATGACGTCAGAAAAGAGAAAATGTATGCCAAGGATTCTTACGTTATACGTTCAGATAAAAAAAATATCCACAGAATGACACTTGTGATCGGCACACTGGTGAAATTCGTCCGGACGCTTTTCTTTTACTCGAGCAATCAATAAATAGCCGCAAAATTAATCTGACACGGACACTTCCTTTTTAATCTGTTTTTTTTCCATGATTTTATCAACGTTCATTTTACAACTATTTATTATTTGTTCGAGTAAAAGAAAAGTGTTTGGAGAATTTTACAAGTGTGCCGATCACAAATGTCATTTTGTGAGCATATTTTTTTATTTGAATCCAAGAATTCTCGACATATGTTTTCTCACTTCTGACGTCAGCAAGGAAGGAAGGACAGTTGCAGCGAGGGACCAGGAGCCTTAAAATATCAAATTGCTCATCTTTAAGGTAGTTGGTCCGTGACAATACTGTCAAATCTGTGTGCTAAATGTTTATAAATATGATTTACGACATATAGCTTGGACACTATAGCAAGAGAATATCGATAAAACTTACATAATGTTTAAAAATCTATAAAGAAATAAACGTTTCTTTGCGTTTCAACGTGTAATACTTTTAGCTGGGACTGTCCGTGTTAACTATGCCGTAAATATATCACATGTATCTCGATAGACGCGCGCACACACTCTTAGAAAAGTGACGCCGGGTTTTTAAATATGTCCTTCATATTTTCCTATGTTTTTCGCATTTTTACGTATTGATTATAAATCTTTAAGGTTATTTAACCATTCTATCTTTAAAAAGATGCCCAATTAAGAGGCGCAAAGGAAAATATAGGACTTACAATATTGCGTGTGTTAAACCTTTGCAGGTTAGCTGTCACATATTTCAACCGTTATTGGAAATCGTATACTTTATATATAAAATTTTGGAAGACTAGGTAGTTAACGATCGTATCATTTTTGTTATATTTCTACAAGCCTCTCTTTTATTGTCTTCTCCTTTTTCTATTAAAAATTATAAAGACATTTCGTTTGTTCGAATTAAAAACGTGCATCAGAAGCCATTTTCATATCTGTGTCGTATTCTCATGTAAATTGTGCTAACTTTGACTTTAATTATTTTAACTTCGGTCGATCTTTTTCTAATTTTATTCATGCGTGTAGATCGCGTTTCGATTAATATGCTGTCCAAACCTGACAAGATTCCTAAAAAAAGAAATTCACAGACCAACTATCTTAAGGTGTATTCCAGTTTGACCACCTGTTTCAGTTACGCCCAGTACTCCTCAAGTCATAGATGCTGTTCACGCGAAACTTTCAGTTCTTGCCACAATTATATGCGTGTTCGAATAATTTTACTCATGATTTTCTGCACATTAGCGCGTCGCCATTTATGTTGCTGTCTCCTGTGATTTTGTTGCAGAAAGTTGGTTAATGTGTTTTTGTGCATCACGCAACTCGGATTCTGCTGCGTATATTTCGTTTTCATTTCCAAAAATATGAAGCAGGTGAGGTATTTCTTTTTAGCTTCTTCTACGGCTTTCTTTCTTTTCCGCGGCGTCTACGATGCTTCAGCGTCGTCTGTCGTTTTGTTCGTCGCACGGAACAAAGATAAATCATTGTTACCTCTATCTGTTGACCGCACAAAAGTGAATAAGTGCTAATCGTTCGTACGATCTCTCTTTCGACCGCAAGAAGTACGAGGATCATAAAAAATCGCTTGCGCAAATAACACCCGCATTTAATAAAAATAACAATATAACAATAACTTTATTAGACGTAGTGGAAGGCATATTGAGCGTGCAACAATAGCGAAATATGATCAAAAAGACGACGGTATTGCAGCTGCTATTACTTGTCTGATTTCACGTATCGTCGAAAATAACAGCGCTCCTTAACGGAAGCGATATGTAGAACTAGCCTTTCCTGCGTACCTAGGAATAATGTTAAAAGATAAGAAACTTCCAAATCTCCCCTTGTCGATCATGAAGAGAGTTTTTGATTCGTCACGGTAGGTGTTGGACGTGCACGGAATCGAGATGGACGTTCATCAGCACATGGCGGTGGTTCTGATTCCCATACTGTTGAGCACCTGGATCAGAAATCTCAAATACCTAGTGCCGCTGTCCTCAGTGGCGAATTTCCTCGTGATGGCTGGTTACATCGCCACCATGTACATCATGAGCCACGACGTGCCGTCAATAAGCGAGAGAAGATACGTCGCAGACTGGCATGAGCTACCTCTGTTCTTCGGTACTGTGATATATTCCTTCGAAGGTATTACTCTAGTGAGTACATAGAGAGATATATTTCTTATCCCGAAATTAATACACTATAATATCTCTGAATCCAATTGATGGCACGTATAAGAAAATATACATAAATATGTCTAATAAAAGCGTGATCTTTTAAACTATTTATCATAAGAAAAAAGAAAAAATTATATATGTACTACACAATGAGTATTGCAACGCTTCTGTGTTAATAAGTCGTCCAATCATCACTGTTGTCAATTATTGCTTGACATCTTCCAGGCATACTCTCGAGATAAAGATTAACATATTAAACGAATCTGTTTCATCATGTACCCTTTTTTTCTGCACAACTTTATCTTCACTAATGTTCAAGCATTTTTAATAGGACCTACGTCCGATGACTGTGATGGCTAGAAATAGTTATTTTCTGCCTTCTATTGAGAGCTAAGTCCAATATTTTGGGTCCTTCCGGAGGACCCGACCTTTACTTTGAAACCACTCTTTTCGGCGGATGGTATTATTGCTCTCCGGCAAATTTTCACCGTTTTCTTGACATTCAAATTCTCCGTGAGACATACCGAATTGGATCACAGGGAAAATCGTAAGTTTTGAGACAGTTGTCGTAAATTTTAAAACGAGCTGTTTTATCGTGTTAGTTACCTCCGTGCGCTTCATTCGCATACATTTGAAACAAAAAACAAACCGTTTCAAACCTTACATTGATCCGGTACTCTACTTTGGCACTCACTATTAATTACGTCGTTCTCTAGTGAAAGTCGATCAAGGACCTTCTGTATAATGCGTTATAAGAGAAAAACCCTGCTCTACCCGTTCATTCAAAAGTTTTCGATGTAACCAAACAGAAGTTTGCCCGCTTTTATTAGACAGACTGTATAAATATAATTGCAAATTAATGGTTTGTTGGATCTTTCTCAATTTGAATTGGATGCCGTTTGTGACCGCGTATTTCTAATAGACGTTTCATGCACAGGTACTGCCACTGAAGAATGAAATGAAGAAGCCCAGCAATTTTAGCAAGCCGTTGGGCGTTCTCAACGTCGGTATGGTGATAGTCGGCTCTATGTTCGTCGCGATAGGTTTCCTGTCTTACTTGAAGTATGGCGACGAGGTTGCCGGCTCCGTCACACTCAATCTCGAGCCGGAGGAAATGTAAGTAAACGTAATTGAATCCGCGTAATTGCAGCCCATAAGAAAAGGTCGTGGAGGTAAAGTTCACTATTGCGTCTATAGACGAATATCATTGCATCAAGCGATTACCTCAGAGCCGATGGGTGGTGTCAATAGAGCCTGCACAATATTAAGTTTAATATGTACTTAGAGCGATCGCCGAAAAACTCGTTATAATATACTTTTCTCTTATATTCCAAGGGTGGATGGCAAAATCATCTACGGTCATTCAAGGTTTATACCTGAACGTTCTTTAGACTTGCTGTGACTGATATAGATTAGCTAGGATAGAGCTTAATTATTCCGTTGCGTCGAATCGTAAATAACTTCCAACGAAGATGGCAATTTGCTTTTTCTGACACCCGAAGAACGGAAAATAGAGAAGGGGAAGTTATTTGCGACTCGTTGCAATGTAATATTAGAAACCGCAAAAGCGTAGAGGTGATGCATATACCTTGCGCATGTTTTCGCTCGTCTGCGCATGTTTCCTTTCCTTTTTCTTTATAAATCAGAGAGCGAGGGAGAACTTTTTTCTGTTCTACCTACGAGTTCACCCATACCCACTTTCTGTAGTCGGGATGAACTAACAAATCGAACGTTCTTGCAGTTTGTCGCAATGCATCAAGACCGCCATCTCTTTGAGCATATTGCTCACGTACGCGCTGCAATTTTACGTTCCGATCGCGATAATGTGGCCCGGCATCGTCAGCCAGTTCGGTCCTTTCAAGTGGCCGATATTCGCAGAGATCATTTTCCGTTCCGCCATGTGCCTCCTCACGTGTAAGTATCGGAGATCCAATTATTCGCCAATATCTTTTGTTTATATCATTAGCATCTATTATACACTGGGAGAAAGCATATATAAAAAAATAAAAATTATAAATACTTTAGGATGGGATACTAATATAACATATTTACTTAAATATAAATTTTGTTATTTAAATGTAAGATAAATTGCTGTTACTCGGACGGATGTATATTTTCTCATTTGAAAAAAATGTTTTCTTAGGTAAAAACCTATATGTTAGTACAATGTGTTATTAGTAGACGGAAAAAAAGTTTGGTTGGGGAAGTGAACAACCAAAACGATCGCCTATTTTCTGCTTAATTCAATTAAACTTTTTTATCCACCACGAATAAATATTTTTTTTTACTTCTTAGACATTTTGTCTCTCAGTGTACGCATAGATACGCGACAAGTTCATTCTTGGATTCAAAGACAAAACGACTTTCACAGTTATCCTGGCGGAGGCGATACCGGAACTAGGCCTCTTCATCTCTCTGGTCGGCGCGGTCAGTAGCACTGCGCTCGCCCTCGTATTCCCGCCGATCATAGAGATAGTCGTCTGCTGGCACAACGCTAACCTCGGTTTCTTCACGATCGCGAAGGATTTGACGATAGTGTTGATCGGCGTGTTAGGCTTCGCCACGGGAACGTATGAGAGCGTGACATCGATCATCAAGGCGTTCAGCAAGAAGTGAGCGTGCTGTCCGATTTGTATGAATTGTATTCCAAGGCTTGAGAAACCGCGGTGGCGCAAGAGTTCGCAACGGTCATTAATTCATGCTATACTTATCGTCGAAAGGAGATATTTTGTTTTTATTTATGAACGATTAGAGATTAGCTAAACCACTCTTGATCGGCTAGGATGATCTTTCTTCGCTTGATGAGTCACAAAAAACAATTCTTTCGAAGAGAACGAGACAAAGTAAAACAAAAGGAGGTCAAACGCACAAATTATTATTGTTGGACCGCTTGTTGGGCCGCTCATCAGCGACCGTGTCTTCAACTTTAACTCTTCGAAGCATACTTAGTCATTTGTATCCTGACCGTATATTTAGCACTAAGAGCGTAGCCGTCCGTTCGCTTTGCAAAGCGAGAGAACATTCTACGCAACAGCACGAAATAGACCTTGAAATCATCGAGCCATACTTAACGGTCGGATTTACAGCCCGATTTTCTTTGCGAAGGCGCGCGGATTTAATGGACCATGACATCTACGACATTTCCGCGTGAATTGAAAAGCTAAGCGAGAAAACATCGCACTTCCAGATCGTAAGCGACTTTATAGGTGGTGTCGGCCGTTTCGCACGATCGAGATGTTAGCCATTCTATGATGATAATTTATGTGTGATACCAATAGTCGTAGTGATAAGACGTAACGCAGGTTGTGGATGTCAGTGTGATCGTTACCGATGTCGAGTTGATATTAATGATAAGTCTCTCGGACAGCGCGAATATGTCCCGCAAGACATCTTTGTGCTGTTCGAGCGCACTGTGCTTTATTTATGCGTTCGATAAATGTCGTTGCATAGCTGAGAGAAAACAAACGTTTCAGCTTCTGCGCCTAATAACTCGAAGTACAATATGTGGTTTGCGCGAAGCAAGGAAGGAGGAGAGGAGAATGAAAATAAAAAGCGAATATACGATCCTTTCTGTAATTGCATAATACGCAGCTTTTGTAGTGACGACGCGGCTAAAGAGATGAGAACGTGTGTAGCTTCGATGTGATATTCGCCGTTCTTACGTCAGAGCACTTAGCGAGACGATATTTCTAATCTCTCGGAGTTGAAACACGGACTGTCAAAATTAGCCTAACGAATAATTAATTAACGATTGATTACCTAATGATTAATTAGATGAACGACGATTACGAGTTGTGAATTAACGAGTGCAGATTGCGAGCACATATTGATATTCCAATCGCTATTAAGTTCCCATCGGGAGTGAAAATTGTGTCGCATGTTTTGCTACAAAGAGAACTGTATGTTCCGAACATATTAACAAACAGGGAACTTGTAATTCCTTCCTTTTCGTGACACTTACAAGTCGAAGAAGCTTTAATGACACGTCCCTCGCAAAAAATGTATTATTGGTAGTGACAAAGTATTATTGACCAGCGATAAATTACTGTTGCTCATTAGTTTTATTACTCGTACGAGTAATTTATTACAGCGAATAATACTTTTTGGCAAGGGGTTTCTCCTAAACGGTCCCATTTTTATTTTCGACGGATTATCGTAATCAATGATGTCGTCAAGTATATCGAGTACCTGTGTAATTGACTTACGCTGAAACAACTGAAGATTCGCTTATTTTACTCAGAGGTTAATTCAATTGTTCCGTGTACGATTGTATTGAACTGCAATGTTGTCGCTCGACAGGCACTTCTCCTAGTCGCGTTGAACAACCTCTTATATGGATCATTTTTTATAATATATAATTAACACGTTGACTGCCACGGGGGTCACCGGTGACCGGCGCTATGATGTTACCGCGTTTTATTGAATTACGTGTGACGTATAATTAATCGCATCTACAAAATAGGTTGTACAGCCAGTAATGAGCTAATGAAACAAGCTAACAGATGCGTATCCTGAATTATATTTATTTACTGCAGCTTTAGTGATTTAATTGAATCAATTAGGCGTTTGTACGATCGATGGAAATCAGCGTGGCAGTCAACGTGTTAATATATTATATATATATTATGTCAGGTATAACACAAATGTCTGGATATGTTACATTATTATAGTCGGCATACGTGATATCCAAAATTGTAATGTGAGCCCGAAGTTCCCTGTCACAGATCAAATGTGCAAACGTATTATACATTTTGAAATTAATTGATAAGAAAATTTACAAATTTTGTAACAGAATTTTGGACTCACTCTATATAAACATTGTGCGTAAATTGAATTATTGATTGACACCATCGGTGATTTCGGGTCACTTGGATATGTTGGTATCCAACTGATGGTCAAAGTAATCCGAAAATTCGCGTGTAATAATCGTTCGATCGATATTGACGTTGTACTCAAGGTCTTTGTACGTAAGAAACTTTTAGTCGTAACCGTAAATCCGCAAGAAAATTGACCAATCACAGTTTATTATTCTCTTTGCGATCGGAAAATAATCGATTGAGTTTGGTCAATTTTCTTACGGATTCACGGTTACGACTAAAAATTTGTTGCGTGCAGAGACCACAACGACATAATTGTATATTTTATTTATTTATGCGTGTGCCTCAGGGTTAATTTCACCTTAAAAATATAATTAAATTCCGAGGAAAGAGAGACGATGAAAAGATAATGAAATTTATGAAGATAAGATATACAGGTGAAACTGACTCTTAGAGAGTAATCGATATTTATAAGAGGAAACACGAGCATGAAAAAGTAAGAAGTTTTTGATCGTATGTTGTACCGTAGACTAATACGTTTATTTTTATTGTTACACTTTTTATATATCTATAGCGGCTTATGATATGAAACAGAAAGGAAACAGCAAACACAGCTTATCTTGAAAAAAAAAAACAATTCATCGACTACATGCAATTTCGACACCCAAACATACTGATCGACGTATAACATTCGTTGTTCTCGGAGACTCACGGAAATAAGGATCGTCTGCGAATTTCAAATATTGTCGATAGACGATAGACGATTAATCAATGCATTAGAAGTTAATCCTATCAAAAGGTAAAGTAACATTAATCGGAAAATACCTCTCGCCAAGAAATGTTCCCGTAGATTCCTCATCGAGATCAAACATATTTTTTATCTCGCGACGGGAGTGATATAGTATTAGTTAAACCTGTGTAGTATTAATTAAAATTAGAACGAATAGGGTAGATTCGTTAACGTTAGATAAGAGGTTATAATTGCCGCTTGGATTAGCGGTACGTACGTTATCGCGCACGGATAATACCGGAGTACAAATTCACTCAGGGAAACTTATTGTCCAAGTATCCGTGTTTTCTTTCTTCACGCCGTCTTTCTTTGTCACGATTAATTTCCGCTTTAGGTTTCTCTCTTTTTTTAGCAGAAAATACGAATCTTTACAATGCCTTTGAAAAATAGATACTTATCTACACAGGCATACTTGACTTTGTAGAGGAAACCAAATCTGTAAAAAAAAAAAAGAAAAGGAAATGATCTTTAAACCATTTTAGTCAAACTATTAAAAAATTTCAACTTGAGCCATATTTAATTTTTTTCAAATCGGATTCAAAAGTTCCTTTTAAAAATAGCCGTTGTCTTTTCAATCTCGCTTTACTATTTTGACTCCATATTCGCGCGAAACTGTACGCATCGGTCTCAATCAGAAAAAGTATTTCCATCTTTTAAGATGACTTGCATTAATATATCAATGTAGATATATCATAACCTCTATATACTATCGCAAACTCATATCATTATTTTATCGGCTGTTTGTCACTTCTCGCTTTTTGTAGTTTGGAAACTACAAAAATTCCAACTTAATACAATCAGAGCTATTCATTAGAAATTAAAATATTTTAGTAGTACAGAGGTCCTGTGCAGCACAAGTTGGTTTGATTAACCGTTATAATATTGTCCAAAAGTTGGACAACGTTTAAGTTAGCCAACCAATTTATCCTGCAAGGGGTAGACGGAATTTAATATTTACGAGACAAATGAATTAACTGAGATTCAATACTATCATTAATATTTCATACTCAGATTTCATCAGTAATTGTGTATCGTATATTTCTTGTGACTCATTACGCTGATATTTAATAAAAATCAGATCTATAAATATCTTCTATTTTATTCTATATAATTTTATATTTAAATCAGGAACTCTCTCTCTCTCTCTCTCTCTCTCTCTTTAGATTACCGAAATTATTTTGCTAGCGGTTTCAAACATATACCGATGTTATATATATACATTTATTATATAATACCAATATTATAAAAATTTCGATATAATACCGGTACTATACAAAGTATCCCAAGATAATCGCGAGTAGAATACACTGGAAAATTGTACCATAAACGAAGCACTTTTCGTTTATCAAAATTTCGTTCAAACAATAGTTTGTAAATAAGAGTTACTTTTTTTATTTTACATCTTTTACTTTAGAACAATAATGAGTGTAATGTCGAATACTTGCACATAAGACAATTGGCAAAGATTATGATATAAGCAACTTCTGATGGCTCAATTATAGTTATTGATATGATGTACAACAACTTGTTGCACAAATATAGGTATGTGTTATCGCGCGGTTAGATTTATGTGTGCTCATGTCGTCGTTATATTAGTCTTCTTCTCGTACTATGATTTATTGTACAAATTATATAAATTCTTGCGAAAGAAAGAAGAGAGCAAAAGCGATCTTGATAATTAATTGAAGCTACGCGCTATCCCATGATGAATAACAGGGACAACTTTCAAGCTAATTTTCAAGAAAAATTTCGCAAATGGTTTCAGTTATACCTGCCATAAATAATTTTCTTGCTGAATATTTAAATGTACGATATAACAATCTCTTCAAAAAGATATGAAAATATGCAATTTTCCTTAATATTACAATAAACATTATGTTCCTGTTTCTCCTTATTTCGTATTTTCTTCTTCCAAAATATTTTCTTTTATCATTTTTGAATTCTCTTTGTCATAAATTTTTTCTTATTATACGTTCCAAATATCATTTAATTTAGACATATATCGGCAAAATTTTTTTCCCGGTATATCAAGAAGTATATAAGTATAAAGATTCTTTTTCGATCAATTTCGGAAATTTATCCAGTATTCATCAGAAAAATTTATTTTCTGAGAATTAATAAAAATTAATTTTTCTATCCGTGGATGTGCCGAATATATTGTTTGAAGCTCATAAGATCACCACCTGCACCATAAGATAAACACCTACACCTAATCTGTTCATACAAAAATTTCTTTGACAGACAAGTAGGTTTAAGATATATTGGGTTGGCAAATAAGTTCGTTCGGTTTTTAATCGGAGTAGGTTTACTCGTTCTGCTATCTTTTCCACAGCGCTATCGCACAACGCGCTTGCGCAGCTGAAAAGCGACGTTCCACCTAACCTATTTGTAAACATACGCCGGTTAATACCAGAGTATTGCGTAATGCACGGTTGCAAATATGGAAGAAAAGAACGTCCATTTTCGCCATATTTTACTTTTTTATTTCAAAAAAGGCAAACGAGCTGTGGAAGCTCATAAGAAGATTTGTAATGTGTATGGGGACGATGCTTTAACAGAACGTGTGTGTCAAAAATGGTTTGCCAAATTCCGTTCTGGAGATTTTGATGTTAGTGACGCGTCCCGTTCTGGTCATCCAGCAGAGATTGATTCAGCTGTAATAAAGAATACCGTCGACAAAAATCCATCGCAAACAGTACGAGAGATTGCTACGACACTTAATATATCCCACACAAGTGTAGAAAACCATTTGCGTCAGTTGGGATACGTTTCTCGCCTCAATGTTTGGGTGCCGCACGAATTGACCGAGGCCAACTTAACCGCTCGCATTTCCATCTGCGACGCGCTGCTGAAACGCCAAGAAAACGATCCATTTTTGAAGCGGTTGGTTACGGGAGATGAAAAGTGGATCGTCTACGATAACGTAGTACGTAAAAGATCATGGGGAAGCAGCAGTGAACCACCACAAACAACCTCGAAGGCAGGATTGCACCCGAAGAAAATTATGCTCTCAGTGTGGTGGGATTATAAAGGTATCATTTATTATGAGCTCTTACCATCAGGCAGGACGATCGATTCAACTGTATATTGCTCTCAATTACCGAAATTGAATCAAGCAATACGTTCGAAGCGTCCAGAATTGGCAAATCGAAAAGGAGTCGTCTTCCACCATGACAATGCCAGACCCCATACTTCATTAACTATTCGGAACAAATTGTTAAGGCTTGGCTGGGATGTTTTGCCTCACCTTCCTTATTCACCGGCACCCTCTGATTATCATTTGTTCCGGTCGCTGCAAAATTCTCTGAACGGGAAAAACTTTGCTAATAATGAAGCTGTTAAAACGCAACTGGATCAGTTTTTTGCCGGTAAACCTCAGACGTTTTATGAATGTGGGATTATGAAATTGGCAAAAAGATGGCAAGAAGTCATAGAAAAGAATGGTCAATACATTATTGATTAGTATATATTTTGTATATTAAATAAATTGTATTTTATACCAGTCAAAAAAACCGAACGAACTTATTTGCCAACCCAATAGAATTTTTATTATTATTACATCATGACAGAGTCTGCTTCAATTCTATTTATGTAAAAACTGTAAAAAATATTCGATAGATCAGTAAGGCGGATGTGAAGCTGACGATAACATTTATACATACATATGCATTACACAGATACAAAAACACGCATCTACATATACATTAGATAGATATATACATACTCGTATGTTAGATAAGCATGTCATGTGATGCATACATATACATTAGATAGATATATACATATATTAAATATGCATGCATGTGATGCATACATAATACATACAAAAACACGCATATACATATACATTAGATAGATATAAAAGCATGTAGTTCTAAGAATTCCTGCAGTGAAATTTCAAACTTGAAGCAATTGCAACCATATTTGTGATTCTTTTAAACTTAGTAACAAGCTAGCTGTAACATACGCAACTCTCCAGTTCAGTAACATGACTTGTCAGGTAAGCAAGAAAAACGTAAGTGAAAACGTGAGTGAAAAATTTCAATAAATAAATTTGTGAACTAATTGTGTCAGCGATATTATAGCTGGTAGTGACAGTTTCTTGTGATATTCCTTAACTGGTAGATCCCTTATCTCGTAGATTCCTTAACTGAACATGAAATGTTGACACCCACCATTAACCAATGACAAACATACAATTAACAATCTGATATTAAGCCATTCTCTTTATGTTAATTAAACGAATTTAATTAACTTCGTTAATTTCAATTACCGTGAATATTTATTTTATATATATCCGATAAAATTCATTCAATAAGTTTTAGAAAAGATAACAATATTAAGAATAACATTGTCAACAAACAATAATGAGTAGCCTTGTTATTGATTTTTAGGAAACTAAACTTCCGTTTAAAATAGAAGATGACGTCTTGATAGGCGAGGAATGCTCAAACAAATACGATTGCATAAATGTAGGAGAATTAATCCTAAATGCATTCAAAACAAAACCGGATTTAATTGGACAGGTAGCATAACAGAATTTGCTTAACTTATGCACGCATTAGCGCGTATTTAACGGAAACAATATTTGATCATATTTTTTTGTTATTCTTTTAAGAAACAACTAACATGTTTGTTATTAATCCGATCGATATACATATAATTTGAAATATTACAACTCTAAATTATGTAATAAATTATGTAATTAATTTTAATTACATAATCTACATTATGTAATTGCGTAATAAAAATCCACTGAACGCTAACACAATAATAATAGAAACCACTTATAAGCTCATTATTTAACAATTACTACTTCGTAGATAGATGCGCTGACAGGGAAGCAAAGCACATTCCAACAAATGAGAGAAAAGAGCGTGAAGTGTGCTTTATGGCTGAATAAGCAGGGAATTAATATGAACGACGCAGTTGTGACGTGCACGCAAAATCAGTTGCAGGCTTACGTGCCGTATCTGGCATCCTTATATATCGGTGCCTTAATAAATCCGTGGAACGAATCTATCGGCCAAAGTAGATTCCTTATACCTTTATGCAATATTTTCATTCATTAACTTAATCTCCATAATTAGCTGTCCTTTGTTCTTATTATCGAAGCTTAGTCATTAACTAAAAGAAATATTTTCAGGTAGTGTAGAGCGCTACCTTAAGCTAATTTCACCGAAGGTGATCTTCATTAACGGCGACAAAGCCACGATGGTCCATAAAGTCTCGATGAAGTTGCAAATTTCCCCAAAGATCGTGGTTTACGACGAGGTCGAAGGCTTCGAGTCGCTTGAATCGATCTTGGACGGACATTTCGACAAGGCCGAGATCGACGGGTTCTCTTGTACATTGAAGAACACACAGGATACCGCGTTGCTGTTGTTATCTTCCGGCACGACTGGCCCCCCCAAAGCCGTGGAAATATCTCAGACGTTATTTACAAATTCGGGGAACGGACAATCGCCCGTCGTAACACCCGGTAGCGTTGGCATGTGGTTCGGATCCTTAAGTTGGATCACAAGTGTGTTTCTAACTGTTTTTACTGTACTCTCGTATTCGACAGCGATCAAGTTCACAGGATTCGACGGCGAGAAAGTGAGCCAGATGATAGAAAAATACAAGGTATTGTGAAATAATTAAATGATTTAGTTGCAAAAAAGTTGTACCAGCGATCAGGCGCGATCGGGAGATGCACTTTGCGATATTTCCTTGCAGATTAGCCTAATTAAATTATAATTTCCGGTACTTTAATGTGCCTCCTCGCGAGGACAAGATAAAATTCCATTCTTACGTATTTATTCCGTTTCAGGTGAACTGGATGTTAATGGAAACTAATATGTGCAACCATTTTTTGAAGTCTAACGCTTGGATAAAATATGATATCTCTTCCTTGAGGCAAATCACATTCGGCGGCTCGACAATTAAACTTGACGTTCACAAGAACATTATAAAAGCCCTGCCGGATATTTCTATTACGACGATGTATGGTAGGTGTGCACAATTTTATGATGCGCCAAGAGATGACAGTCATATAATGTAAATTTCAAAGTTGTCACTACTGTTCATGAATTATTTCAGGCATGACCGAGATAGGATTGATCTCTTGCCAAACAGACACCGGAAAGATCGGGTCCAGCGGTTATGTATGTAAAAACGCTCGTGTAATAATCGCCGATTTGGAAACTGGGAAACCGCTAGGGCCCAACATGCATGGTGAGATCTGCGCCAAGTCTCCGTCTGTTATGAACGGCTATTACAGAAATCCCGAAAATACCAAGGATGCATTTAACGAGGATGGTTAGTATCATGGATCTCTAACTGATCTCGCACTACTTTAATCTATATAAAAAATGATTCAACTTATAAAGTTTCTTAACGCATTCCGTGGTAGTTTCTTAACGCATTCCGTTATACGTTATACCGTTTTTACGTGATTTTCAATTCACGCCGTATGTACTGAAAATGGTATGGTGGAACTTGATAAATATGTTATAATTATTTGGTTTGTGATTTTTTTTATGAATTGGACAGTTATTCATTATAATTAAAATACATCATAGAACAAAACAAATAATTTATATCAAAACTATAAAATTCGAAAGAATGACAAGCAAAAAATTGTAAAATAAAACAGAACACACATGAAAAAAGTTATAACTTATTATGAGAAAAATAAAATATAACTTTTTTCGAACATTTTGTGTATATAATCGAATGATACAATATATTTTATTGAAACAATCTATAAGTACATAGATACGATTTTTCCGAACAATATTCACAAAATGTTACCTGTTCTGTCTTAGCTCCAACATTTTCAATACTCAAATTTCTAATATTTTATATAACGTAATAATTGAATACTCACTCAAACATATTTACGAATGCAAACTGGTGTTTGTCGAAAGGATGGCTCCATACCGGAGACATAGGCTACTACGACGAGGACGGCGATATATTTGTCGTCGATCGAATTAAGGAACTTATCAAATTCAAAGGTCATCATGTTTCACCGATGGAGATCGAAGCCCTGTTGCAGAGCCATCCATCTGTGTACGACAACGCCGTAATCCCTCTGTCGCATCCTTTTGACGGAGAGCATCCGATTGCGTTCGTCCAGAAAATACCAGGAAAAGAGGTAAGGACATCTCCTCTCTCTCTCTCTCTCTCTCTCTCTCTCTCTCTCATGTTCGATCGATTCTGAGATAATAATCTATATTTTTCTCAGGTAACAGAAGAAGAGCTGGAACAATTGGTAGCTAAGAACGTGGATGATCACAAGAAATTACGCGGTGGTGTGGTGTTCGTAAAAAATTTGCCGCGTACTTCCAACGGGAAAACCGATCGGAAGGAACTTCGTAACATGGCAAGAACTTATGCGAAAGAATGAAATCACATATTCTATGTTGTAATCAACATGTTGCAATATCAGTAAAAGTAGACGCTGCCTAAATTTCCTATGCCTATAATTTTTCTATTTTCTTCAAAATATTTGCCTGTTAAGTTTAAAAAAAAATGTCTCTGACGAAATATCGCAAGTCCTTAACTAATTGATCAAGTAGGAGAAATTATTGGAAAATATTTTAATTGAGTAATCCTGCTTTTCCTCACCGTATAAAGGAACCTTGCACAGACGATACAGAATAAGATATTAATTAAAGAATAAAATAGTTAAAGAATGAAATATTTCGTGTGGTTTTAATTTTTCTATCTTTGAAATCTTTCGAAATTTGCCTATATTTTCAATTTGAATGGCAAAATATTAGATATTCTCTGTTAGAAATAATCCCATGTGCATGTGTTAAATATACTTAAGTATATATCTATATGGTATGTTTGGAACCTCTAAACATTATAGAATTATCTGAACATATTGGACTATTATAGAATTATAGAATATTATAGAAATATATATTATAGAATATTATAGAAATTATGAATTCTAAGATTAATATTATACAATTTAAATGAAAGTGAGCAGTAAAACTGTTTAGATAAGAAAGTCCTGATATTTTATGTTGCATATATTTTAATACTGGTATCGGTTTTTTTATAATAAATTAAATTATAATAAACATTACATATCTTTATATAAACTGGTACCGAACCTGACAAGTTATCTATTAAATGGAAATATTGCGGGTTCGCACCTAAAAGTTCTATTATGTGTCATTACATATCCGAAATGGTATATCCAGCATGTAACAAACTATTACATATATATAAATATATTTTTCCGATTATTACTGGAAATTTATCTAGTATCCAACAAAATTTATTTACTGAGAATTCATAAAAATTAATTTTTCTATCATGAATATATTGAATATATTGAGTGAAATTCATAAAATTAGCATCTACATAATAAAATAAACATGTTCACCTTCTTGCGCTTGATTATGCAATTTCCTTGAGAGATACGTTGTATTTTTTTAAGATACATTACATGTATTTTTTTTAAGATACATTACATATATATTTTTTCTTGCTATTTGCTACATTATAATGTAATTTTGCTTACAGTAATAACGTACAATAAGAACAAATGAATTAAAAGAAATAACGGTTTACGTAAAGCGAAGATAAAATAGTATCTGAAGATAACACATTCGCAAATATGAGATAGATATAAAGACATACCATTCTAAGAGCTTTTGCAGTGGGAATTGGTACTCTACTTACATCAGTTGTAGATATTATAATTTCTAACCTGACAAGTTATCTATTATATGGTACTCTACTTATATCAGTTATAGATATTATAATTTCTAACCTGACAAGTTATCTATTATATGGAAATATTGCGGGTTCGCACCTAAAAGTTCTATTATGTGTCATTACATAATTAGCAGTAACGCAGTGAACTGGTTTTAACATACGTAACTTTCCAGTTCAGCAGCATGACTTGTCAGGTAAAGTATAAAAACCAGTGAAAATCTCAATAAATAGATTTATCGATTAATTGTTTCCGTGATATTTGAAATATTTGAGATAGTAGAATTCAGTTTTTATCTTACGTAAATATCTTTAGTGAATATGGAATGCTCTAATTCACTATTAACTAATAACAGAGATGCAATTAACAATCTGACATTAAGCCATTCTTTTTATGTTATCCGAGATCATGAACTTTATCCTAAATATATTTGATAAAATTCATTCAATAAGTTTTGCAAGAGAGATAATAATATTAAAAATAGCACTAATATGTAGAGATAACAATATTAAGAATTATCAACAAATAATAATCAGTAGCCTTACTTTATTTTTAGAAAGCTAAATTCCCGTTCACAATGGAACATAATATCTTGATAGGCGAGGAATGCTCAAGCGAATACGATTGTACAAGTATCGGAGAATTAATCCTGAATGTACTCAAAGCTAAGCCGGATTTTATTGGACAGGTAGCACATCAGTGACAAAAATGGTTTAACTTGTGCGTACGGTGCATTTCTAACATATCTAACGGAGACAACAATGCTTGATTATATATAATTCTCTTAAGAAATAACTAACGAACAATTAATTCGATATATATGTATATGTAATTTTAAATATGAAATATTACAACTTCAGATTTATACATACTAATCTGGTCTACTGATCACTAACACAGTAATAATAGGAACCACCTATAAGTTCATTATCCTGCGATGAAAGATATCGATCGACACGCTTCGCAGGTGGATGCGCTGACAGGAAAGCAAAGCACATTTCAGCAAATGAGAGAAAGGAGCGTGAAGTGCGCATTGTGGTTAAAGGAACAGGGAGTTAAAGCAGGCGACATAATTGTATCATGCACTCAAAACCAGTTGGAGGCTTACGTGCCATTTCTGGCATCCTTTTATATCGGTGCCCTCGTGAATCCGTGGAACGAATTTGCTGGCCAAAGTAGATCGACTATCTCTCATATCTTTATGCAATATTCTCATTAATTAATTTAATAAAATCTTCACAAATAATCGTTCTCTGTTCTTGAAAAGTTTAGTTATTAACAAAAAGATATATTTCCAGATAGCATAGAACATTTCTTCGGGCTAACCTCGCCGAAGGTAATCTTCATTAACGGTGATAAAGCCACGACTGTTCTTGATGCTTCGATAAAATTGCACGTTTCCCCGAAGATAGTGGTTTACGATGAGGCCGAAGGCTTCGAGTCGCTTGAATCGATTTTGGACCGACATTTCGACAAGGCCGAGATCGACGAGTTCTCCTGTACGTTGAAGAAAAACATACAGGATACCGCGTTGTTGTTGTTGTCTTCTGGCACGACTGGCCTTCCCAAAGCCGTGGAAATATCTCAGGTGTTATTGACAACTCCGGCGTCTAAGCTAATACCCGTAAAAGTACCTGGTAGCGTTGGCATGTGGTTCGGATCCTTAAGTTGGATCACCGGTATGATATTGACCGTTGATGCTATACTTTCGTACTCGACAGCGATCAAGTTCGCTGGATTCGACGCTGAGAAAGTATGCCAAGTGATAGAGAAATACAAGGTATCGTGAAGTAATTAAAAAGCATAATTGATTCAGTTGCGAAAAAGTTATATATTACCGATTAAGCGCAATTAGGAAAATGCACTCATATGATTTCTTAGATTAACATGATTATGTAATCATTTCTGCTACTTTAATGTGCCTCCTGACGAAAATAAGATACTTTTACATAATTATTCTACTTCAGGTAAACTGGATGTTACTGGAAACTAATATGTGCAACCATTTGGTGAAATCGGGCGCTCTGACGAAATATGACATTTCTTCCTTGAAGCAAATAAAATTCGGCGGCTCGGTAATCAGACTTGACGTTCACGAGAATATCAGAAAAGCCCTACCAGATGTTTTTATTACGTCAATATATGGTGTGTGTACATATTGTTGCCAAATGTAATCGTATGACGCGCTAAAAGATAACAGTGACACAGTCCAAAGTTCAAAGTCACGACAGTTCTTGAATTGTTTCAGGCATGACTGAGACAGGATTGATCTCTTGCCAAACAGATAACGGAAAGATCGGGTCCAGCGGTTATGTATGCAAAAACGCTCGTGTAATAATCGCTGATTTGGATACCGGGAAACCGTTAAGGCCTAATATGTATGGTGAGATCTGCGTCAAGTGTCCGTCCATCATGAACGGCTATTACAGAAATCCTGAAAGTACCAAAGATGTCTTTGACAAGGATGGTTAGTATCAAGGATCTCTAACTGATCTTACTCGACTCTAATCTATATCAAAAACGTTTATAAAGTTTCTTAACACGTTCCGTAGTGGACTATTTTTACGCGACTTTCAATTCACGCCGTATATACACGATGTGGAGCTTGATAAATGTGTTCTAATTATTTGGTTTGCAATTTTTTGTGAATTGAACAGTCGTTCATTGTGAAAATTGTTTGTTCAAAGTTTAAAATGTATTGCAGGACAAAACAAATAATTTATTTCAAAAAGCCATAAAATTTGAAAAAATAATAAATAAGATATTGTTGAGTAAAACAGAACATACACTGAAGAAGCTATAGCTTATTATATAAAAATGAAATATAACTTTTCCGAACATTTAGAGTATATAATCGAATGATACAATACATTTTATTGAAACAATCTATGTACAAGGTGGGCCATTTTAATCGACCCAGTCGAATATTTCGAAAACCAAGCCCGGGAGAGAAACATTTTTCAGATAAAAGTTGTTTGGTTTCGAGGGGACCATAAGACGGTACCATTGGTTTGACCTTGAAGAATTATTTGAAAGTCACATGAAGGTCACCTCAATTTTTTTAAATATCATCCTTTATTTTTTATTACATATTCTTGTAGCTGACCTCGAGAGCTTTCCAAAACACTATAATGAAATGTTTCTTCATTGAGTACTTTTCGAGTTATAAAGCTCCAAAATTGCAATAGGAATTAATAGGAATTAATAGTCTGTAGATACAATTGGATATTTAGGTATCAATTGATTACGGAAATCTCTTCCACTGTTGATCGGAGTATCAAACTTTATTACTCACAATCAGAGGCTTACGTCTGCCAACAATACCCATGGCTGATTATCGTCCCTCAGAGATTGTTGATATTCTCCTTGTTCTCGGAGAATGTGAACTAAATTATCATGAAGCTTCGCGAGTTTACCGGAATCGTTACCGCGAAAGAGAACAACATCTGAATCATATTACAATCCGGGACCTCGAACTAAGAGCTCGCCAAGGCCGTTTAGGACGTCAAAGAGCACATCATGCATTTTCAAATTGCAACTTTGGAGCTTTATAACTCGAAAAGTACTCAATGAAGAAACATTTCATTACAGTGTTTTGGAAAGCTCTCGAGGTCAGCTACAAGAATATGTAATAAAAAATAGAGGATGACATTTAAAAAAATTGAGGTGACCTTCATGTGACTTTCAAATAATTCTTCAAGGTCAAACCAATGGTACCGTCTTATGGTCCCCTCGAAACCAAACAACTTTTGTCTGAAAAATTTTTCTCTCCCGGGCTTGGTTTTCGAAATATTCGACTGGGTCGATTAAAATGGCCCACCTTGTATATACAGATACGGTTTGTAGGAGCAATCTTCACAAAATGTTACCCGTTTTGTCTTAGCTCTACTATTTTCATTATTCAAATTTCTAATAATTTACATAATTTACAATAATATAGCATAATAATTGAATATTTATGACAACACCGCGTGTAGGCTAGGGCGGGCCTAGTTGAGCAATTTTTTATTCAAACTCTTAAATCTTTTCACAGTTATAACAGATAATAATAATAATTTATTTTAAAAGTAGCACAGTTGTCCAGCTGATTCATTAAATGCACATTGATCTTAAATATATTTCGTAAATAAGAAAAAATTCGTCTTGGATACAACGTTAGAGAGGCTTAATGTATACCCCCACTAATAAGGCATGTTAAGCCATCTCTAAATTGAAACATAAGATAAAGACCCATAAATTTTCATGAGATGATTTTATAGTCGGGTATTTCTAAAATGTCTCAAAGAATAATAACTAATTTAACCCATCCTATAAAAGTTCTTCAAACATGATAAAATACTACTAATAGAATGAGTGATAAGATAAATTATTTTATTGTACATCATTTCTTAATGATGAAAATATCATTTAGCATGGAGATTGAGTTCAGCATGTATAAAAACTAGAAAATACATATGGAACAGTGTATATGGTATACGGAACGTATTGAAGAACAAATATTTCTCAACTCTCTTAGAAACAAATTGTTATATTAGCGATTGGACGGATTCGTCTAACGTGTATACTTTTATGCATATTGTGAAAGTATATACCTTCAAACTATACACTTTAAAACTGCATAAAGTGTCTGTCATTAAGTAGAACACCCGTTACATGCTTTAGTTTAGATCAATGTAAACAAAAAAGTCTTCTACTATTTTGCAAACAACCAGGCGAAATTTTGAGTTCTCGGGAAAAAATGTTTACGTAAAATAATACAAAATTATATATAATTATATGTCATTTTTATTTCTATCCCTATTAATGTTATTTCTACATTTCTACATAAATAAATATATGTAGGCATATAAAGACAAAATTCATCTTCAAAATTCATGTACAATCACTTTTTTCGGATTATTAATTATTAATATATATATAAATTATGTTTAAGATACATATATGGGAGATATGATCATCTTAAGAACAAATAAATGTATATGTATACGTAAACACACTTATGGCGAACTGATGCTTGTCAGGATGGTTCCATACCGGAGACATAGGCTACTACGACGAGGACGGCGATATCTTCGTCGTCGATCGAATTAAGGAACTTATCAAATTCAAGGGTCATCACGTTTCTCCGGGGGAAATCGAATCCTTGTTGCAGAGCCATACATCTGTATATGATAACGCTGTAATCCCTCTGCCACATTCTTTTGACGGCCATCATCCGATTGCGTTCGTCCAGAAAATACCGGGAAAAGAAGTAATGACATCTCCTCGGCTATTCCTTTCTTTTATGTTCGATCTCGACTCTGAAATAACATTCTATATTTTTTTCAGGTGACAGAAGAGGAGCTGGAACAATTGGTAGCCAAGAACGTGGAAGATTATAAGAAACTACGCGGTGGTGTGGTGTTCGTAAAAGATATACCGCATACTTCCAACGGAAAAATCGATCGGAAGGCACTTCGTAACATAGCGAAGACTTACGCGAAAGAATGAAATCGCATATATCAATTATCCTACGTTGTAATCAGAGCCAGACCGGAACANTTGCAGAGCCATACATCTGTATATGATAACGCTGTAATCCCTCTGCCACATTCTTTTGACGGCCATCATCCGATTGCGTTCGTCCAGAAAATACCGGGAAAAGAAGTAATGACATCTCCTCGGCTATTCCTTTCTTTTATGTTCGATCTCGACTCTGAAATAACTATAATATGTTATAACTGAAATAACTAATATATATGTCGTTAGATATATCTATATATATATATATAACGACAAAAATAAAATATATACAATAATATATTATAAAAAATAATATCACTTCGTTGATAGATGACATTTCTTCACTATTTCTTCTGCTCTTAACTTTTTTGGATATCCTAAAACTGTGATATATTACCGGAAACCGTATGGAAACCGAAATTTTTGTTATATATATATATAAATTGCTTCTTAGCTTATCTTTCCTCATGACATTGTCACATGAATTTTACGGCTATTTTTATTGATTCCTAAATCAAAAGGAAAATTTTCGGGGTATCTTAGAAATGTACTCAATCGATAACAAATATTATTTTATAAACACATTCTTTTATTTCAATTTTATTTCGACGTATTTCGCAAAAATTTTGGTTTTTTCGTTTCTGACACCATTAATCAAGGTGGTTATGACGAGAAAACAGGAGCCTTAAATAACAGTCCAATTTGATGTCATCGTTTTCGCGCTTGTCCGGTGATTCTGCAGACGACAGCGGATACTTCATTTCTCTGGCAAAGCTGAAAATCATATTCTCTAATGTCGATATGACGGACACCCTGGCACATGCCGCGACGGAGGGAAACCTGGCGGTCAAATTGGTGACTTTCGGCGAAACGTCCGGATACGAGAACTTCAGCAAGGTCATCAGTGACCAGGAAACCGACGCGGTCAACCAATTCCGTTGCAGACCGATCGCTAGTCCCGACGAGATCGGGATGATCGTCTGCTCGTCCGGTACCACTGGACTGTGCAAAGGAACGATGCTCTCGCACTTCACGCTAATTAACAATATGCTGCACGATGACTCCTTCGCCGGGAAAGATGACAAGATGGTAATGTGATTTAGCAGCTTCCGTTGGATCTCCGGCGCAGTTCTGCCGCTCCGATCAATCTACTTTCGCAAGACATGGATCATCTGTCCGGAATATAGCGAAAAACTGGTGTGCCAAATGATCGAGAAGTATAACGTGCGTGATCCTTAAATTGAAACTTTTTACAATTTTTCACACGTGCATACATAAAATTGAAACTGTTATAATTAGAGCCGTTAAAAGTTGAGAAATTTTTCATACATGATCATATATATCGCCATACAAAATTATGCATGTAACTTGTCCACGCATAATTTATGTATAATTAAGTAGTTACTATTGTATTAAAAAAAAAACTATTAGCTATTTTCACAACGTAAGATTAAAAAAGACTTGCTAAGACCTTCTAGCATGCACAGAAAAAAGAATTTCATATCCTTCCGTATTTCATCCCGACCGGTGGCACGGATAACCTATTCATGTAGGGAACCACAGTGGGATATGTAGTGACAATTTTTTTCGAATCAGTAAGAGCGCCGGATTTTTCATGGTGATATTAAGGAGCTCTTTCATAAGTTTATTATTTATTGAAAAACGAAATTTCTTACTTAACATTATTTAACTATTTAAATACTAAGTGTCAATTTTGAACGAAATTAAGTTAACACGTTCGCTACCACCACCGCGCATATATGCGGCGTCTCGCATTTCGCTTCTAGGAACAAAATTATATGACCGCTACCATGGCGTAAATATTGGCTTTTTATTACATTTTTATATAGGAGTGTAATAAAGGTATTACTAAGTTTCTCTCTTTGAGCTGAACCTTGCAGTTGTGATATCAGACGTTTCATGCACTGTCTTGGCTTCTATCATAACCGATGAACGAGATCAAAGATAAACAAAAATATTTATAAAAAAGAGAAAATGGACCTATCGATTGTAGGTATCATGGATATTGTTGCAAACCTCGCTGACTGTGGGCATGCTAACACGGATTTTTTCATAAATATCGATTGCCTTCACTGAAAAAATTAATCACAGGCGGCGCGTCCATGAGACCACACTTACAAGAAGCGGTGATCAAGGCCTTGCCGCATGTGAAAGTTTTATACATCTACGATAAGTGAATACGCATGGCGCGTATAATATTATCTGCGACCAAAGTGCGAAGGTCAACAAACAAATATGAAGAATATTTTCTGAATCTAAATATACGAATTATACAGGATGGAGCATTTCAATTGAAACATTTTAATGTAAGAAAAATAAAACAAAATAGAAAGAAATGTTTCAGACAAAAGTTGTAGAGAGAAACATATTTTTGTTCAGAGAAAAAAAAAAGAAAAGTTGTCAAAATAAGAAATAAAATACGTTACCAAGTATTCACTTTCCGATATTCACTTTCCGATAATCTCACCAAATATTCACTTTCCGATAATCTCTAATATTTTATTGCGCGCTGAATGAACAGAAAAATCAATTTGTATTAAAAAAAAAAAACTATATAATTCCATTTAAGAAAAAATGAAATTGACCTTGAATTATTGACGATACAACGACATTACCAAACATGTCGCCCTCCAATCCTTGCAATTTTTGTATAAACGTAGAAAAAATATTAGTCTAGTGTTTACCTCGTAAATAATCGAAAATATTAAATATGATAATATTTATTTATTTAAATATAAAATATTTTTTGCACGACGACTGTGATTCCGTATTCCGACTTTTATTGCCAGTGACCATAGAGCAAGGTCGGCGATGTTTGTACTCTGCAAAAATAAGGCGACAAAATAGGCTTCAGCGGCTATATACTACGGAATGGCAAGGCTGAAAGTGATCGCAGTCGACACCGGGCGACCTTTGGATCCTTATAAAATCGGCGAGCTCCTATGGAAGTCGCCGTGCATGATGACGGGATATTACAACAATCCTCGAGCCACGAGGCAGACTTTAAACGAGGACAGTATGTTTTCCGTGTAATCGCGCGTCGTTACAACAGCAATATGTCTCGCTCGAACCGGATTAACATGTCAAAAGCAAATCCGCTCATTTTGTCCGGCCATTGTCTCTAAAGCGGGTATATCCGAAAGTAGAGGGACTAGATGAGATACAAAAAATTATATGTTTTTATATTTTTCAATCTGACAAGAATATTCATCGAAAATCGGCAATATGTTAATAGATCGCGTACCATCAGTTGGTTTCATTCACATTCTCCGTGGAGCTATGCGATTTCTTTCTTCAATTTTGTCATCAAGTTTGTCTCTATATATTAACTATTTTATTGTTATTATTTATTATTATTAACGATGAATCTCCTAAAATAATATATATATGTGACATACCGGCCTGATATTGTTAGCCTCATTTATTTATAAACAACACGATATTTAATGTATTGATGTATGTGTTTCATTTGCTTTTCAGGATGGATACACAGTGGCGATCTCGGTTACTACGACTCGGACGGTGAAGCTCTACGTGTGTGACCGCATCAAAGAAGTCATTAAAGTCCGGGGGTGTTTCGTGTTCCCTACCGAGATCGAGAACGTGCTGCAGAGTCATCCGGCAGTGCGCTAAGTTGCTGTGGTGCGTCTGCACAGTGATACGACGATCGACGACGAGCATCCGTTGTCTTTCGTGGCAAAAGTTCCCGGCAAGGAGGTGCGTGTGACGATATTCGGATGTATTTTTATTTTCAGGTAGAAAGACCGTAAAGACACTTTGCCTGACGCGTAAGCGAAGATAAGAGAGATGAAAAATTTAACGCTCGCGACTGATGACGCCATCTCTTAGACTTATTGATTATGACTATCGGGATGATTGATATGACTATCGGGAAGATAACCAAGTTTGACGGATATAAGTCAGAAAAGAAATTCCGGTAACAACAAAACTGGATTTCCGTTGTACTAAAAACTCGCTTGTACACGGAGAAAAATAATATTGCTATTGTAGCAAAATCATCGTTACTATTCCATATTCACGGAGAACAATATTTTTTTCTTTTAGCATTTCAATTAGCAATTAATACTCTTAACAAATCTTTCTGCTGTTGCTATAGTAACAAACAATCAGCAAAATATTTTCTCCATGTTTGCTGCGACAGTGGTAAAATTTAGTTAACATAACCCAATTAGCGAATTACTTGTTTAATTAGAGCAGAAACAAATGAGCGAATTACTTGTAATTAGAGCAGAAACAATTTTGTTATCAGAATAGAAAAATTTTGCTGAGTGAATTTATCCTTAAGACGCGTTAATTTGCTGTAAAAAGAAAATAGCGTTTTCTATATATTTACCAATTTGTTTTGTAGCAAAACAATTTGTAGATTTAGCAAAATAATTCAGCGAATGGCAATTAATATTCTTAATAAATCGTTTTGCTATCCATGTAGTGACTAACAGATTATGTTGCGACATCATAAAATTTGCTAGAAAATCTTTTTCTTTATCTAAGAACAGAAAAATTCCTGTAGGAAGTACATATTTAGTCAGTTTTCGGTTATCTTCAACCGATAACTCTTGATACAACTGAATATACAAATGATTGAACAAAGATATATCGTTTCTCGTCACCGAATTATCTAGGCCAGTAGTCAAATATTATGTTTGAGTTTATCTTCAGATGCTCTACGGTTCATTTCACTTGCTACGAATCTGAAGATAAATCTGAAGATAAATTTAAGACGGTTCTATATATAAGATCCGGACCTAGTCATCCTTTCGCTTCTATTCAGTTACATAAACTGAGATTATTTTTCCGTGCATACGTAAAAACATGAGTCATAAAAAATTATGGTCAGGAGTTAAATTCTTTAAATTCATCAGACTGAATTGTGGAACTTTATAGGTAACGGGGAAAGAATTGATTAGATTAGTGGCGGACAACCTGGAGGATCACAAGCATCTTCGCGGTGGTGTGCTTAGACGATCTCCTGCTCACGGACACGGACACCGATCGCGAGGAAAGAACTGCGAGAATTGGCTAAACGCTTCGTACTCGATCATGTGCTCGCGTAATATACGATAATATAACTTCCGATCGCTTGGACGAAGAGATTGGCGTTTGAGTAAATGAAGTGTAATACGCAAGAGCTGAAACCAATTGCAAGTTATTATTTATTCGATATTAACAATCTTGGGTACAGCTGAACCTAAATAACTGTTTGGATTTGAGCAATCATTGTCGTCTTAGTATAAGACTCTCTGTTTTACTTGTCGAGTGTAAAAATTCGTGCCCGATTTATCATATTAAAAATCAAGCAGTAATTTGGCATGTAAAATTTTTGATTAATCAATGATATATTATAAATATTTATCAAGCAATTTTCCATATTAATGAATGGAAACTTTCGCATTCTGTAAAATTTCCTAAACATCTCACAAGAAATTCATCATATTTGTAACATAAAATGTTGATATAGCGAAATTTTTGTTTTACGAAATATATCGAAAAATTCGATCATACGCCTCTTTCGTTTTTCAGCTGCCAAAAACACACTTCAGTCAGTATTTCTAAGTTGAACAAACACACTACTGAAAGATTGCCTTATAAGAAATCCAACAATCGGTCTTATTTCAAAGATCTAGTTCCTTTCAATGACATAGTTTCTCTGAGTTAAGATTCAGTCGATACACCTTGAGATAAAGCTATTGGAAGCATCTATTAGAGCGAATATCAGATAAAACGTGAATGCAAACCGCATGTGTGGAGTGAAAATATTTCGTAATGAGAAGTAATGTAATGAATGTCATAGTCCAATAAGCAAAACTAACGTGCGGTATTCAGCAAATAGCTACAACTCGCCAGATCGCTTGCATTGCGTAACTGCGCGATTTACATATGCTCAATAATTATTCGAATAATTATATGGATATCATAGTATTAGTCGAATAGCCCGACAAAATAATACGTCACAGTATCGATCAAGTCATGTCTATAGACAGAACGTTTCTAAGTAAACTAACACATACAATGAATTCTTTATCATTTCATACAGCCATCGTTATATAATTGCTCAGTTTATGTGACATTCGTGACTTGGAACTTTTGCTATATAATTTTCACTTTGATCTTTACTCCGTGCTGACAATAGGAAATCAATGCTACAACTGGGAATCAATGAAATAGTAGTAGTAGATAGTAATTTACATGACGTATAGAATAAACAGGACCGGAGTATTCAGAGGCGCGAGACCAATTTTTTAATTATCCACATAGCATGTAATATCATGGAAAATTTATCAATAACATTGAAATATTCGAGTTATATTATTGCATCATTTTTCCTAAGTAGTAAGGTGACGTTAAATAACATTCCATGCGCACTTTTAACCGCGAGAGAAACCTTTTATTAACATTCAGCAATATATTTGTGTTCGCATTTAAAGTCACTTGGTTTTATATTGTTATATAATTCATGTAGATACGTCATCGAAACACGCATACTGTACTTTTGTCACGTAATAACAGAGTAAGGGTTACGTGTACAAAAAACTGCTTCAAAGCACGCAACTTCGCGCGATGTTATTAAATTTGTAAGGACATGAATTAATAAAATCACGATTGTTTTCAAGGACATGAATGAATAAAATCATGATCGATTTCAGTCATTGTTCTGAAATATCATTGTGACCAATGAAATACATGAAAATTTTAAGAAAGTCTTCGACATCAGATAAGATTATGGTGATGTTGAGAGCGACGATCAACTATGAGAAAACTTTGACTGAGAGAAGGAAAAGGAACTTTCACGAGACTGTGCATTAAAGCTGAATCCTTTAATCCTATGACTCGGACGAGAATTACAGACGAAATACAACATGGAAAGTAACTCGCGTTACGATTAACAACATAGTGAAACGTTAACCAACGGCAGTTACCTTAGTAAATTTTTACAAGTACATATCATCCGTACGGGAAAAAAAATATATTTCTTCAATAGTATACCAATAATTTCTTCGCATTTTTGTCCATATGGACATAAATATCCGGTCGAAAATTTCTTCTTCAAAAAGCCGAAAGTAGAGATAAAATCCCAAAGTCTTTGTCGAGGACGCGATGACAGTAGGGATCGTCTCGCATTAAGGGGTCATATAATCCGAAGAGTCAAGATCGGAGAGAGGGAAACTGCTAACTGTAGATATCGAATGTAAAAACCGTTTAAATAATAACGGACGAGTTAGAGGCGGCAGTCCATACTTTTTCTTCGACTGGACTAACTCTTGCGTGTTAGTCGTAAAGTGACCGCCAAGTAGTGCGCAGCTCGGGCATTACTCTTCGCGAAAATCTCTCATTTCGTCGCAAATCGCGAAAAATCCTGCTCGAATCCTGAAAAATTCTCTCGTTCGCACCAGGTACTACAAATCAATTAAGATTTAGTCGCGATCAATGATATTATCTATATGTGAGTCCCAACTCTGCACAAGTGAATATATATTTACTCTAGGTCCGATATTTTAACTCCGTTACTTTATGCCGTTTGACAGCATCGGGAGAACAAACAGTGTTCAGAAATATTTATAGTGTTTTATTTAACGACACAAACGCGTAGAATATTTATGCTCAATGAATAAGCGGTGCTCATATACGAATATTCAGATAATCGACAATTCGAGAAGCATTATACGGGCTTGAAGATGCAACATTTCTAATCCCTCAGACTCCGAATGGACTCTAAAAGAAGTTATTATAAATTATAAGCGCGAGCGTGCCTTAATGCTCTAAGAATAATTGATATTAAAAAAAAAGAAAAAGGACATCATTATAAATGATTATGCCATAATAAAGAATAGTGTGACAAAATTGCCAAGTGGTTGCGTAATCACATCTCGGAGAGAAGATGAAGATTTGAACAGCGCGAAATATTCGAACTGTTCGAGTTAAAGGCGCGCAATTTTTCTTTATTTGATATTTGATACATCATGTGGTAGTTGATGTGAAATTCATTATTTTTTGTTTGTTTAAACGATAATGCCGATGCTCGGATATATATATACATACAATATCGATACAAGTAAATATATTATTAAAGTGCCATCCAATTATTTATCTTGTAGATATTTTTTCTTTCAATGTAGATATGGAGCGTTAGCGTGGTATGGGAGATAGCGCACTAGTCTACTGTACTTAGAGGTCTCAAGGTTCGATCCCCGGCAGAATCAGAAAAATATTTCATATGCCTCGTTGATCCTCTTCGGTGGTCCGACAAACCACCAAAAGTTTTTTAATCGCATGCCAAAAAAACTTCTCTCCAACTGCCGTTCGGAACCGGTTTTATATAAACTGTTGTAGGTCCCACATGGATATGTTACAATCTGGCTGCGTACCACATACATATGTAAAAGGAAAAGGTGGTTGGCCTAGGTTCGAACTCGAGCTGTGTAGCGCCAAAATATGTGAATAGATATGGATTTGCTGCAAATATTTTAAATGAATGCCGAAAAGCTACTTAATAATTTAAAATAATTCATTATTAATAATTATGAATGAATGTATGTTAGATTAAATTAAACTGATCTAAACAGAAGTTATTAATGGCGATATAATTCACGAAGATTACATATATTCTTTATGCTTTTTTGTTTCGCACTTTTATTCGATTCTCACGTGAATACGTGTCTATAACCTCGAACTTTTACGACTTTCTAAAATTACATAATATCAGGCGATGTAATGCGAGAGATTCAAACCTGGTTTTGTTCGCAATGAAGATTATTTCTCTTCAGATTTTTTCAATATCCGAATTGTCAAACACGGAAGAAAAATGTGATCGACCAAAATGGGAACAATCATATGCGTTCTGATTGAAAGAAACAGAATTTCTGGTTCTTATGGCCCAAAATATGGTTCTTATGACCAGAAATTCTGTTTTCTTCAATCAAAATGGTTGTTTCCTTTCTGATTAATATAACCAGACCTTTTTTTCTTATAAAAATTGATTGAAGCAATTGGTCATTGTGTCTCTATTAGAACTATCTCAATTCGAAGAAGTTTAAATATATACATTAAGCGGCATAACAGCCTTAACATTTACTACGCCTAGTGACATTTTCAATTATGCACATTGAACCGACATATTCGTGCATCATGTTTGCTGTTTTGGAGCATCCTTATCGGTTCACAGAGTAATAATCGGCAATCATGATACACGGATATATAAATTCATTGCGCGTGATTGGAAAATTCCATTGTCATTCAACTCAGTAAATCTATCCCAGTCCTGCTGCCCGGGCTTTTCTGCCTGTGATGTGAACATTGATTATACACAGGCATATGGGACCTACAGTTTATCGCCGGTTCTGAACAGCACATTATTCAGAGAGGTTTTTATTAGAGACAAGGGTACACTCTCGACGTTACCCCTTCCGAGAGGAGAGACAACACAAGCGTAAATATTTTTGGCTTCTATCGGGATCAAACTCGGGACCGCTAATAGCGTAGCAGACCAGTGTGCTACTTGCTATGCCAAACTACTTGCTCGCTCTCAAACTTAGTAAATCTTAAGGTTATTATATCGCATAGCTGCTACCCTAAAGCTTCGATTTGCTTGAACATTTTACTTAACGAGATGCACAAATCTATCCATCTTGACCTATCAATTCATCTGTGACCTATTTTATTCCATCTATACTTCGCAAAGAGGTAATTGATTTGATTGCTCGAAGTTTAATATGCTCGATCAGCTTTCAAAGCTTTTATTCAACAGAGTAACATCATCGAACAAAGATACACTGTTTGGTGCCTCATTGAGAACGCTTATCGGGATACGGACCCAAGTGCATCTATAACGAAATGGACGCAGACAAACCAAAGGTAAAATTAAGAACGTTTATATTTTAACACATATACCTGCGAGATAGTCTACAGCTATTTTTAGCAAGCGACGTGAGCAGATGTCGAAGACGTTGAAATGTAGAATGTGGGAAACATCTCAGACGGCACAAATGTCCAAAGTCAGGACACGAGACGTCTTTTAGACGTCTTGAAGTCGTGTTTAAGATGTCGTGATATATAAGACGTCTTTGAGATATTTTTAAAACATCTAAAAACGCCTTAGAGCGCGAGCGTGGCGTGATAGACAGCGCACCGATCTATCATGCTTTTAAAGGTCCCGGGTTTGATCCCCGGCAGAACCAGATAATTTTTCACGCGCTCGTGTTACTCCTCTTCGGTGGTCTGACAAACCACAAGAAAAACTTTCCTCCAATTAGCCGTTCGGAACCGGCGTTTAAACTGTGTAGGTCCCGATATGCATGTGTACAATCTGCACGCGCACTACATATATACGTAAGAGAAAGAGAGAGAGAGAGAGAGAGAAGAGGCCGACAAAAGAGTTACACAGCGCCAAAGAAAGAAGAAGAAAAAGGCGTCTTTATGTCCCGATTTTGGACATTGTGCTGTTTGAGATGTTTCACATTAAAAAACTAATCGCCCTTTTTCTTTTGTTTGCAGAATGAACAGCCGCTCTTTGAGGTGGAAAACAATGTTTATAAGGGGCCAACGAGCCCATATTCAGGCACTTACAAAAGCATCGGGGAAATGGTCTGGAAAAAAATTAACGGCTTTAGCGACAAAATTGCACAGGTGAGCCGACGTTTAGATGCAATGTGGGCCATCTACAATAGCCGTAAAGTATGCGGTAAGACGTATGCAATAAGCTAATTAACCAGGCACAGTCGATTTATTTTTAGAATGTATGAATCCAATTAGTCAATGTATGAATCCAATTAGCTTAGTGCACACTTTACGGCTATTGCAGACGGTCCTGTACACAACTGTTATATTCTTACAAGGTTAACGTCGCCTCACGCGGAGTAAGGTCCACGTGTGATTTCAATATTTTAGAAAATTAAAAATTAAAATCCCTACAGAAAATAATTTTAACGAGAGAAAACACAAGAACGAAGATTTTTAATCCTCCGAGTTAAAGATTACATTTCGACAAAACGCAGTGGACGATGGCAATCCGGGAAAAGTGATTATACACGATTATATGTAAATATATAAAATCATATATGAGTTTTGCACATATATGATTAAAACCAAGTTTCAGTCAAAAGTATACTGCCAATTGTTAGAAAGAAAATAACACTATTCCAGTTCTCCCCCGGTACCAAAAATCTCTCTCATTTTCCTTATTATAATTGTCGCGATCTCCGACGATTTCGGAGATCGGTGTTGGTGAAGAAATGCTGAAATGTTTCAAGAGGCATATTTTTCATTATGCCTACGGTCACAATTATACGAGGGGTGATCAGAAAATAATGGGAATTTTTAAATTTCGCGGGTTTGGAGAGTCCGATCGTCAAAAATTTTTTTTTTATTATGTTGGTATACATGCCCCTGTATGATAAAATTTTCAGCTGTATTCATTGTTTACTTTGTCTGTGGCAGCCGCTAAGGTTAGACGTGTTTTTACGAGCTCGGCGATTTTCGTTCGCGAATGAAAGTTGCCAGAATGCCTCCACTGGAACGATTGAGCCTTAGTTTCGACGTCATACCCGTAAACCTATGTTTCGTCACCTGTTATAACATGTTTCAGTAATTCTGCATCGTCGTTGACTTCATTTAGTAACTCCTGAGCAACTTCCATTCGCGAACGAAAATCGCCGAGCTTATAAAAACACGTCTAACCTTAGCGGCTGCCACAGACAAAGTAAACAATGAATACAGCTGAAAATTTTATCATACTTCAGGGACATGTATACCAACATAATAAAAAAAATTTTGACGATCGGACTCTCCAAACCCGCGAAATTTAAAAATTCCTGTTATTTTCTGAACACCTCTCGTATATTACGGCTGCATATTACGGTGAAAGCGAAGGATATCTTGCAGCTGTTATCATCATTATTGAGCTTCCGGCGATACAGATTACATTATTGGGGAATCAACGTTTCTAATAATAGAAGATTAAATTACTGTGAAATCAACATTTCTAATAGAAGATTAAATTACTGTGAAATCAACGTTTCTAATAATAGAATTAATTCAGATAGAATAATTGATTAAGAGATGCAAAGTGCGTCCGAAACGATGACAGCTAAGAAAATATAAAAGTGAATCCTGATCTCCCGAAGATGAAGAAGATTTTCTTTTCGACATTTTACATAAAAATCAGGCCACTTTTTACTAATAAGGTAAAAAGTTTTGCAGTTATAACATTGATTATACCATGAAACTCCGACAGAAATCTTATCAATACTAACTGTGCGGACTGCATAAGATTAATTAATAGATATGATTAATTTGTTTTTATAACTGTACATTTATTTATTATACATCAGTAAGATTCTCCGTTGTTCTCTGCGTAATTTTCCAAACATTCTTTGATGAAATTAGTTTTGTCAATATTTCGTAAATATATCGCCGTAAATGTAACGTTTCGCGCGCTGCAAGTGATTGAATTTCGCCGATAAAATGATAACCGGACGACATTATCAGCATGTGCACGCACAATCACATGAATGCCTTCGTGCCATGTCTGACAGCGGCTTATGTGCTCAATACTATTTTCAACTCATGGAATTAGGAAATGAACTTGCGTAAGTTTTCACGTAATTTTCAAAAAAAGAAAAGGAAAAACATCCGGTACCATTGACGGAGCGTGAATAACACTATCATCGTTATACGACATATCGCTCCAATTTATTGCGTCACTCACGTTTCTACAAATATTTCTTTTATCTTGTTCTAATATTACAAAAACACACGATATTAAGTAACACGAGAGCAGATGTCGATATTTCCAAACAAATGTTACTCTGAAATTTTCATAAGCAAGAAACAAAATTGTTCCTAGTACTTGATACGTAAGAACTATAAGAAATGAATATCTAAAGAAGTATAATTGCGAACATCATTGCAATGACTTTGCGTTAATAATTTCTTGTTTATTGCTACGAGGTCGCTTGTGAATGTTACTTCTTATCGAATCAAATTTATATTTTTATTTATGCTTTCTAATTTATGGTAATCTGTAATAAATTAGCATTCTCATATCACTGCAAAAAAAAATCTACAATACACAGAGAGAGAAAGGGAGAGAATATTCAAATGGATCGTGTTAATATTACCGACTGAAGTTTCGCGACTGGAATATCTGCAATGAAACAAACATCCAATGTGATTTCGAGACTTTTGTGACATAACTGGTAATAATTTTGCAGTTTGACGCACGCACGAAGGAAACGGTTACGTACAAGGAACTCCAGAAGAAAATTGCAAAGTGTGCCTTGTGGCTGCAGGAACAGGGAATTAAACCGGATGACGTTGTCAGCGTGTGCACGCACAATCACGTGAATGCCTTAGTGCCATGTCTGGCAGCGACTTATGTTAATGCTATTTTCAATCCATGGGATGAGGAAATGAACTTGCGTAGGTTTTCATGTAATTTGCCAAAAAAAGAAAAAAAAAACATTCAATGCCAACAACAATGCAATAAAAAACATTCATTCATTCGATGATGTTTCGTCGATGTTTCAGCAACCGCGTTGCACGTGCTGCAATTAACCACGCCGAAGATAATCTTCTGCAACGAGAATTCCACGAACGTGGTGCTGCAGGCGATACATGAAACGAAGTGCAGTCCTAAGGTGGTGGTCTTCGGTAGCCACCCGAAGACGATCTCGTTCGCGAGCATTTTGAGCGGCTATAGCGACGCGCAAGCAGCGCATTTCCGTTACGTCGAGAACGACAATATGAAGAAGGCGGTCTGCATTTTGCACTCGTCCGGTACCACGGGGATGCCGAAGGGCGTCGAGATGTCAAATTACGCTATGCTATCGATGAACGCGGATAGCGTCATAGACTTGAACGAAATGGTGTCGCTCTGGTTCTCGTCGCTTTATTGGATCAGCGGGACGATTCTGAGCCTGAAAGCGATCAGTCAGGGCGCCAAGATAATCATCTACCCGGAATTCGACGAAGAGATGACGTGCATTTTAATCGAGAAGTACAAGGTAAGGACAATTCGAGAATGTTTGGACGATCTGTTGGCAAATTTTACGAATAAATCTGTTTGTCTTACACTGAAAAGTTTGCTTGGATCTACCTGACAAGCTAACGCGTTTTGGTTGAAGAAAAGAAACTTTTTGGCTATAAGAAAGAAATTTGATTCATGAGAATTAGAAATTTTGTTTCCCTCAACCATAACGAGTTTGGTTGTTCATTGTCAGGTACATTGAGAATAAAAATTGTTTTTAATTTATCTGTGACATGTAAGATTTCTTTCACAGAAGAAAAAAACCTTATTTCAAAGAAATAAACTTTATATTCTACAAATAAATTCTTTTCTCGATGTAGATCCAACTAAACACCGCTTTCAGTGTATACACGTGTCTCTTTTGCGCATATCACTTTTCCGCAACATGGAACCTTCTCGACATTATGCAACTTATATGTTATTAAACTAAGTGATTTAACTAAGTGAATTAACTTAGTGATTAATATATAAATTCGTAGGATATGTGTTCCAGCGACTCAATTAAATCGCCGCTGAAGGCAGTTTTTCATGTAGCTGTTTAGCATGCATCTGTTAACAAGACATTATTTCTGTTTGCATATTGATAATTTGATATTATGTGATATATAACTGCGATTCGTGTCGAACATCCTCATGCCACGTATTTCATCGCACACACGCTAATTATGTAAATTACATAATTTGCATTTTTTTCGGCACCGTTCAGGTGACGTGGCTATTTATAGGCACCAGCATGACGAACAGGCTTATCAAAGCTGGCTACGTGAAAAATTACTCTTTACTTTCTCTTAAAATGATCTTCTGCGGTGGTGCCATTCTTCATCAGGAAACGCAGAGGGACTTAAAACACATATTACCACACGTCGAAATTCTGCAAGGTTACGGTAGGTGTCATATTCATAAATTCGATGACTTGTTTCAAAAGATTTGATTTTTTGCATTGCGGTTTCAGGAATGACAGAAATAGGCGGAATAGCAACATGTCAAAACTCGTATCACAAGGCCGGTTCTTGCGGAATACCAGTGCTAAATGTGCAACTGAAGATTGCGGATTCGAACAGCGGAAAAGCACTCGGTCCGAATCAGATGGGAGAGGCGTGGTTAAAATCAAACAACATAATGAATGGCTATTACAGAAATCCCGAAGCGACAAGAAGTACGATTGACGAGGAAGGTAATAGAGTTCCACTTCTTCGGATCAAATCACAGATGTCAAAGGATTGCCTGTCTTAATTAATAGATAGTTTTTATTGCAAATGAACTCTCACAGAATATTGAAAATAAACTCGAGTTTCTTGCAGGATGGCTGCATTCAGGTGATCTCTGCTACATTGACGAGGACGGAGAATTATTCGTGATCGACAGACTAAAAGATCTCATCAAGTATAGAGGACATCAAATCTCACCTGCAGAAGTCGAAACCGTTCTGCTGACGCACCCAGCAATATTAGAAGTTGCGGTTGTGGCGGTGCCTCATCCGACAGATGACGAACACCCTATAGCTTACGCCACTAAGAAGCCTGGCGCTGAGGTATCAGCAACATTTCTCAACAAGTTTCCAGAAAATTATTTTTGAAGAATATATGATACACAAACTCTTGTTATATATTCGTTTTAATGAAACGTGCTGCGCCGCAACAATCATATTGTGTTCATTGCAGGTAACGGAAAAAGAAATAATCAACTTCGTGGCGAATAATATGATGGATCACTTTAAACTTCGTGCCGGAGTAGTGTTCTTGGACACTTTCCCTTATACAGGATCTGGCAAAATTGCGAAAAAGGAATTGAAAGCAATGGCTAAGAAATTAGCGGTACAGTAAAGTACTACGAAACTGTGTTCATCAAAACTATAGATAAGTATCGGAATGGGAACACGAGAGTTAATTTCAGTTTTGGAAAATCAATATTTTAGTATTTTATTTATATGTATATATGTATATGTATATACATTCACATAATGTAACTAATATAGTACCTGTATTTCCTTAATATTTCAACATTAATACTACCAAAGGAAGATCTAGGAAAGTTTCTAAGTAATTTTTGTAAACTTTTAATATATTGTAGGACAGCAAAAAATAAGAGACGCCTAATTGCCTTCTCGTGCATCTTCTTAGGAGTTAAAAAACTAATGCATAGTTAAATTGTATCCTTACAAAAATATTTCACTCTTTTTTTAGTCCGCGAAAACTGTTAATTTAGATAACGAAAGCATGAATGACCGACCGTATTTAAATCGATAAGTGACACTTTATCGTAAAAACGAGCGATTGCATATGAATATATCCGAGTGGTATTAACATACTATTATGAATATTTTTGAATACTGAACACAGTGCTATATAAATTTGAGTTGTGCACATTCAATTATAAGTACAAAATATTAAACAATACTTGCTTAACATGCTCAGTTAAGGGTTTCGCCTCAAAACCGCCGGTTGCGAATGTGTTAAGATATGTTAAAAATTATAACAAAAATTTTAACATAGATCGAACACAAATACATAATGTTTTTTACTGTGTAGTAACCAAATGTGGTACAAGACTATCACTGTCCGCTTCTACGCTTGGTATGAGATTATAATACTCCGCCACTTTTAACATAGCCTTTACCGAGTGCAAAACTCCCTCTCCCATCGGAATGATTTCCTTGGGGGGGTATAGGAAGCCGTACTCACGCTCGTCGCTTAATTGGTAAGTAAAAACAAGGTTCTTCTGAAACTTGTGCTTGATATAATTCACAGTATCTCCGGTAGTTACATCTGAAAGGAAATTTCATATTATTTAACTTCCTAATACTTCAAGCTTCGCAGTTAAAGACGGGGCTGTACATAGTGGGAATATAGTATAAAAGTGATTCGAGTTAAAACCGAAGAAATTTAAATGTGACAATAAAATAGCCAATGTTGCTATCAGTCAAGAATTGAACGATAAAAGTTCCTAGGTATGGAAGATAAATTTGGAATGAAATGTATTTTGAATGCTTACTCGCACGATAGCCGTATACCCAGGACCAATTCTTAAAACTGTATCTCTCCATCATGGCGTGGCCCCCAGCTAGAGCGATTGCAGACTGAAATCATTAACGCCACGCTAAGAATTGCGGAACAATAACAATAAGTATAATCAACGACCTAAGATATGATACGTCAAATCAATTTAATTCAATTCTAAAGGAAGCCGAAAAGCAAGGCAAAACCTGGATCGAGTTGAAGACGCTGGGTAGAAGCTGAGTCCGTTGGCAAAGCTTTGAAGAGGCTCTATACTCCTCCTAAGAGTCATAGGAACATTATATAAGGTCAAATGAATTTATGCGAGCACGTTATGCAAAGCGTGATCCTAACTCATTCATTTTTTTTGTTTGAATAACGCTGTGTTACCATTTTGCAAATAAAAAGAAAAGCTATTTTTGATGTTTTCACAACAAAAATATTTTTCCCTCCAAAAAAGCATCTGTTTTCTACACTTGGAAATACCCTCTTTTCCAGTAGTTTCGGTAAAAGAAAAATGTTTTTCAAACACACACTAGAGTTACATTTTTTTCTGTTGGAACCATCTTTCAACTTCGCTATCTTATTGTTGAAAATCAAAACAATAAAAAGAAGCATTACGATTTTTAAAATAAAATATTAGTATTCGTGAGACCACTCTAAATCCGAACTTTTTTCATTACCTTAAAACTTGATTTCCTATGAATGCATGATCGAATATTAAAGTCTCCCTTTATTCTAGAATTTTGTCAATCTCTTTCCTTTTAGTTTTTCAGATATGAAATTTAGAAATAGTATAAGTTCAATATGATCCTGTTTGCGATGCGAGTAACTTTTTAGAAATGTGCGATCGAAGGATTAACTTATTCGCGGTATATATTTTTAAATTCAAGAGAAAAGGAACGAAAAGATAAGACACAGTATTGACATTGTTTCTTCATCAAGAAATCGGATGATCATATCAAATTAGGTACCAATTGACTAGTATGTAAAGCAGAGTCGCACATTTCATATTTATCGGTTTCATATTGATGATAATCTAGGTTATCTCGAACAGCGATAGTAGCGATAATTGTTTTGTTGTCTCGAAGGATGTGTATCCTTCGAATTGGAAGAATTTCGTTATCATATAGTTCATTTTCGGCATTTCTTACCAAGTAATATGTTTCATTTATCTCGCCTTGATTGTAAATCAAACTTCCCGAATAAGTCTGGAACGAGAAGTAAGCAAAGAATTTGTTGCGGATCGTGAAGATGTATGAAGCCATGCTGCTAGTTTCCACTTCAGAGAACGGATGAATTCCGGGAAATGTATCGGTGCATCGGTTCGGAGACTGGACTAAGATACGGTAATGTTAAGAAAAATCCCACATTAATAGAAATTAATTTATAAAAATTAAAATATAAAAAATAAATAATAATCCGTCCTGGTTAAGGCCAAATATCGAAAATATTACGGGAACAAAGCGCGGATGTTTAATATTTTATAATATCAATATTATTTTTTTCTGTAATATTAATATTACCTTTATAATATTAATATGCTTGTGAAAGGATAAAACCAAGAAAGAACATTCTCATTTACGTATTGAACACGGAGCGGAAGAATATGTTATCTCTCTCGTATATATACATCTTACGAGTCATCTCTTTTTCAGGGATCCCTTACGAGTTTATAAACACTAATATTGCGAAGAATATACTGTTGTTGCATACAGTAAAGCGTTCCGCCCGGAAAGTGATGAGGGGGAGGCAATATTTTTCACAACATTTAATAGGAAGAGTTAATTAATTTATTTATTAATGTATAATAAAATACTAGGACTTACGGCCAGTCTAAACATAGAAATTTGATCCGCCGCGTACGTTTAGTCGGAAAAATATCTGGTACATGCGTTTAACATGTTGGACATTTTATTCCCCCACAAACATATTAATATTATAAAGGTAATATTAATGATACAATGGTAATAAGATATCCGTGTTTTGTCTCTAAAGGCCCGTAATATTTTAAAATATAAAATTGTCGCTGCACGCCGCAACTAATTAAAATCTCCATTTTTACGCAATATAGTGCATAGTTTTAAACGACATTTAAGGGAAATGCACGAGAAATTTTCATTCAATATGTGGCATCGGTAGCGACTACATTGATTAATTGTCAACTGATAATTCAAATTCATCTGATATCATAGTACTCACATCTGTAGTTCCATGTGTAGCTCCAATTTCTGTTTGGGTTACTACCCAGACAAATATTATACGGCCTAAGGGTCTTCATCCACATTCGATCCTGCAAGGAATTTGACTCGTATACAAATAATACAATTTATAAGTCATATCAAAGGAAGATTACAAATGTTAACTTCAATCCAGCTCTCGTGATAAGACAAGCTATCTATTAAATGTGAAAACGCGATTCGTCATAATTAAGTACGAATTAGAGGCAAAAAGATAACTTTTCTTCGTAAAATATTTAACAATTCACAAAGGAACAACGACGCGGTGATTGTCTCGTTATTATCTCGGAAGTACGTTATACTTCCTCTATAATCGCTTCTGCAAGAAATTCGACACATATGCTACAATTTATGATGATGATGATTTCTACCGAAGACAGCAAATATCGATTTCACCCTAGCTCTAGTGAAAAGAGTCGATGAGTGTTTTATTAATCGCAGAAGCGATTTATTAAATACGAATCACGCATTAGAAGCAACAAGATTACGTTCCATCGTCAAATATTTCGAGATATCGTAAAATATGACGCATAACGATGCAACCATGGTAATTATTTCTTCTTAGAACATATTCCCTTCTTTCCCGGAATTCAAAATAACGAGAGAACATGCGCCCACCGTGGTATGCGTATACACGTATCCGTCTGGGTTGAACGAGGGGAAGATGTACCAGTCGTAGCTCTCGGCCATGTCTCTGATATCCGGATCCACACTGGTCAGAATTTGATGCGCCATGTACATGACGAGGGCTGACGTAATCCATTCCCTGGCATAAATGCCACCCTCAATAAACACACCGGGGTTGTACGGCTTGAAGGATATCTTCATTCCCTTGATCTTCCGGTTTTCGTATGTCGTACCTGCCTCAATAACCTGCACCTTGTCGGGATATTTATCGGCCAGGTCGTCCATGTTCTTGTAAATCTCTTCGAGGGTATGATAGCTGATGAAGTCGAAGGAGCTCGACTGGTTCTGAGGCGTCGACATGTCGATCAGTTCCTGGACGTCCGAGATGATGATTTTGACGTTTGTTAAGTTAGCTGAGATTCTTAAATCCTCAAAATCCGACAGCTTATGTGGAGCTACCATAACCTCCACGGGTATCCCCGGCGCTTTCGGCGGCTTCCAGAAGGTGAACTGCGAAGGGACATTCCATTCAATATTCATACATTTAAGATAAAAAAAAAACCGAGTCTCAGGGTTAATTAGTGGAGCATTGAAATTTCAGGATTATAAACGTCGGAACTTTAATGTCCAGAAACATTCAAGTTTTAAGAAACAGCCACGTTTCGGGTCTCCGAAATATCATAGTATCGAAATTATACGTAATCATTTCGGTGCAATGTTAAAATTGGTGGGAAACGTTACATGTTATTGAATACACTCGTAATAACGTTTCGTTCAATAATTTTCTGCCCACTGTTCGCAATATGGAGATAGTCACTCACCCCATCGGTATCATAAAGCACCTCCACTGCTTCGACCTCCTTCCAGTTACACGGCACAAACTTGTAGACTTTGTAGTCGTAGTAAGTGGTCTTCTGGGCGACCACCAAACCCGCGAACACGCACAACAGTATCGCCTTCCACATGATGACTTGGTGCGGATACACAATACATTATTACCTTATCCTAAAGCGCGAAATCTATTCTCTTCAATTATTGTCGACACGTGGAATTGTTGCGATTATTGAGAATATATCAATCGGTACAAAGTAAGAATTTATTATTATCCGTATGATTTCAAAAAATTCAATTATTATTCAAAATCGACCAAATATAATCTTCGAATTATTTCTCGCATTTTGACACAGTTCGATTATCGCGATTTAATTTGGCGAGAGAATATTGTTAGCATGCTCTGGAAACGAAACTCCAAATGACGCCATTATTTTATCCAACATGTTCAATTTTGTGACGCGAATTTGGCTATTAAAGAGTGACTGTGAAAAACGCCCATTTTTTACTGAAAATCTGACTTCAAATTCGTTGTCAGCAGCCAGTAAAATCTCCGGTCACGAAGTTTTAAATTATTAAACGACATAATAATTCGTGCTTCAAAGCTTTTGGGCTGAAAACGCTTTAATGAACTTTAACTACTTTTAGCCTCCTATATCTCTTCAATTTTCGGCTCAACTTAAAAATTTTTTGTAATTGATATCTCTGATCATAAGATATTATTTGGCATATAATTCAGTTCGAAAATTGCGGGAGCAAAAAGAGGCAAAGAAAGCACTAATTTTGCGCTCGCTCTTTTCCGAAGATAAACGTGCGAATTTTCCGAACGAAAATCCCTAAGTTTACATTCCTTACCTGAATGACAATTCAGGCGGCCATTCCGTCCTTATAAGGCGTACTCGATACATGTATATATGTAAATGATAAATGTATGTGCTATAAGAGATCATCCTTTGGCTTTATATACCCGTCATTTTTCCAACGTCACAAAGTATTCGAGATACGTGCAAGTGAAGGAAACCATGGATAATCATGTATCCGGTGTAAATGCGTCACAGTATGGAACTGTCGACAGCCTGTCATATGCATGGGAGCTCCATTAGATTCGTCATTCATCATACGCTTATCTTTATCGAACATTCCATAGCAACCGTACGTAAGAATTGCCGAAAAACATGCAATTTACTTTGCTAACTGGATGAGAAAATTTATAATGTTACAAAATCTAAGAGAATTGAAGAGTTAGTAAATATGAGAAAATATCGAATGTTTTACGATAAAGCAATTTAATTCTCCAATTTTTTTCACTATTTTTCTTCTAACTCAAGGAATAAATGCATTGTTATACTTCTATTGGAAGCCTCATTATTGAAGTTCCAACTAGTCTATGAAAGAAAATTAAACAAAAATTTCTTTGCATTAACTAAATGACAGGTGATATTAATATTATTAAATTTTTTATTAAATTATACGAAAATTGTTTCATTTAGTAGAAAGGGAATAGTTCTAAGAAATATCGCAGCCACTCGTAAAATACAATATGAAATTTGTAAAATCATTTTACATAATAAAATTACGTTCTACTCCGATCTCGTTTTCATTACTTTTTAAGCATAATTCATATCACATAATAATAATAATTATTATTATTATAAATGTTAATTATTGTATGATAGTAATTATTGTATAGTGTTAAGTATATTATAAATGTTAATTGTTACGCAGAAGCGAGTGAAGATGGAATAGGAATTTCGAGAGAGCACACACAATTATATAGAAATTAACATGTAAGATATATTAATAATAAGATCGAATATAAAATCAATGTTTTATAAAATAAGAATATATCGCATAAAAAAGTGGCAAAACTCGAAAAATGTCGTTATGGTCGATTGCAAATTAAGACGATACTTTGTTTCCTACAGATATTTTGTGTATCTTATCGCAATGCTAATTTTAAAGTGCAAATTTTGTAGTTCCGTCACTTTCTCACGCGACGTGAGAAAGTGTCGCTCCTATAAACGATTAATCGCAAGTCATCTTAAACTTTTTTAGGGAGACCACGTGCTTTCGCTTCCTTCAGCATGGCCACGAGAGAATCCAGAGTCTCCTCTCCAGTCGGGATAATTTGGTCGGGCGGTAGTAAAAAGCCATGTCTGCCTTTATCGCGTAATTCGTAGGTGTAGGTAAGAGGCTTACGATATATGCCTTTGATATAATCTACGGTACTTCCAGTGGCTATATCTGAAGAGAGGTTTGACATTGTTTAACGGTACAATACTTCGCTCGAGCCTTTGCGCTTAAAAATGGACTGTACATAGTCGGAATATAACGAGGGATAATAGGAGAGTTACTACCGCAGAAAATTAACTGTGACAATAAAACAGCTCGTGGTGCTATTGGTCAAGAATTATACGAAAAAATTCCGCGTTATAAGACAGATTAATCTGGGATGAAAGGAATACTTACAGATCGTTTCGGCGATATTTCCGGTTATATATTCAGTGCCGTACCTCTTCTTAAGAGCTTCGATCGATTTCTTGCCGATGGCGTACTGAAATCATTAACACAGCACTAAGGAAGGAATCGCTTACAAAAAATTGGTTTATTTTATGTCATATTCTCAAAAGATATATTTAAGGAGTTTTAAGAAAAGTACAAAGAAAATGACGAAGCAGGAGAAATTTAAATATGAAGGCGTAGTACTAAGTCGCGAGAGTCACTTTCCTTGATCTATTGTCTATCAGCGAAAACTGCACAGCTTGGAATCTTATATTTAAGTTTTGAAATTCTTTTGTTCGCGATGTTTCCTAGATGGTCTATACGTCATATGACACAAATGGACAAAGCCATTTCAAAGTATAACGGCAGTCACTAAAGGAAAGTATGAACAGTGATATTTGGGCCACTTATCGTAAGAGTTACCATAAAAGTTCGAGAAAGGAACAGAGCCTTAACGCATGAATTATCATCAACTGAGTCCGTCAAGCCGGTGCACGTAAACCAGAAATGTGTCTAACAGATTAGATTTCAAGACTAGTAGCTGGATGGTAATGACTAGACAAGTTCACTAGACCGTGACTAGCTAAATACTCCTAATCAATCTATAATTGTCTAGTCATTAGATAGAAAATATGGTAGTAGATGGGAACGTCTTTTCTAAAATATGCAGTCGAGCTACTATCTCGCCACTAGCAGGATTATATTAGTCGGCACATCGAAATTATGTTACAATACTAAACTCTGTCTAGTCGCTATCTAGTACCAATGTGCTGTAAATCCTACATAGAAATTGAATGTCAGGTACAATAGCTACACCAATTACATAGACAGACGACAAAGATTACACAGTAACGACATGGAAAACCATCAATATATCTTAAATAGAAAGCAACGATGTTTTGTTATCTGAAAGAATATAATTTCTTTCAAATTTGATTAATCAAATAGAAGAACGCGTTTATCACACACAGTCCGGGATTACTACTTACCAATTCGTCATAGTTGTCCAGATGATCCGTGGTGTGACCGTAAGGGAACAGCAAAAGCTGTGAAAAACTGTGGAAGGAGAGGTACGCGAAGAATTTGCCTTTGATCGATTCGATGTACTCCGACATGCTCTTAGTCTCTATCTCGGAGAAAGGCGCACTTCCGGCGTGTGTTTCAGAACACGGGTTACTGCTGGCGCCTCCGGCGGCTGAGATCAAGACATGGTAATGTTAATAAATGCCGGATACTGGTAAAAATTAATTAATAGAAATTGAAATATAAAATTTTCGTTGCCACTATCTCGTAATATTATCATTCTTGCGCGACAGAGCGCATAGTTTTTAAATGCATTCCAAGATAATGCAACAAAAAAATATAATCGAGCCTATTGCGCGTGCGTGACATTAATAGCGAACATCTTAATTAATTCGCATTCATAGCTCATCAATAAACTCACTGTTCCACTTGTAGTCCCAGTTCCTGTTCGGATCGCTACCTATACAGATACCGTATGGTTTACGGGTCTTCCTCCACAATCGATTCTGCAAGAAATTCGACTCGTACACATATGCTATCATTTGTAAATGATATCCAATGAAGATAACGAACTTCAAACTCAGTTCTCGCAGGAAGAGGTCGTGTGTATCAATCACGCGCGTGATTTATTATTATTAAACGAATCAGAGACAATAAGATTGTGCTTCATCGAAAATATTTAGAGATATCACGAAATATAACAATCCGCGCTATCTCAAAGAGGCAGTTATCTCGTTCTTATCTCGGAAAGAATTCCTTTCTCCCTGAATGAAAAATCTCCGACCGAAAGCCGACTGGCGGCCGAAATTTTAATTCTACATTTAGTTCTACATTAGGTCTCGAAAAATCTCCTATTGTGTTTCCTTTGGTGCCGCAAATTATTTCCATTTCTCTCTCCTTGAAGATTTAGACCTCCCCCTAAATTCCAATAGTACGTGTTTCTACAATGCTATAATTGGGACGTATTCTCCACTCGAAGACTTAATGTAGAATCAAATAGACTTAGGAGCGAAATTTCGAAATTATCATAGAGCGTAGACTCACCGTGGTGTGCGTGTACACATATCCGTCCGGGTTAAACGAGGGGAAGATGTACCAATCGTAGCTCTCGGCCATGTCTCTGACATCCGCGTCTTTGCTGGTCAAGATTTGGTGCGTTATGTACATGACGACGGCAGGCGAAATCCACTCCCTAGCATGAATACCACCCTCGATAAAGACACCGGGGTTGTTTGACTTGAAGGACACTTTTACGCCTTTAATCTGCCGTTTCTCGTATGACTGACCGCCCACTATGACTTGCACCTTGTCGGGGTACCGTTTGGCCAGGTCGTCCAGGTTTTTATAGATCTCCTCGAGGGTATGATAACCAGTAAAATCGAAGTCTGCTTGGGCCCGAGACGTCGACGAGTCAATCAGCTTCTGCACGTCCTCAATGTGATTGTAATATGCCATGTTGACTTGCTTCATTATTTCGTGAAACTCTGGCAGTTTGTGCGGGGCAACCATAAGTTCTGCGATTCTACCCACATAGCTCGGCGATATCCAGAAGGAGAACTGCACATGGCATTTATTTCACATTTGAAAAGAAATTTTCGATAAGAAGATCCGCGTCAATGAAACCGCGTCAAAGTTTCAATAATCGTCTGCGAGTTCTAGGATTCAGAAATATAGAAGAACTCAAAAATAGTATCGCAGTTATTTATAGATGGAAAAGAATTTTTCGTTGTATTATGCAGAAAGGGAACAATCAGATGTATTTTGGTTGAAGGAAACAGAGTTTCTGGGCCATAAGAACATCTTTTCCATTCAACCAGAACACGTTCCCTTTCTCGTTAATAAACCAGAATTTTTTTTTTCGTGTAAGAATGCAACGTTAAAAATTATATATTAGAGAGAACATTACACGCGCTGTTGAATAGTGAACTTGCAATAATGTTCTCTGCGCTAGAATTTACAATCAAGACGGTTGCTCTAAACTTACCCCATCGGCAACTTGTTCGAGCTGTTGCAGTAATTGCACCTGTTTCTCCGTCGTCGGTAAGATCTTGAAGATCTTATAGTTGTTGAAGGTGGCCTTCTGGGCAGCCGCCAGACCTAGGAACGCACACAGCAGTATCGTCTTCCACATGGTGACTCTGTACGAAAGCGCAATGCGTTATTCTTTGATCGTAGCAGCAGTTTTCATTGTAATCATTATCGAAGCGTAGATTCACTGCAACTATCGTGAATATGTCAATCGATGCGAATTAATTTGAAGTGTATGAGAATATAATTATTGAAAATTGGAGGAATATATCGGTCTTCGTGAGTTTTTTTCTCGCGTTTGAGTAAATACACTCAACAATTCAATCGTCGCTGGTTAGTTCGGCAAGAAAATATCATTGGCTTACCCTTTCGGAAAACAGGAGCACTATAACAGCTACCACTGTTTCGAACGATGTATTTAAACACATCGGTGCACACGGCACTAACGAACCGACATTTCAGTGTTTCCGGCGGATTGATTGAGAAAATTCGATTGTGTTGGATTTTCCGCCTATCTATTATTAACTTCGAAAGAATGGTACTATCGCGCCAATTGATTCTTTGATTTCGATCGAATGCTCGACTTATCGAAATGTAATCTCACCGTGATAACATTCGATTCAATCTGAGTCTCTCCCAAGCTGATAAGTATCATAAATCGAGAGTGTCTGGCGAATGACCCTGCTATACTTCCGAAATATTTCATTACGACGTGTTTTCCGTAAAGATAAAAAAATAGTGTCAAGGCTACAAATTAGAGATCAATGTTCATAAAAAAGTTATGAAATTTTATTCACAGAAATGTGCGAGTCGGAAATTGTCGAACTTGTTGACCGATGGCTGTCTTGTATATTTTTTTCACGTGAAATTTTCTCATAAAGACGAAAATTTCACTGAAAGAAAGAATATACTTTGAAACATTGTCCATCGTATCTTCACGAGTAATCTCTGTTTAATTGTTTGATATTCCTCAATTGTATTATCGATCATGCAGTTTTATCAGTCGATGAATCTTCCATCGATGATTTTTATTCAATCACACTTTTAATCACATCGCGAAAAAAGCGGATATAGAGAGTAAGTAAACCTATTTACCTTTTCTATTCTTCGCTGGCGCAATTCGTGTGATATCCATTGAGACGCCTATTTGTAGAGGTCAATTCGCTGCGCGGTACTTACGGTGATTTAATAATAAAATACGACTGATGAACGAAACTTTATTCACGCGCGGAATGCCCAATCGTACTCATTACTTCGTGTACTTGTACGTTATCCGACGCTATAATGACGACGGCCGTTACATAGCAGGTCCGAATATTCCCGAAAGCTCCAATGTTACGTACATAGCACATGAATTCGTCGACGTTCGCTAAGATGAAATAAACAAGCGAAAACGAGGCAACCCTTTCGCCCATTATTGTGAAATCGCTATATGACGGACTTTTACATATTATATTTTTAAGCTTTTAACTTTCTCATAAGAGCAATTTTGCTTTTGCATCCCCCACAATTCCTTTTCATCTTCAAGTCGAGAGCTGTTGAACTCTATCCACGAGTTAAATTTTACCAAATCTATCACACAACAATATTTGTGAAATTATCTACGTTATAAAATGGAACCCACATTTCCGAGATGTGTGTCGATATATCCACGTAATATTTTCTGCTCACCTATTGGGTGCAATTCACGAATTTTATACCGATGATTGCGTTTGTTGCACTTCTCTCACTTGTATATTTATAAGCATGACTTTTTTATAACTATAAGGATTTTAATACTTTTCACGTGACTGATAATAATTTACCGGGTTCAGTCAACAAAAAAGTCTGTCAAGTGTTTGTCACTAGTAACGCGTCTATTTTCGTTACCTATCGTAAAAGCTTATTAAATTTTTATAAAATCTCGTCGAAATTTGAGTCACACCTGGCAGAATTTTTCTTTGTTCTTAAGCATCGGTATTAGCACATTTGATAGAAAGAGAATTAAGAGGTAGCAAATATCTCTGTATATGTTACTCGTAGAATATTGTATGAAGTTCGTAGAAGTGTTACGAACAATAAAAGTTCTCGTTTGTTTGCCTTTTAAACCAGATCTATCTATTATAATCTATCTATTATAAAACTGTTCGGAAGCGTTTCCAAACAGTTCCATGATAAGTAGCCTGGTTCATATCAGATAAACGTTAGTTTGATTATGTAGATAAAAAAGGATGGACGTGATTTGGGAATTCAAGTGCGAGGTCACGTATAATTACATAGAAATTAATATGTAAAATATATTAATTACAAAAAAAATTAACGTTTTATAAAAATACATCACGCGTAACATGGGAAAACAGCATAACTTGAAAAATGTAATTATAGCCGATTAAGACGACACTTTGTTTCCCTTCTTGCTTCTTCTCGCTTCTCCAGCATTCTCCTTAAATATCGAACATGCAAACGTCCTTATTTCTGGTTACGAAGTGTAATCTTGTGCATCTTCTCAGGACATTAGTACGAAACAAAAGAGTTGCGTCACTTTCTCTTGCAACGTGCGACACGTGACGCCTGTTATTTACATTTTATGATTAATAAATCGCGAGCCTTAAACTTTGTTAGGAAGACCGCGTGCTTTCGCCTCCTTCAACATGGCCACGACGGAATCTAGAGTTTCCTCTCCAGTCGGGATGATCTGGTCGGGCGGCAGTAAGAAGCCGTGTCTGCCTTTATCGCGTAATTCGTAGGTGTAGGCAAGGGGTTTCCCATACGTGCCCTTGACATAATCTATGGTACTTCCAGTGGCTACGTCTGAAAAGAGGTTTCACATTCAAGCCAAGTCAGTGGCTGTGATATAGCATAGGAGGTTGACTTCTACCGCAAACAATCAAATATGACAGCACGTGATGCTATTCATCAAGAATGATACGAACAAATTCCGAATTATATGATAGATAAGATGAAGAATGAAAGGAATACTTACAGATCGTCTCGGCGATATTTCCGGTTATATATTCAGTGCCGTACCTCTTCTTAAGAGCTTCGATCGATTTTTTGCCGATGGCGTACTGAAATCATTAACGCCGTATTAAACAACTATAACAATGATTGATCGCTGTAATGTGTTACGACAATATAAGTCAAATATTGACGTTACGAACAAATTTATCCTCCGATTGAAATTACCAACATCTATCCGCGGCTCTTATTCTTTCTCACTACGAGGCTAATATCTTCGTTAGTGAAATATTCTTAATTCAACCAATATATGCGAAGACATTGTTTCGGATCTTTGTTGTCGACAAGTCGAATGATTACGTTTGTAAAACAACGCTTTGTGACACAATAATTGGTATTATCTCTTCTGGAGACGGCAATTGCTTTCCTACATCGAAGAATTGAATTTCTTCGCAATTGACGAAGAAGAACGCGTTTATCACACTGCTCGATTCCTTACCAATTCGTCATAGTTGTCAAGATGTGCCTTCGTGTGACCGTAAGGGAACATCAGAAGCTGCGAATAACTGTGGAACGAGATATACGCGAAGAATTTGTCATTGATCGATTTCATGTACTCAGACATACTCTTCGTCTCAACGTCGGAGAACGGCGCGCTCCCGGCATATGTTTCAGCACACGGGAAACTACTGGAGCCTCCGGCTGAGAATCAGATCAAGATACACTAATAAATGATAAAAATTAATTGATAGAAATAAAAATATAAAATTGTCGACACACACCTCTCAATATCATCATTTATGCGCGACATGGATATTAATCGTATTCCAAGAAAATTGAATCGCGCGTATAAAATCACTAGCGAACATGTTGATTGAGTGACGCATTCAAACGACAATGTACTCACTGTTCCACTTGTAGTCCCAGTTTCTGTTCGGGTCGGTGCCTCTACAGATACCGTATGGTTTACGGGTCTTCCTCCACAACCGATCCTGCAAGAAATGTTTGTAAGTGATATCCAATGAAGATAACTTCAATCATTCTCAAAACATCGCGATAAACTGTGTATTAATCGCGATTCAATATTATTCAATGCGACCAAAGGCAGCAAGATAATAACCACTCACCGTGGTGTGCGTGTACACGTATCCGTCCGGGTTGAACGAGGGGAAGATATACCAGTCGTAGCTCTCGGCCATGTCTCTGACATCCGCGTCTTTGCTGGTCAAGATTTGATGCGTCATGTACATAACGACGGCTGGCGTGATCCACTCCCTGGCGTGAATGCCACCCTCGATAAACACACCGGGGTTGTTCGACTTGAAGGACACTTTTACGCCTTTGATCTGCCGTTTTTCGTACGTCTCACCGCCCACTATGACCTGCACCTTGTCGGGGTATTGTTTGGCCAGGTCGTCCAGGTTCTTGTAGATCTCGTCGAGGGTGTGGTAGCTGGTGAAGTCGAAGGAACTCGTTCGGATCTGAGGCGTCGACGAGTCGATCAGCTTCTGCACGTCCTCGATGTGAACGTTGTAAGGCACGTTGACTTGCTTCATTATTTCGTGAAACTCTGGCAGTTTGTGCGGAGCTACCATAAGATCCGCAGCTCTCCCCACGTAGCTCGGCGACTGCCAGAAGGAGAACTACGAAGGCACGTTGCATTTCATTCATTTCGCGCTCTTTTAACACCCAACTTTCGAGATTGTTTACAAGAATGTCGACGTAAAGTTAAGAATTTAATATTGAAAGGAACGTCACACGGATTATTGAATATATTCAAAATAATGTGTTTGATTCTGTGTGTGGATATTAGCAATCGAGACGGTTTACTCACCCCATCGGGAATCTCTTCGAGCTGGCGCAACAATTCCACCTGCTTTCCCGTGATTGGCATGATCCTAAAGACCTTGTAGTTGTTAAAGGTGGCCTTCTGGGCGGTCGCCAGGCCCACAAACGCACACAGCAGTATTGCCTTCCACATGGTGGCTCTGCTCGGACACACAATGAGTATTATTCTTCGATCTGAATCGCAATTCTCGTTAATTATCATCGACACGTAAAATCGCCGCGACAAGGTAAGAATTGATTAACCGTTTGACTTGAATGAATACAATTGAGAAAATCACCGGAATATATCTCTGAATTGCTTTGGAAAATGCGCGTTCAATTCGTCTCAGCTCGGCGAGAGAATATTGTTGGCTTACCCTTTCGCGGACAGAAGCACTCTAATTGCCACCACTGTTTCGTTCGATGTATTTAAGCACATCGATGCACACCGCACCAACGATCTATCATCTTAACTCATTCGACGTGTTAATTAAAGAAAATCAGATCGTCCGATCGAAGCAACTGTCTTAGAGTTTTATTCCGTTCTTCTATTATTAACTTCGAAAGAACGGCGTTATCGCACCAATTGATTTCGAATGCTCGACTGATCAAAATGAGATTTCACAGCGATATCAATTCAAACTGGGCTTCCCAAGCTGATAATCAATAAATATTATCGAGAGCGAATATTCCAGGTATTGTTGTACTCATGAAGTGTTTGATTACAACACGTTTTCCAGTGTTTACGCGAGTCGGACGATGCAAAAAATGGTCTGTTCAATGTTCATTAAAAAGTTATGATATTTTCATATTCATAAAAATCTGCAAATCAAGTCTGCTTGTATATCTTTTTAAATGAAATCTTCTGATGACGAAAAAAATTCAGTTTTTTTGAGAATCTGTTTGAAATAATATACTGCAATACTTTGCGTGAATTATTGTCATACGTATATTATATGTTCACGAGTAATCTCTATTTCCTTTAATTATTTGATATTGCTCAGCCGCCGTATTAATCACGTAGCTTTATCAATAGATCTATTTTCCGTCAGTTGTCTTTCTCAATCAACTTTCTCAATTCACCGTTAATTACATCGTGACATTCAAGGAAGACGGATGTATACAATAAGTAAATCTACTCACTCTTCATTAATATCATTTCGTAATATCCTGAGACGTCTCGCCGACAGTTTGTGTTAATATTTTTAACTTTCTCATGTATATAAAATGGATTTTATTTTCTTATTCCCTATAAAAATTATTCTCTTTTTTATCTTCAAGTCAAGAATCGCTGAACTTTATCCACGAGTTAATGAATTAATTTTTACTAAAGATATTACAATAATATTTGTAAAATATCGAAATAACATTATCTATGAAACCTTAAAAAATCACATTTCCAATATGTTTATCTAATATTCTCTGCTTACCTACCTACTGAATATAATTTTAGTAAAACGGTTTATCCACCGTTTATTGTTGTCTAGAACTTTGCACTTCTTTCACTATTCTATTTATGTCACATGACTGTTTTATCACGATAAGGATTTTTCTCATTCTTGTCCTGACTGATAATAATTTTCTGAGTTCTTCGGACGCTTGATAATAAACGATCGCTTCAGTCAATAAGGAAGTATATTCACAAATGATGCGTTTACTTTCGTTACATTATCTAGTTAAATCTTGCATTGTTAATATTTAATAAAACCTCATCAAAAGCCGAGTCGCATCGGAGAGAATTTTTCTTTGTCTGTGCTTCGATGTTAACTTACCTTAAAAACGCGAAATTCTTATAATTTTGATGCTCCGAATATTTATTTACAAATAGATATTTTATTAAAAAAAAAAATGATAAGATTTCCGGAGCAATTTTTACAGACAAACAAAAAAATCATGGTTTCTCATGCAAATTGATAAATCGACTATGATTTCGTGTCGAGAATTGTGTTGTATGTGTCGGGAAGTGCTGTTACATTTCCCGAAAATAAATTCGTGTATCTTCATTACGAAAATTTTAAACTCTTTTTTACGTTTACGTTATTTACCCGAATGACAAATCAGGCGTCAGATATCACTCGGTCCGTCTTCATGGGTTGTACTTGGAGAATGTGTATTCCGAGGAATCATCTGTCGGCTTTAAATACGCGCCGTTTTTCTAACGTCATAATGCACGTGAGATACATACAAATTAAAGGGATCATGGGATACAACAGTAATGCGTATGTAATGAATCACGGGATTCTATGTACAGGCTGCCCTAGATTCATCGCTCACCTTGATAAGATGCGGGTCTTATCTTTATCGAACACACCATAGCTACTATACTACGTACGTTAGAAAGACACGCAATGTTTTACTAACTGGATGAGAAAAGTTAAAATATTAGACAATTTTAGAGGCTTCAATATTTAGCAAATGCTAAAAAATATCATATCTTTTATATTATATATATTGTGATAACTAATTATTCTTGTGTTTTTACTATATTTCTGCCATTTTTATTCTAGTTCGAAGATTATACTTCAATTGGAGATTGGAAATCTCCCTAATGAATGTACAACTAATTTTTCAGATTGAAACTACATGATCACGTTCAACGCTACAGCAAGCGTCTCATAAGTTGGCACTTTTAGTCGTTCCGGAAGAACGGTATGTATACGTAGCGGCATATGTAAAATTATAATTTATATACTATATATGCGCATGAGTAATATAGATGTAATTATCTAATAGCTGAATAAAATTTTCACGTTGTCTCACAGTCTGCGATTTGCCATGTGTCTCAAACTATCTATTGAAAGCGGCCCTTTCGTGGTCTCGAAATTGTATCAATCGTTGCCTCTGATCAAATCTTCGCTGGAAAAATCTCGAAAGTGGAATCGGTGGATAATAAAAATTTAATAAATCCGAAAAACCTTGTGGAATATAATACAGGCGCCGAGCCCGTATAACCAATCACGAAAAGGTCGCTATACTTTATTTATAAGTTTCATAAAGCATTCCATGTCCAATAAATTTGTTTCTTAGCAATTCTCAGGAGATATATTTTCCTATCGGACCTGAGATGTGTTATGAAACTCATCGACTAAAAAACGTTGTAATCTTTTTTTGAATGATCTTATTGATACAAAAAAAAATCATTGTTCAGTAAGATAAGAACCAAGAAGAACCAAAAAGAAAACACTATATTCATATAAAAACCTTTAATATTTAAATTGTTTTGCATGTTCAATTTCAATAATACAGATGAATAATTGTATAACCAAATGTACAATTAATTTTCTAATGTAGTTATATCAGAAAACTATTCTTTAGAATAGATCCAGAATATGGTCTAGAATGTTTCTCCAAACATTTCATTGTCGCCTTTTAACACAATGAAAAATGTATTCTAATTTTTTTCACTTAAAAAAAAAATGCTGAGGTGATTTATGTAACCGCTGAAAGAAGGCCAAATGCATTCCGACATACAATATTGATATTAATTTCAATATATAAGTCTTAATACTATGTCTCAATATTCGTCGCAATATTAAGTTTTAATATCAAGTCTTAAATTAATTTTAATATTAATCTTAAAACAATCTTAATATTACAAATTAATATTACAAACAGTCATAGTCCAACAATTCATGCTCATTTAGATGTTTCGTCATATAACAAATTGTCTTTAATATTATCAAGGTTTATCACTTTTTTTTATCTTTTTCCTTGGAATCAATTATAAATCTCCTGATAAATCTCCTCGATAATCTCTTCAGGAACACATACACGCACGCACGCATACGTGTGTGTGGATACATTTAGTTTTTCTTTTTTTTTTAATTCATTGTTACCAAAATTATAACATTATCATGTGAATAAATATTCATCATAAAATTCTTCAAGAAATGATACCATATGATTAACAGAAAACATATTCTCGTCGCTTTAAAATTAAGTCATATTAAACCAACTTTAGTCAAAATTCATCCTCGAAGAGATTAAAACCGCATATATGAATTTGACGTCTTATGGTTGTGCCTGTTGTTCATGCTATATATTTTTGCTATACATACATACATACATACATACATACATACATACATACATACATACATACATACATACACGTGTGTGTGCGTGCATGCGTGTGCGTGTACATGTAAAATATATATATATATATATATACACACACACACATACACACACATACACACACACACACATATATATATATACGCACATGTATGCGTGTATACATGTATATGGTAGAAATAAAAAATCCCAACGTATCAAATCTGAATAATCGATTTGATATGTAATATAATTACGGCACAAACAAGAATATCAATATTATTTTTGGCCGATGTAGCATTCCATTCGTTCAGTTGTTCTAATTGTCCTTCATGTAGCTCTCCTGTAGCCCTCCAATACTCGTTTCGTATATAAACCCATCTTGCCTCCGTAAGTAGTTACAAGAAAACTTAAACATCATTTCTTGCAATCACGAAGTCAGAAGACTTTTCCGAGTTCCCTGCAAAACAGAAGTGAAATATTCAATCGTTTCAAAGCAGACGAAAAAGAGCTAACGAGCGTTCTCATTCGCGTCATGTCCAACGCTACCATCTAGTCAGCGCAACGAAACAATGAAACGGTAACTGCTTCTTGGTAGAAAAGATGACAAAAGTGACCTCTCAAACATCAAAATAGTGACCAAAAATAAAATTTTTTGTCAAATTCTGAGAGTAACTAAGACCATATAAGCAAAAAAGTAACACTTTCTCTTATCTTCCCAGATTTATCTTGGGATAACTTGTTCTTATCTCGTGAATTCGTATCTGATATAACGAGTTCTTTTTATAGTACGATTTGAAAATTCATAACAAGAAAAAACCAAGGGCATACAAGTATACAGAAAAAATTAATCTTAAAAATCAAGAATAGATATTCTCATATATAAGCAAGAATGTTAATCTTCTTAGAAGATTTTAAATCTTGATTTAATCGCACTTTTATTGATGCAAGTATTACTTGAACTCAATTCAAATGTGAAAATCTTCTAAGAATATTATAATATTCTTGCTTACATATGAAAATACTTATCTTGATTTAAGACTAATTTTTTTCTGCGCACGCTTTCGGAGTAGTTTTATCAAAAGAGATGGCAAAAAAAAAATATATATATATATATATTTATTTATATACCGAACGCCTATATTTTACAAATTCAACGGCAGCTTAGGAAAAAAGTGACTATAGTAACCCATTTTTGGACGATGAATTTTTTAGTAACTTGTCAAGAAAAAGAGACAAAAGATGACTCAAGTTACTGGATAGTAGCGCCGGTCATGTCACAAATTACTCACTCTATCGTTTCCTGATCCGCATCGATCGCCTTCTGCTAGCTATGACTACCTTGTATCCCGTGAGGGAGCCTGTGGTTTTGCATGTGACCCATACTGAGTTGCCTCGTGGCCATTCCACCGCCGCACTGACTGCTCCAGTCCGCAGTAGGCACCGGCGTTCGATAGAATTTCGACGAACTTTTGTTGAATATTGGCAACAGCTCGTTCGCCTCGGTGGACAACGCCTGAAAATGAAGGGAGTTCGATTAGCCGAACTCTTTTCTACATCTCCGAAGAACCTCCTCCATACACATTCCTCGCGACAAAGTCTGTGACGCTGTACCTTCAGATAAATAATAGCGTCCGTCCCAAAGCCCTCGCAACTGAGCAAAACGATATCGCCGTGCAAATACCTAGCATACAGCCTCGATAAGGGGAGGCCATAGCCGTATCCTGCAAGCGGTACCGTATGCGCATCTGATCTGCTCGGTTGCGGAGCAGTGCTGTACATGTACTTAAATAAATGGTCCGTTTGCGAGCGAGGTATCCCGCCGCCCCTATCGGATATCTGAAACAAACCCGGCGAATTGACGGCAATTTCTCAATTTCCGAACTATTGAGTTGTCGTGAAAGTTCGTTCCGTTCATTTTTAATCAGTTCTTCGCTCAAAAACCCCAGAATTTCTACGGACGCGGGATCATCCCAGATAACATTAAGACATCCTAAAACGTCGTATGGACGTTTTCTTAAACAATAAGATATCTAAAGGACATCTTTGAGATGTCTTTCAGACGTATGTGTTGTTTGGGATGCAGCTAGCGGAGATATAGCAAATCATCGAACAAAACGACGTATATTTAAATTTGATTTAATATATTTTAAAATAAATCAATGTTACAATCTGTCTGATAAGACCGTGCAAACTTCCTTTTGAAAACCGTTACATCGAAAATGACACGACACCGATCGACATAATCGACTGTATCTTTGTTAATATTTGGAATATCACTTTCGGACAAAAAATTTTGTATTTATCGATTTAACAAGCAAAAAAAATTTTCGATTTTTTGGAGGGTTCAGAATGGACTTAACCCCTTAAAGAACGACGTATTTAATTATGAGTACCGGAATATAGAGTAGACTGAGGCAAATCGGATCAATATAAACTTTGAAACAGTTGTCGTTAGTTTCTTGTTTCAAATGAGTGCGGAGGAAGATGACGCGATAAAGCAGCTCGTATGAAACAAAAAACAACTGATTTAAAGTTTATACTGATTCGATTCTCCTTGTGATCCAATTCGGCCTACTCTATGGAGAATTTAAATGCCAAAAAGATAGTCAAAATTTACCAGAGAGCATTAATATCATTAGCCGAAAAAAGTGATTTCAAGGTAAAAGTCACGACTGGATCCTTTAAGAAGACAATGTTGGAGTCGTCCCAGTGAGAGGAAAAAAATAAGGTCGGAATACTAGATCTGGTCATCAGACGCAGGTCCTATTGAAAATGGGTCTGGACATTAATAAAGTTGCGTGGAAAAGAAGTGTACACGATGAAACGGATATTGTAATCATTATCCCGAGAAAATGCTATAAAATTGGTGGAAAGTAATCCCTAGTTGATATTATTGTCGGACAATAATTGACAACAGCGAATTGATCGAACGACTTATTAATACGAAAGCGTCGTAGTATTGATTGTGTAGTACATGTGCAATTTTTCTTTTTTTTTTCATTCCTTTACAATAAGTAGTTTAAAAGTTATAGATCGATCTTATTAGACAGACTGTGCATTTTAAGTGAAAAAAAAAAAAAACGATCTTTTTCGTAAGCCCAATATATTTATTGGTTTGTTCCTTCTCCACATATGCCCGAAAAAGTGTTGTCTCCCTTTCCAATTATATTAAAAAATTATATTTAAATAGGGGGCAGCCGAAGAAATCGCTCGTCGTACCTTCACACAGATATCCTCTTTACCGCGCACCAACACAACCTCAACCGGCGGATAATTGTCCGAGTCCTCTCCATGATGCTCCATCACAGCTCGCATACTATTCTTGAAGATCTCGAATAGCATATGGTACAAATGGCTCGGCACATAAATGATCCTAATCTCAGTACTGCACACAAGCTCTGAAAGAACAGAACAGGCGACAATTAAATCGCTATTATCACTTTTGAGAGCCCTATGATATCATATTTACATATATATATACTTTATAATAGAAAATGTAAGAATATAACGGTGACGGCGATTAAGACTATGCGATATAGAAGGAATCTACCTCTATAAAAAGTCGTTTATTCGAAACTACTTACTAGCGTGTAACACTTAGTACAATCAACATAATTCAAACTTGCCATTATGTTGCTTGATTATCAGTTCCGGGCTAGCCATATAATATTGATCGCATAAAAATCGTGCATTCTCGTAAGCGTCCTTAATGACGCCTATCACGTCACAGGACGGGTCTATACATCCTACGTGTCTATTGTGCCCATTTAATCCACCGAAAAGGAGCGCTGAAACGGGAGTTAAAAATGTCAGTCAGATCGCCGATACAAATGAGACTCGCCAAAGTAGCGCGTAATCTACTCACTGTGCTGATTGATCAGCATACGTATTGAAATGCGCGACATGAAAAATCTATCGAGGAAATATTGTATGCTGTTCTCAGTTTGAATGTCTACATCGTGGGAATCCTTGAGCTCCAGGACGCCTTGTGCCATCGTCTGGACGACGTCGGTGTGTCTGTTCCGAATCTTGATCAAAGCCTGACAGAATCTGCGAAGAGAAAGCCGTGAGACAAGGAGCGATATTGTCCGGGAGAAAGTGATTCGCATACTCACTTGTATAAATTGTCATCGTTGATCTCGACCTTCTCAAAGTGTATAATCTCCTCAAAAGATGTGGCATATAAATTATTTACGATGCCCACACTGGGCATCTTCAACAGGTTGTCCGGTAGCAAGTGAATTTCCTTCATAATGTTGGCAAGTCTCACCGGCAGCTCCTTCCTAAGGAATATGAAAGACTTCCTTTCGCAGGCACTTATACCTGAAAAGCACACGTACAATTATATAATCGCAAGTTATATTAATTAGTTAAATGCGAGAATCGCTTGAATAGAGTGTTTCTCGATAAGTGGTACACAGCCAGAAACGAAGAAAGATAAATAGAAAATAAAATTCTCTTCGGAAAAGGTTTTATTTTCAATTTAAAAATAGATTCTATAAATATCTGGATTGATGTGATCGTTTCTTGACAAATGATATATTTTGACGTATCGTAGAGAACATTAAGGGGATTCTCGGGGTTTTAACCTTTTGACTGCCGGAAAATCTTATATAAGACGGTCTAGTGAGATCCGTGTTTTTACTTTCTAATCGTACTGAAATTTGTTATTTACCTGTTTTCGAGTTGCTATAAAAAAATAATACCTTTGTGTGTTATGGGACCCCCCCCCTTCCCCTTTATCAGATAAAAAAACTACCCCTTTATAACGATCGTAAGTAATCCATTTTATTACTTTTAGTCCATATTGAAATTTGGTAATTCCCAGTTTTCGAGGTTGCTGATTTGAAAAAATAAAATACTTTTTAGTGTCGTGAACTTTTTCCAACCCCTTTATCAGATAAAAAAACTACCCCTTTATAACGATCGAAAATAACCCATCTTATTACTTTTAGTCCATATTGAAATTTGGTTATTGAAAAAATTCGTTCGAGTATATTAGCAAACTATAAAAAAGAAATAATTTAAATTTTAGATAATTTTTTTTGCAGTTTTGCAGTTATAAATATAGATATCCTTTTGATTATACAAATTCACATTGAACAATATTTATAAAAATACAGTAGTGAGTCTAAAAGTACTGAGAGAAGGTGAGAAAATCCATTGTGTTCCCCATCCTCTAAAACCCCTATATACGCTTTTTATTGCAAATTTAAAAAATTCAAAATTTGTCCCTTCGGTTCACTGCCGGAAAGTCTTATATAAGATGCTACCTGTGATCGGAACTTTGTTGGGGTCAAACTTAAGAAATATGAACACATTTTATCAACTTTCTAAATAAAAAAAATACACCAAAACCCCGGCAGTTAAAAGGTTAAGCTTCGAAAAATCAATCTTATGTTCTTTGCATTTTCTTAAATATTGAAGTCTTGGGAACATTTTAATGCCTATAGCATATGAAAATTGGCCGAGTTATACAAATTTAATCTGAGCGGCGCACGAACAGCAATCGCTAGACAAAAACAGAGAGAAAACATCTATGAGCTCCACTCGAAAAGCCCGCGGAAATGAACGGGCAGCTCCAAGAGATTCATGAGAAAGAGAAAGGCATACTTTATAGCGCTAAAATCGCAAAATAGTTGTAAATATCGTAACTCGCTTTCGATATACTCTAAAACAGTATCACAAACTTTAAAGCCGTTTTTCTCCAAACGACATTCGTCAAGCTGATTGGCAACTTTTCTCAGGAATCAATAAACCTACTGCTTTCGGGCAAACTTTTATATGTAAGAAATATCGTTCTCTATGTGCAATGAATATATACAATGTCCATATCAGTAAAATCTTTTTTACCGTAGAAAAACGAAATTGAAAATTTTTCTTTGTCATGCTGCCATTTTCTCAATTTTCACTTTTTTCAAAACTTCTACATTTATACGAGAACCGCTCATATAGATTGAGGGTTTTCATGAAAATTTGGTTTATTATGTCTAGAACCGGAGGAGCCACTTGAACAAATTTCTTCGAGACATCATGTTGCGACGGACGTTGCGATTCGGCAACGAGACAATATATAGCCTCGAAAAAAATCAAGTTGCTTTGGGAAATATAAATAAATACCAGGTGTAGAAATATGAAACGGAATTTCCCTATAGATGGTGCTAGCCATCAGTTTAGGGACCGCTTCTGCAGCGCCATCATCTCCCTCTAACAGCTGACGAAGATTTTCAACACACAACAACCCAAGTTTCATACACCGGTACATTTTTCTATAACCTTAAACATGTCGAGTTTTGTGCCTACGAACTACGATTTGCGGACAGCATTGATTTTTTGTTATCATTTGAAGAAAACTGCTGCAGAATCGCATCGAATGCTTGTCGAAGATTACGGTGAACATGCTCTTGGTAAAACACAGTGTTTCGAGTGGTTCAAAAAATTCAAAAGTGGTGATTTTGACGTGAGAAACGAAGAGCGTGGGAAACCACCGAAAAAGTTCGCAGACAATGAATTGCAAGCCTTATTGGATGAAGATGATACTCAAACTGAAGAAGAACTCGCGGATCACATGAATGTGACGCAGAAAGCTGTCTCAATTCGTTTGAAAGCCATGGGAAAGATTCAGAAAGTGGGAAAATGGGTTCCGCATGAACTGAATGAAAGACAGCAAGAAAATCGAAAAATCACTTGTGAAATGCTGCTCGACAGATACAAAAGAAAGTCCATCGTATCATGACAGGTGATGAAAAATGGATATATTTTGAGAATCCTAAGCGTCAGAAATCATGGGTGAATCCAGGCGAACCATCGACATCCACTGCAATCGCTTTGGAAAGAAGACAATGCTCTGTGTTTGGTGGGATCAGAAGGGTGTAATCTATTATGAGCTGCTAAAACCTGGTGAAACCGTTAACACTGATCGCTACCAACAGCAAGTGATCGATTTAAATCGAGCATTGCGTGAAAAACGATCGGAATCTGGAAAAAGGCAACACAAAGTCATTTTGCTCCATGATAATGCCCCATCACACACAGCAAAATGGGTCAGGGAAACGATCGAGGCGTTCAGTTGGGAAATACTAACGCATGCGGCTTATTCTCCAGACTTGGCTCCGTCCGATTATCATCTATTCGCATCAATGGGACACGCTCTCGCTGAACAACACTTCAATTCGTATGAAAATATATGAAAATAGCTCGATAGCTGGTTCGCTTCAAAAGAAGAAATGTTTTTTTGGCGTGGTATTCATAAACTGCCGAAGAGGTGGGAAAAATGTATAAATAGCAATGGACATTATTTTGAATAAAATCTTTTTTATCATTTTCAAACAACAGACGTGTAATTTTTACAAAAAAATTCCGGTTTCATACTTCTACACCTGGTATATCTACAAAATTTCAAATCGATCGGAGTAATAGTTTCTTCAAAAAACATCCATAAAAATCTATTTTTCGGGCTTACAACCAGAGAATTCCCCTTAAAACATCTTCAAAACATTTTTTAGCAACACACATATTGTGTGAATATTTTGTCCGACATTAATTTTGTTTTCATTAGACTCATCCTTCTCTGTCCCCCTTTATCGACCGATGGCTTTTTACGTAACGTGCCGAAGCATTAAGTAGCCATTGAAACAATGATATATACAACTGCAACGGCGATGCTTGTCAAAACAGGTTTCGCTTCGTATCATGTTTTTTACACGTACGCCAGACGCAAGATACATATTTGTTGTCGAAATTAGAAATGTGTCGCGGAAAGAGCGATAATTCATCGTCGCGATATCAAAAGGGGTACCCACAGTATCGCGGGGGAAGGTGGAAGTCTGCGGGGACCCAGCCGCAAGTTCGACGAGTGTTTTACGGCATTTTGACAAATGGCTCGAGATAATTGCATACAGACAACCGACGGAATGCGTCAAAAGAAGGAACGTTCAGTCAATTTACGTTTTAAGAAAAGAACAACATCTAGACTTTTTTCTACACAGAAAAAAAATGCTAGATTCAAGCAAATAATTATTCCAGTATTCCTTAGCAAATTTTTATTTGAATTAAATAAATTTTACTTGAATCAATACATTACTTGAAAAAAAAAAAAAAGAAAGCATTCAAGTAATATTTACTCAAATCAAATTAATTACCGTGTGGTATACTTGGCGTCTTTCTTTTCTTTATTGAAAAAAGTAAATTTATTATTAATACAATTATATTATTTATTATAACCAAATTTCATACGCGATATCGCGCAATGTTACGCACGGAGAAGAAACAACTGAGAAAACATTAAGAAAAATAAATGATGTATGCGTAATAAAATAATTATAACTAGGAATTATATTATAACCATTTCTCTCTTACATAACTGATGTTATATCGGAAACTGTATGTTCCATCAATAAGTTTATACACGAATTTCTATCAAATAACGATTCTTCGAGTGGTACATTTCAAAATTATCAAGTGGTTATCAGCTTCGAACATTGACGTAATGAATATTGGTTCATGATCCCGAAAGAAAGAGCGATTACATCCTCATGAATTTTCCGCGGCGCGGATCTGCCTCCAGCTTCCCCCTCGATTTGATTCCAGGAGCAACCAGCTGAGAAATTGCCGCAAAATTGGACGTCCTTATCTGTCCTTGCCAGAGATCAGGTCAAACGGAGAGAATTCTCTCCGCACGGACAGGCTTTTATTTAAAATCCCGTTTGATACTGTGAGAGAATGGATAAGCGGGAGATCCTGTGGTAGCAGCTGTTCGCGAATGTGCTCATGTGCTCATGTGTGTGTGTGTGTACATCAATAGTATCGATGTATGCTGATCGATTGTACTGAAAACTTCCTGACCACGCAATACCCTTTCTCGATTATATAATGTATATGTAGTTCAATCCCACTTCCCGATTGCCCCAATAAGGAATCACAAATACAAAAAAGTGTGAACTATTTAATATATTAAAATTATATACGCAAGCTGTCCACACAGAAACAATCATTTATAATGTATAATATAATGATAAATATAAAAATAATAAATATAAAAACAAATATATATAAAATAAATGTAAAATATTATATATATATATATATATATATATATATATATGTATGTATAATTTTATATATAATATTTAAATAACCGCACAAAACTATGAATGTTACGAATATTCGAAAATTCTTCCCTGAAAAAATGTCCTAATAAATTTATAAAAAATGACAGCTTGTGGTTTTGTTTGATAAAGTTTATCATAAATATATGCGATATAAATTGCTCGCCGAGGAAAAAAAACAAGATACAAGACTGGTGTAAATCAAGCGCGATAAGTGTAACGCGCAATCTTCTTTGATCGATCAAATTGGACGCCTGACACATATCCGAACTTCGAAACTTGATGAAGAATTCAAACGGGCATGACGACATACGCTGAAAGTAGCACGTGAGGATATTAGCCTCGCAGGAATTAGCATATTGATCTACGCTTCACATTGCGTGTCGATAAACACATGCGCCGCACTCTGTCATTGTTATTGTGGGGAGGTCCGCTTTGCGGAAAAAAACATTGTCTCCTTCCTCGACGAGCAAGACGATCCGCTTACGAAAAGCGAAGGAGATATCTCATGGCTCTGAGTCATGACGCGACGTGCCGAAGGTGAAATATTGGGTTTTCGCTCGAAGCGAGATAACGATCGCTTAGAATGTATGTTAAAAGCAATATTTTATACGCAAACACCAAAAACTAGAGCAATCTTAAGCAGGGTTTACAATAAGAATTTAAGCTCTAAGCCTTAAGAAATTGACAATTCACAGCCGATTATTCTCCTCATGTTCAACCGTGATCAGATGTGTACTAAACTCTCTAAACTAAATTAGGATAAATAATAATGATGATATAAAATTAAATGATCACAATGCATGTAAATAATTTAGAAAATAAAATTTGAACAAGAAAGAATTGCTTATTTTAATCTTTCCGATATACCGTTCACTTTTAACTGTGGTAAACTTTCTGCAAATTACAACACACAATTTTACTCCTCTTTGAACTCTTTCGTCGCCGAATCGTTCTGTCTTAGATAGTGGAATATCACTGACCTCACACGAATCATTGAGAAAAAAAACACAAAGTTCTCTTTTTCTCCCTGTCTCTCGATGTTTGGCAACGGGTTGAGCAAAACGAGAAAAAAACGAACGGCGCAACGAAATCCCGTCGTAAGCAGTGTGTGACGTGAATAACTAGCAAATATTTATTGTCCGGCCTACAGAAATAAAAACGGACGAGCTTTTGTCCTTTAGACTTTGTTCCCGACACGTACAGCTATAAACAATACGATGCTGCCAAACTTGCAAATAGTCTCTTCCTTTATTACTGCACAGCAAGATGGCAAAATGCGCGTCGACTAAATGTGACTGCCAAATGATTCGCGACGAGAAACTAGACATCTCTCTATTTCTCTTTCTTTCCGTTCATCTTGACTTTTTCTTTTCTTTTCCTCCTCTTCTCTTTTCTCAAAGCTGACCACACGCGCCTTTTGTTCGCACTGTGAGACGCCGTGAGAAACCTCCGTTTAAAAATATAAAGAAAACTTAAAAATAAACGTTTTCTTAAAAACTTGTAAGATCACGGGATAAATTTATGAGAAGTCGCAATTTAGACGACCTCAATTTCGATAAAAGATATGTTTCGTGGAAATATATTGTGCGCTTTAAATCGCGGATGTGATTTCAATTTCAATAAAATGTGTGAAAATATGTTGCCTGTTGGGAAACGTGAATAACCTTTAGTTTGCAAAATTAAGAGCCTTTGATTTAGGGAAAGGAAATCTGTAACTGATGTCTATATCTTAATTTATCAAGACTTTACCAACTTGTTGCTGTCCTGAAAAATTATATCTTTTAAGTTGTATTTTTTCTCATGACGCGCGATGTCCAGCAAATAAAATAATATATACGCCGGCTGTTACATTCGCATTAAAAAAAAATCCATGTCAGAAAGTATAGGAAGTATTTTTATTTTTAAAAGCGGATTAAGTTCGAAACGTCGACACGTGTAGGATACGAGGTCTGTTCAAAAAGTATCGCGAATTTTGAATTTCCGCGGGTTACGTATATTCGATTTTCGATTTTTTTATGGCGTTATGTTGGTACTCATGTCCCTCACTTATGCCGACAAGTTCGGCCATTTTGAATATTCAGTTTATCTTTGACAGCTGTTTTGCTTGGACGTGTTTTGGCTTGTCTTCGATTTTTGCCTATTCCAAAAAATGTATCAAAGAATCTGTATCAAATTTTGTGTGAAAAACAAAATTAAGTGCGCGGACGCATTCCGAATGTTGACTGTGGCATATGGTGAAACTACTTGGACCGAAGCAACGTTTATCGGTGGTACAAAATGTTCTCAGAGGGCCGAGAAGATGTGAACGACGAAGAGCGTGCCGGATGCAGTTTTCTTCGATTGCAGGGGCGTGGTACATCATGAGTTCTTGCCACAGGGTCAATAAGGAATATTACCTGTAAGTTATGCGCAATTTGCGCGAAGCAATCCGTCAGAAACGCCCGGATTTGTGGAAGAACAAAAATTGGCTTTTGCACCATGATAACGCTCCTGCTCACACATCGTTGCTTGTGCGCGAATTTTTGGCCAAAAACAACACACTAATGATGCCGCAGCCACCGTATTCCCCAGACCTGGCCCCCTGTGACTTTTTCTTGTTCCCGAAACTGAAGAGGCACATGAAAGGACGACGCTACGCTACGATTGAGGAGATAAAGACGGCATCGAAGGAGGAGCTGAACAAGATCACAAAAAATGATTTTTTGAAGTGCTTCGAGGATTGGAAAAAACGTTGGCACAAGTGTATAATATCTGATGGGGATTACTTTGAAGGAGACAAAATAGATATTCATGAAAAAATAAATAATTTTTGAAAAAACACAAAATTCGCGATACTTTTTAAACAGACCTCGTACGGTGACTGTATTATCGCGTTCATTTTGAACGAGTGTTCATCTAACCAGTTGATTCTTCGCGCTAATAAACAATAGCGAGAGCCGGTCTGTGTCGTTTTCGCATCTATGTGTCGTATTAGCATTTATATACGAATGACGCACGAAATTCAAGGTATACATACGTCAGCATGCGTGTACTGCAAAAGTGTTCATTGTTCAGAGGTTCCCAATCTGGGACTCGTGAACGATGGAGGCTAGATTTTAGAGAATCCCGATGACACTCACGGCAAAAAATGCACGTCCTAACTTCAGCAAACCTTCGACTGCAATTTAACATCGTCAAAATATATTCAACAAACTTGTTTTAGCAACTATATTTCGTTAGGAACTTATACGCGCTGAAAATTAATTCCGAGAAGAACGGTCAATGAATTTCAGAGAACGAAAGTGAAGAATCCCTGCTTTATTATCAGAGTCTCCGTATCACTGCGAGTTTGTATTTATTTATGACGCTGTTTGTTAGTGTACATTATGCAACTTCTATTCGCGGAAGTGTGCCAGAGGCTAACAAAATTCGTCGTGTGTTATTGTATGTTCTATCTGTTACAAAGCTGCGATTATCAAGAGTGTTATCATTAAATGTGTTATGTGAAAAACGCGACGCAGCGACCGGTAATGACTTTTTTTCTTACGGCATTTTGCGCAACGTTGACGCTGCCAGCATTTAAATTCTCTAATGCGTAATTGCGCGATGAATTTCCCACTCGAGTCAAAGTGGATCCTTATTCTTCTAACACAAGTAACATGAGCGAAAATTTATTACAAGCGGAGGATAAGTTCCGACTGCTATATATCGGTGTGATGAAAATGTTGTAACGTTGAATGACGATTGATCTGGTAAGAATCTATTTGTTTCCACAGCTATATTAAATAAAATTGTAAAGATTATCATGCGGTCTATTTGTGCATATCTTATAATCAACGAGATAAATCTGACGTGAGCAATTCTACCTTTCAAGGCTGCGACGCGAGGTAATGTAAGATGGAATCGAACAGGCCTCGAGCGCTCTTCCATGAAGTTATAAACCGGACCAGCGCCGCTAATAAAGGCTAACGTAGCCGGAGAGCGTATTTCTTTCGCACCGGTCGCGGCGATATACAGGGTGTATCAAAAGTCCGGAGAATTTCATATAATCGTTGAAATGATCGTCGGCAAAAATCAGTTGATTTTTGAAAAATTGATTTTTTTTAATTTAAAATTGACTGATCTTTAAAAAAACCCGATTTCTCCAAATCGATCGATTTGTTAAAAATTTTTTAATTTTTCAAAAATCAATTAAATGGACTTCACGTTAAAGAGAGAAACATTCATATTCAAGTTGGCGATCGCCAGCGACGTAAAACGAGCGACGCTGTCCGATCTTGTGTAATCTGCATTAACGGTATGTGAATACATGTCATCATAGACCTGTTTATGCGCTAAAACTTTAAGATAAGCGCTCAAGTATCGAAAGATAATGAACGTAAGCAGAACGAGACCTTATGCTGCGCATAACAAAATATGCGCGTCGAAATCGGACGAGTCGAGTGTGCAAGTTTCCCAGACATTATCTTGCTGATCGCACGAAGAAAAATCCAATGTACATGAGCATTCTCAACTTGCCCGCGTTTTTCTTTCGTTCACGTCGTGACGCCTCACATGTGCGCCTCAGCCGCGATTTCGAAGGACGATCTTGAAAAAAAATGTCGATCACGCGGCAGGATTTCTCTTTCGCTGAATCGACATCTGAGTTTACAATTCCTTTCGAAATATATTGACAAACAACGATATTTGCGTGTGTCAGTATGAAAAGCAAAAGATGTGCTCCGAGAGCGTTTTGTGGAAACAAAAGCCCGCCGATAAATTCGCTAATTCCGACATCAACCGGTTCTTCATGACAACAATATCTCATAAAAAAAGCTGTGCTAATTCCGTGTGTTCATTGCGTGCCTCCTATCTAACGAAACCTACTTCGCGGCTCGAGTGATAACCAAGTTCTCTATTGAAACGTGCTTCAGTTTATAATTCAGTTTAAATAAATTAAGATTATACGCGCGAGGAAATTATTCGTATATCTACGTATATCGCATAATGTAGATTACAAATAGATAACGTATAGATAATAATGTCGCCATAATCGGACGAATAATTAAACTTAATTTCTTCCACGCTGTGTTAAATATATTTTTTCGCAGACACTGCTGGTGTACCCAAGTCGAAATGTTTAATTCTACGTTGAGATGAAAATGGAGTCTTCAAGTGGAGAAAATAGAAATAAGTTCCCACTTGTAGTCCTTTGAACATTTAATATAGAACTAAATTAGACTTAAACTAGGACTAAAATTGGATGAAATTTCATCCAATTCGTGGCGATACGCGTCTCGTACGAAAAGCAACAAGCGAGAGGCCTCTTCACATGCGCGACGAATTCATCGGCCGGTTCTGTTTATTATCTTGACCTCGATCGCGCGACGACGATCGTACTGTCGAAATTGTCGTACGAAATATTCTTCTCTTCGGTCCTATAATCACGAGCCTATCTTGGGAAGAAAGTAAACCGAACTGATTTCAGGATAACATAATTGCACAACTCCCTGTAACTCCGAGCATTGAATTACGACGGGACTATTCATTCAGTATCATATGCGACGTTAATTCTCATCAACGTGCATTCATCCGGCGATTCATTCCTTGGTCGCGCGCGCCATTAGAATCAAATATCGCACGATATTCAACTCGTCATTCGACGAAGACGCAGTTCGAATGAAAAATCATCGTCATCACGTCGAAAGTCTGATCGCGATAACGCGCGAACACGTAAATAAAATATACACGCGACACGAAGCCTACGCATAAAGAACACTAGGCCATTCTTAATCCGAATAACTGCGAAATGTTGATGACTGATCCTCAACAATTTATTTGATATCGAGCCGGAAAAACAAAACGCGATTGGCTCTATTCTAAAAGGCAAATTTGTTTTAATCAAAGAAATTTTATTCACTCCAAAAAAATCTTCTTCTCTGCATAGACAGATGATCGAGTGATTTATTAGCTACTAGACAAACCGAAGATGATTCTTATTGGCCATCCATTTCTTGTTGACTGAATATCCCTTAATATAAAATTCTCGTTCTTAAATTTCTTCCTCCCACAGTTATCGAAATTTTAATTCGGCCTATTCATGATCTGAGTGAAATTTTCGAGTGAAAATTTCGAGAGTAAACTTCGGTTTACTTATTCAAATTAACCAAATTTAACTTTTCGTCGATAAAGTTTACAATATTCTTGAAAATTCTTCTCGACCCGTCACCAAATTAGAAGAAAAAAAAAAAAATGCCGCGATGTATCGTCTTTGAAAACGTATCCATTTCGCGGTAATATATATTATCGGCCAAATGCGTGTCGCAGCGTCAAGGCGATCTCGTGTGGGGGCGAGCGCGATTTCAGACAGCGACGCGAGTCACGGTACAAATTCCATTGCACCTGCCTTTTCCTCGCGGAGTTTTCACGCGGAAACTCGCCAAAAGAATGCGCGGCAACGCTCCAAGATGTGATACGGCAATAATAACACTCTTCTATTTTTACCGTCCGTAAGTACCAATGGCAGTGACCGGAGCCCGATGATCTTTCCTCCAAATGCTGATCTGTCGATCCAACCTTGACCTAGTGTAAGGTGACATCAAGTCCTCCGATCTCCCTTCGTTATTCGGAGCCGGGCGTTATTCGAGTAAATTATCATTTGTCTCGTTACTACCTCGTATGGAAATCCCGAACCCACGCAACGAAAACTCAATCGATCCTCCCGCGCATTCTCGGAACGAATTTCGAGGACTTCCTCCGCGGACGTGTCGAGTAATCGCGACAAATTCGACGCAAAAGGAAATGGAAATTCGCGGGCCGAAGGTGAAATAAGATGTCGCTGTTGCTTGCATAATCGCCCGCATAATCGAGAACGTGAATGGAAATTTTCGGAATATACAAAAAGGAAGTCGTGTCTGTTCTTACACACAGAAAAATACATACTGCATCGAAGTAAATGTTATTTGTTTCAAGTATTTCATAAGTTTATACAAGGTGTTTGAGGCGTGTCAAATACTTATAATTTAGGTCAATATGAATAAAAAAATCCTCTTTTGCGGATAACGCAAAAATTTTTAAGTTATTAATTAAAGAAGCCTCTATACATGGTCATTTTCAATAATTAATTACTCGAAATTTTGCGTGTTGTTTGGTATAGGATATATTTTATTTACATTAACTGTGACGATTGATACGCTTTGTGTCCGCAAATAAATTTATTCGAAACATATTCTGAATCCTAGTAAATTCAGTACCTCAATCAAGAATATTAAACTTCGGTTTACTTATTCAAATTAACCAAATTTAACTTTTCGTCGATAAAGTTTACAATATTCTTGAAAATAAAGTAAATTCTTCTTTTTAATACGCGTGATAATGAGCTTTTTTCAAATCGATAATGAATATATTTTAAGACTATTATCAAGAAAAAATGTTGAAGACAACTATTACATAGAAGAAGGAAAATAAACCAAGTAATCGCTTTTCTTAGCAGTAAAATGACGCTTTTATCTGTGTACAACCGAGTTTTCCGTCCGTTCTTTCGAGAAAATTCAGTTCACACTAATGGTCTTTTTTTCGGTGCAGGAACTCCCAATCGATCGATCGATGCCTCATCATAGATCGTATCGGGGTGAGTCGCGACGCTTCTTCGAACGCTACTCCATGGACTCTAACGAAGTCCGCCGCGAAGTTCCTTCAGACACGTCTGTGATGTTTTCAGTGATGACGTGCGGAACGACGATGCGGAGCGTACAAACCACCGCTAGACAAAACACGCAACATTCTCATGTAACGGAAGCGGGAAAGCATAGGTGATTGACCATACGAACTTCCTTCTGACGGGATCAGAGTCTCTCTCATCGCCGATCGCTTGATCCTTCAACGCTCCAGGAGTTCCGTCGAATTACGTTTCCGAGACTTTCCTTCACGAGAAATACAGGATCGACGATGGATCGAATTAGTCTCTCTCTCCCCAAATTTCGCTCTGCCGATTCGGCTCTTCGTATATTTACACAACAAAAGTAACGATGTCACACTCGTGCATGAAGAAGCGAACGACACTGCGTGAATCGATCGTGTGTGTGTGTGTGTGTGTATTCCAGCGACATAGCGGAAAGAGAAACGCGCAAATTGCGCATAAAACGATTACATCATATCTGCTGTCGTTCTTTGTCGAGCACGTGAGGCGATGAAGGTCACCAGTCTCCGGTAAATATTGTAACGCTATGTTTTTATCGTTAAACATTAGAAGAGTTCCGCGCCTTATGGGTGAGTCTTCTTAAAGAAGCGTTGTTTGCGCAAAGATAACAAATTTATATCGAAAGTGCCACTTCTCTCGTCGGTATCTCTCGTCGGTATCTCGATGAAATAAACAACCGATATGATTAATTGCAATGCATAATTGTGTGCAGTATATTTCTCGATGATAACGTAATACCGACAATATCAGTCTAGTGAAAAATAACTTGTTAATATATCAAATTGATACGAATTAATGTCGAAAAGTATGACAAATGCATTTTCCAACCGGTAGCTTCACACTAGATAGTGTAAAGTCGCTGCTGAAACGAATTTCAGTTCTTGGCACAGACGTCGCTCAGCTATCGAAAAGGATATAATAGGATAATAAGCTTTAATATTATGTAAACATCGTGAGAGCTATCCCGCGTAAGAGAACGTACGCGACGTCATATCGCCGCGAGGGGCAATATCATGATCGCTCCATCCGGTCGGGACTGTATCAACGTCACTCCTCGATGTCATTATCTATCGAGGACTTTTTGCCTATGATTCTTTCTTATCACATTATACGTCACAAACAATCTCGACGAATACATGCGCTTGTAACTTTCGACGGTGTAAACACCGCCCGAAACATATAAACAATTTCGTGGTAAAGAAAGGCTATTTTCGTCACGCACTGTTGTGTAAATTACACCGGCTTAATCGGCGTAAAACGGACGGACGCGCGTGCCGTCGAAAGACACAAGCTCTCGCACGCTCTCGTCGAGAAACGGGGCGACGGACGGGGAGATCGAGTACTCACCGAAGTCGAAGAACTGCTTGATCGAGAGCGGCGAAGGGTTGAACTGTGAGTAAAAGTCCAGCATCTTGGCGATACTGCCGAGACAGTTCCGTGTGAGCTTCATCTCGCACCGAGTCACACATTAAAGTCCCGTCGATCGGAGACGTACGTAACACGGGGCGAGGACACGAACGACGAACCGCTGATGCACGTCGAACGGTGAGATTCACGTCAACGAGTGCCACCGAGTGCTGGGAACTCCGCCGAGCTCGCTGCGGTATATGCGAAGTCGCGCATGCGCGCTCTTCGCTGCCACGTTCGGCGGCCATATAATTACGATTTCGCGAGATTGACCAGTTCGAATTGCACTTTTTATCTTTAGAACGAGTGTGTGATTTAACGTCGAAAGTTCCAGCGCAGCACTAGCTCAGTCCTGCGAAGGCTGATTCGTTTTTCAGCAAGCGAGAAGTGATCATCATTACAGCGTTATTTACAATGATATTTTGTAACGTTCTCAAACAATACTTCCGCGCTATAATATTTCGAAATAGCACGTCAAGCGACGGTAATATAATATCAATGTTATAATGTTCAACGTAACATAATAATAGACACATTACATTATGTTGTTTACCAAGCAACGGTTTTGAAAGATTGATAAAATATGAGGTCAAAACGAAATCCACATAAGATCGATTTAATGTTTCCTGCTTACTGGGATGTCACTTGTGCGAAAATGAGCGCGTTGTTACAATAAACGAAATTGAACCGGCGTGAAAAAGATCGGTCGATTCGTATTCCGGAAGTAGATGTCGCAACGCCACCTGCTGCCACTCGCGAAGCACAGGGTTGACAATTAACCTCCTCGTGCATCGCACGCTTCCCGAGCCGCGCTTTTCCTCACGTCCCCAATGCGAGCTCGCTTCGAGCCGTCGACGGAGCGCACCAGGTCGCCCGTCCGGCACGTTGCTTTAGGTTAGAGATTCTCGCGTCTTCTGCTGGACAGGCTTGCAGCGCCACTAGCAAGAATCCGCGCGATCTCGAGCTCGCGTTTCCCCAGTGGATCCGCCGACCCGGGCCTCGAGAAATATTATCGACGCCGCCTCGCACGATTTTCCCGCGTGTTTCCGGCCCGGGAAAGGTGATCCTCGAGCGCACGGAGCACTCGTGTTGCTCGTTTGATTCACGTCGCTTCCGGTCGAGACAAGCCCATGTGGACGGCAGCAGTGGTAGCCCCGATCAGTCCGTGTGCCGAGAGTGCTGTCGTTGGGTCGTCGTGTTTCACTGCTTTCCCCGCCGAGTTCCTACTCAACGTGGTATAAGCGAGGACGTCACCATGGCGGATCTGGACGATTTCTTCGCGAAGAAGGACCGGAAGAAGGCCAAAGGCAAGAAGTTCACGACCACCGACGAGGTCGCGAAGAAGCTCGAGGAGACGGGAAAGCGGCTGGAGAAGCCCAAGCTCAAGGAGAAACCGGCGAATCCCGAGGGCGAGGAGTCCCAGCAGACGGAGGTAAAAGGGCGACGTCGTGCTCGAGAACTCCGTCTTCCCCGGAGGAGTTCTCCACGCACGCATACCGCTGCCATGTTTGTTCCCCGCGAACGTCATATGGTCCGCTCGCGTGGTGCTGCGGACGACGTACCGATCAACAGGCTCGCCCGGACGAGCCTTATATAATCGACGGCAGCTTTCTCGTCGTCAATGCGCCGTAATATCATGTGCACGATAAATTCACTAATTGCAGTCGCCTCGGGAATTAGGTCACTTTATAATGTCATAATATGTTGTAACAATTGTGAGTCGCACGAAGAGTTCTTTCTTACTGAACTGACCGTCTTGCCTGTATTATCATTTTACACGTTAGTTCATCGAAAAGACCTTAAATCATCAGCAGGAGGCTGCGAGAATAGGTCTGCTCTTTTGCGCTGAACTAGCGTAAGCTTATAGAAGGAGGAAGAGAAGCTAGCTAGTGCAGCGGAAAAAGCATCGAGTTCTTCGCTTGTGAAGCGAGCTAAGACTTGGTGGAAGAAAGAGAAGAACAAATTCGTTACGATATCGCTGTGTCGAAGGCATCTTTTATTTTCAGGATGAGGACGAGTGGAAGGAGTTCGAGGAGGAGAAGAAGGACTATAGCGGTCTGAAGATCGGCCACTTAACAGTAAACGACAGCATCGATGCGGAATCGGACGATGAGCGGGGCACCGGTGAGAACAACTCCGACGGTGAATCCGGCGAGAGAGGCACCAAGCACACAGGACCATGGAAGAAGCCAGATTTACCGCCGGAAGTACCAGAGGTGGCCACACCACCGGCGCCTCCCCCAGCCGCCGCCACTGCCGCCGCCACCGCCGCCACCACCACCACCACTACCACCACTGGGAGCAGCTACATAGCACCACACTTGCGGAACATAATAGCGTTCATAAACAGTAACCCTAACTACAACATATCTGGGCCGCGAGGAAGGAACACCGCGCCGGACATTCACAGCGAGGAGTACTTCCCCACTCTGAATGCCAAGCCCCAGCCACAGAACAACGGCAGCGGCCCATGGGGCAGCAGACGGTAAGACGCGTTTCTTCGATCAAAGTATGATTGGAAACGCCACACCGAATATTATTTGATCGACCAATCGGAAAGGATTCCTGTATTTAAGGCTCCGGAGTAGTTGTTTCACGACATCAGAAGCGAGAAAACGCAAGATTTTCAAATAAAAAGATGTAAAATGACATTTCTGGTCGCACACTTGTAAAATTGGACTTTGCTCGAACAATCAATAGGTAAGATTGACAAAATTACGAGGAAAGATTAATTTTTATACGACTACTTATTGCTTGTTCGATTAAAACAAAAAGTCCAATTTTACAAGTGTGCGACCACAAATGTCATTTTACATCTTTTCATTTGAAAATCTTGACGTACTTCTTCTGACGTCATTAAGCAAAGACGGAGCCTTCAGATGCATTGTAGCCAATGAAACGATAGATATAGTATCTGAAGATGGACGATCTTAAATATAAGATCTGACTAGAAATATCAGATTTCTTTGCCATGATTGGCTAATTAAATGCTACTCAAAAGCAGCCAATATATTCGTGGCAATTTGAGAACGTCCATATTTTTCTTACGCGTCGCTCGAATTGCATTAATTCCAAGTAATTTCGCTTTGATTGCAGGAAGCGCGATGAAGGAGCATTCGAGGAGGTTCGCAATCGGGGCGGCAGCAGATCGTACAACGTGCAAGACTCGCAGGCCCAAGCGCCGAAGCTCTCGTTGGGCAACAAGTACAGCGCCTTGTCGCAAGATCAGAGCTGAAAACACCTATCACGATCGAATCAAACGACAAACAATCAATATCACATCGTCGCCCCTCTCTGTTTCGTGGCCCAGCCGCGCCGGGAAAATATATTTTCTAGAATAGAGTCCAACGTGTATCATAGTATGTACGTGTACGCCCCGGTTTTGTAAGATTCACGGGGAGAACGCTATTCTTGCAGACGAAAGAACGACGGGAATAAAATTAATCGCGGTTGTGCCCGATCGAGATCACCGTATCTTTGCACGCGCAACAGAGGACTTTGTAAATTAAACTCGAGGGGGGAAAAAAGAAGAAACAAACTGAGAATATCGCGCGCAAGCTTATTTTCATACCGTGTAGACGACGCGTAGTCGATGGTAAAAGTCTCAACTTTTGTATTTCATTTTTTAAATCAGCAAATAGTGTGTAGTGTGAACGCGTTGCTTCCAGAAGCGCCACGGCAGCGGGACTCACGGCGCTCGAAACACTCGGACGATCATCACACACATTCGGGCGACGTTCGCGAGCAATGCGCGATTGTTACGCGTATATGTAGTTCAAAATGGTATATACATGTATATATATCGTTCGTTTGAAAAAAGAAAAAGAAGAAAAAAATATCAAGTATTCCGCACTTTCTTTCGTACGGTGCTATATTCTAATTTTAGCGTGCATACTTACTGCCACAATTAATTGCCTTCTCGTTGAGTGTTATCGGTGTAGATAAGGAAGATAGACGCGTCCGAACAATGACTTAACTTCGAGATCGGCACGACAACGTCGCGATTCACCGAAATTCACGATTCACGTGGTAATTGATCTCGGTGGCTCCACGATTACCCGCGGGACGAAATGTGTCTCGGAAGCACTCGTGAGAGACGCTACTTACACTCTCTTTTCCTCTTTTGCTCTCCTCTCACCGGGGAGTGTCGCTACGCTCAAAAACGGCTACATGCGTCAACGAACGGAACTTATAGGTGCATTAACACATACACACGTATAGCGTCTTATTTCTACCGCGTTACTCTTACCAGCGTGACAGATTCTCGAGAAGGTCTGTCATTCGGAAGTTCTTTGGATTTTTTCGATTTGATATTCCTTAGCGAAAATACAGAATTTTCGAATGATTGAGAAATAAGGGTTTCTCCCAAACTAAATCTCGGGAGTGCTGCTACTATGTTTTTGGCTTAATTTTAAGTGATTTGCTTCGGTGAAAAAATTTCTTAATTTGATATCACAATTTCGCTTAGAAAGAATCATTTCTAAGTGGTCCAAAGAATTGTATCAATGCGGTAGGAAATTCCATATATATATGTGTGTGTGTCTGCATACAAAGGCTCTCGAAGTGTACAATCGAGATAAAATACGAGGTCAAATAAAAAATAATTAAAAGGCAAGTAAGAATCGATCGCTGATGTTAGAATGTTACAATGTTTAGGGAAAAAAAGAAACAATGTTTAATATATAACGAGGTCCCAACTGTTTGAACCTTCTTCAATGCTGAATAATAAAATTTCAAAATTCAAAATATATACTATTATAACTCTCACAAATTATGATAGCGTTATAGCAGCATATAATTTTAATTGTAAAATTCTTACTTAACGTTGAAGATGGTGCAAATAGTCGGGATCGAAACGTCCGTTATATATTAAATGTGATTAAATATAAATATTATCTCCTCGTTAAATATTATATCGCTCTGACATCAGCGACAGGTTCTCATTTGCTTTTTAACTTTTTCCTGCATTTTGATTGCATATATATGTACGCGCGCATGTGTGTACATACGTATAATTATTAATCGAATTACGGGGGGCTGGGCTTTGGAACGGTGCAGAAGTAAAAATTAGACAAGTTGACAATGTAACAGGAACGAGCACGAACGAGAGACTAATTGTTAGTCACACGGGCACGAGGCACGCCTTAGGACGATATAGCTAAATGCGAAACGCGATAAGCGAGAGCGTCGCGCGGTGGTGTTGTACACAAGTAGGAGGGAGAAAGACATATGCGCATACACTCGTGTTAAAATATATGTATATATATATATATTATAAAAAAAATATATATATATATATACATATATATTATAAAAAAAAAAGAAACCAAGATCTTACGTAAAGCCTCTGTTAACGATCGATATGATTCTTTTTTCGTTGTTGATACGAGAATTTCTTTTCGTCGGAAGGCAGCACGGCAGATAAATATCCAAGTCCGTCTTCGAGACGGCCTTCTCCCGTTGTCGGCAGACTCTTCCCCGACGAGGACAAGGAGACAGTTTTTTTTTCCCCCCCTGAACACGAAGAGGCGGGGAGAGGGATGCCGTACAGAAAACGGATAGAGAATAAGCGTACTTGTATAGCGAGTGATAAAATGTGATTATTTATAAATAAATTTCCTAGGATAATTCTCTTTCTCTCTCTCTTTCTCTCTTTTTTTTTCTCTCTTTCTCTCTCTCTCTTTCTCTCTCTCTCGTATGCGCAAACCTTGCGAGCATTTCTAATTTGCTGTAAACCGAAAGCAATCGTGGGCCGATTCTCAAAAGTCGGAAGAGAGCGCAGCGCGCGAGAAACGATCAAACGCGTCTTCTCTCGCGAGCTCTTCGGCGGAGGGAAGCGGTTCTCTCGACATGCGAGATATACTACAGTGTTGGGAGAAATGTGTAGCTTAAGTATGCGGAAACGCAACACCGGTGCCTCTCGAGGACGATTTCGAGGTGATTTTGGTCGCCCGTGGCGATGCGAACTAGCCTGCCTTTGTTACAGAATATAGTTGAAGATACAACGATGACTTTATCACTATTATTGAATGAGAGCGAGCGATATGGAATGGTGGTAGGAAGTGAGATCGCGCAAAGATGTGGGGTGGCGTATATTTAATAAAAGTCAATTACGATATACACAGGTTGTCCCGAGTAAAATAAATAATACACCTCAGTAATATAAATGTAGGTGTTCAAGCGGCGTCAAGTCCTCCGTCCATACAGCACAAAAGCTAACAATCAATGTTGTAACGTTGCTATATGGTATCCGAACTTTCCGAATATCACCCGGGCAGCCGCGTATTTTTAAATTAACCGACCATTTTGATACCCAGATTGTACTCTGGCTGCGTTCCGATATGCACTTCCAGTACTTTCTCTTCTTTAATACCGGCAGTGAATTTCGGAACGCAGTCTCTGACTATTAAAAATAATTAATTAAAAAAAGAATATAAATGCATAGAGACAATATTTGATAAAATCAATTGCGACGAGATGCAATGTCGAATTGAACTCTACGTAGAATCGCCAAAAGATTATATCGTCATTGCATCATTATCATGCAACAATATAAAAGTACAGTCTTACAAACTGACGATCCTGCGCAGACCGAAGCCTTGTTTATCGGTTCTTCAGCTGGCATCTCGTCGGGTCTGCTCTTTATTAAGGGACCAAATCGTTATTGTCGAAATAAAAAATCACTAGTGTTCCGGAATGGCTGCATCGGATCACTCACTCGGAGCGAGACAAAGTGTCAATTCGAGGTATTCAAAGGACGTCGTTAACGCTTGACGAATCTTCATTACTGCAACGAGATAAAAGAAGCCGCGAGATGATCTTACTGTACTTCCTTTTTGTGATCATAGGACGGATCGCGAACATACTTCTCGCAATACTTCAGCCCGTGTTTCCCGTTGTTGCTGTAAGACGCGTACATGGAACCTTCCAGCAGTGTGGGATTGTATCTCGGCAAGAAATATATCCATGCCTTCGTCAGCTCACCGACCTGAAAAGTCGAAAAGATACGACGCGAAGGATAAGATATCACTCTCAGGCGATCCCCGAATTACCTCTTCGAACGTTTTCCCGGGCCTAAGCCTAGCTTCCGGAGTTAACAAGACTTCTTCCTCAGTGCGTTCGTAAAAGGTGGGGTGCTCCTCCAGCTCGTCCAGTCTTCTCAGCATTGCCGAGTCCACGTCATATATTTCACCCTGCACATGCTGTCCCAGCAAACACAGATATTATCGTAATATGACGAAATATATAGGATAATTCTTACAACCTTGAATATAAAAATAAAAATATCTTTACGACTAGAGATGAAAATGGGAAGGTAGAGAATGACGATGATGTCGAAATAATAAGAAAATGATCACAATAACGTTTTAATGACATCTTATTGACATTAGAAACGTCATTAAGGTGTTATTAAGACGTCATTTGACATCACACTTGGGGAGTTCTATTATCATTTTAACGTCATTTTGATGTCACATTTTTGTCCTACCTAGAGTGCCCGAGGTAATGAATGTTAATTTATTAATTTATTGCATTACACTTATCTATAATAAAGTTATTATTATATATCAATGCAATTTCTCTTAGATAAATTTCAAAAGATATTCAAGGTGGTAATAATTATTGTCTCATCCTGTATATCTTAATATATATATATATGTACAGCTGATTTATAACGGCTCTTCATTGCGGGTAAGCACCGATTATCGTCAACTCACATTGCCGACGTTGGATTTCTTCAACAGGAACGGGATGTTGTACTTGGTGGCGATCACCAGAGGATACGAGATCGTCGTCTTGCCGATGCCCAGAAATTTCGCATAGCCATTCGTGACATCCTTTATAATCCCGTGATTGGGTTCTCCCCGTTTCAGCGTGCCGTACACGAACACCCGGTGCAGCGGATTCTTGAACAGGTTCTCGTACATTTCGAAAATCGCGCCTGGCTCTCATACGTGACTTCCGGCCGGTGGCATCGGTAACTTTGTTATCTAAACCGCGTTACGGTGTGCAGTTACGTCACAAATCGATATTGATCGATCTATTTGGAATGAAACTTGAAATTAAGGAGTAAGGGAAGAAAATTTCGCGACGACGCGTCGGCAGAGCGACGCGAACTTCCTCCACGTACACGCAACGTCACACGATGTTCGCGCTGCGGATGCGGAGAAAAAAATAAAAGAAACGAATAACTGGACGGACACACTGCGCAAATGTCACTTATGGACTGACGTGGATAATGGAAGGTTACGTGGATAGAGGCCGGTAACGTCGTTTAGCGCGGTTTCCTTCAAATCGACGAACTTATCGTGAGAAGAACGTAAGTTCGGATCTGTAAATGGGCCTTTTACTCTAAGCACTAAATTCTAACGTTATTTCCAGCAAAAAGCAGCTCGGTGCTACCAAACGCTCGCAATTCCTAAGATTTAAGTATCGCGATGTTTTGGAACACGCCTTTTTAGTCTCAGAAATTACGTTACATTTTGTTGCTTAGAGCAGAAAGCTAAAGATTTGCTCCATACGTTAAGCCTGAAACACGAATATTATAGGCTGATGGACAACAGACATTGCTCTCGAACATCTGAACTCAATTTCCGATTAATTTTAAGACTCTGCCAACTGTCTTCATCAATGTTCATATTGTTGTTTGTGTTCCATAACACAGACATCATTATTTAATTGTAATTAGCGCTGATGCGCTAGCGCTGAAGAAGGATTGAAACTTTCACATATTTCTTATGCTCTCTGCATCTATTTGAACATTAAAGTCATTACATCGATTTTTTTATTTGCTTCTTTCTTTGTGTGATTTTAAATTGCTAGAGCCTGTTGTGGATTCAGACTAAAAAGACTAAAATCAGTATTCAGAATCGGATCTCATATTTAAGATCGTCTTAAGTTCATCTTGAAGATTATCGTTCTAAATCACTCCGAAAAAAAGTGTCCACACTATATTGGAAGCAAGTATATACTCGCTCACAAAAGGGTTCCTCATTTCAAAACAGCGGAGTACTTACAGTACTCGGGTGATGAATATCCGGTTCGAGGAATTTGAGAAATATCCGGATAATAAATGAAAGAATAAATGACGACTCCATTAGTGCTATCCTATTTCCTAAGCGTAATAATGTTGAGAATTTCTGATCATTATTTTGGAATATTTGTGCATCATGATTGCTGCTTGGGAGCATCGTTGTCAATTCACCGAATAATCTCAACGGTCATGATGCACGCATATTATACACGAATATTCGCATTGGAAAATGAAATCGCGTATCGTTAGCTGCGTACCCAAAATTAACATCATCTGTCGCAGATTCTTTTTTGAGAGAATGAAATTTACGGAAGCACTATCCTCCTGGAACGGAGATAGAAATTCTACTCATCGTTTTACGAGTGTAATAATAAGGTATCGAGGTAAGATCAACGAACAAGAGATATTTTACGAGGTACTCTATGTACTAACGGGCCAGAGCTAAACGGAACTTAGCGCCGTGTAGCGAAGCGTCGACACGAGTCATAAANCGAGTCATAAATTCATAAAGCCCTTTGCCCCCCCCCCCCCCCCCCCCGTAGATGAAACGTAACTCGACGCTTTGGGACAACATAGGGGTGGCTAGCCCCTACGACCACATCGCCATCGGGAAAATATACAAAAGGAAAAAGTAGGCAGCGGCCGGCATAACGCGATAACGACTAGTCCAGGGGCCGGGGATTAAAATCTGTAATTACAGCGGGGCATGACGTCGCTGCAAACGCCCGTACAAAGATCGATGACACATCGCGTTGTTACGACTGAGGACAGTTGCGTTCGATCGATCGCGCACGTGGCGAGAATGATCAATCGGTAAGAGAAGAGGTGGAAAAAGACGAAATTAGAATTATAATTTCCCAGCCTCTGCTGGGAGAAAGAGGGGGAGGTTTCGTTGTACGAAGCAACTCTCATGGTCGCTACGCTTGAGAAACAAACGGTTGGATCGATAAAATTGGGGAAGACAGGAAATCTTCTTTTGGCTTAACTAATCCCAGGTAGAACAGAAAATCACGATGACATCGAAATGATGAGGAAGTGATTCTAATAAATTCGATCACTTTCCCATTTTGATATTATTTTTGTGATTTTCTGTTTTACAGTCTGTCTAATAAGAAGTCCGACTTTCGCTAAAGAACGACATACGAGTATTTAATGGTGAGTATCGAAGTTTAGGAATAGACCGAATCGGATAAGTTTCGAGACAATTGTCGTTAGTTTTTTATGTCGAAGGAAGCGCACGGAGGTAACTAGAACGATAAAACAGCTCGTTTGAGAAACAAAAATTTAACGATAACTGTCTCAAAACTTGTATTGATCCGATTATCTCAGTGGTCCAATTCGCTTCGATCTACCCTACGGAAAATTTGAATGCCAAAAAGATAATCAAAATTTATCAGAGAACATTAATCAGTGGAAAAAAGTGTTTTCAGAACCTTTAAAAGGACAACAACCCAAAACATTGGAGTCGTCGTTGCTCTCAATGGAAGGAAGAAAATAACGTCGAAACACTAGGTCTGGTCATCAGACGCAAGTCCTATAGAAAACGTCCGAGTAATAACGGTGGAAAAGAAGTGTACACAGATTCGTTCAATGTGGCGATCTTGATCTCGAGAGGATGCTGTAAAATTGATGGAAAGTATGCTTGGAAGGCAATATTTGACAACGGCAGTGATTGGACAATGTATTAATATAAAATTGTTGTATTGTGTAGTACGTATGTAATTTTTTTATATCTTTTTATCATTTTGTTATAATAAATAGTTTATAAATCGGTCACGTTCTTATTAGACAGACCGAGGTGCTGTACTGGAACTTTATTTCTTTTCCATTCCACGCTGGGTTACATACTTGTTTAACGGCCAAAAGTTAAAAAGAAAACAAACCTGTAGTTGCCGACACAAAATCACAATCATTGTAATCGACAACTCATCGCAGCAACCATTCAATCGATTAAACGTCTGACGAATTTCCTTCGCCCATGCGAGAAATCCTATCATTTTTTTTCCCAGCATACGGCACGTGCGAAGACTTTCAGAAGAAGGGGAAGGTGAGAAGAGATTCTTCACGGATGCAAGATTCAAGAAAAATGTCGAGCGGATCACTCTGGCCGATCCTTGAAATGATATCTCGACCGTCGCCTGCACACGATGGTTGACGAGTTCGCGTTTCGTTACAGCGCCGGTACGACCCACGCCGCGCGTTCCTCAGTCTCGCTTCACGCGTCCGGAGAGCTGCATGTGAAGTGGTGGTCGTGCGCGTTCCTCTCCCGCGGACGTTCGAGGTGTGCATATTCACTTCGAATTTCGACTGAACATTAAGACACCGGGACGGAATGGCGATCTCGTTTCTCTGAAAAGTATCCAGAGCGAGGTAAGCGACGAGTTATCAACTTCCTCGACTGATTTATTCGCGAGACCTTCGGTTTTATTTGAAGTAAATCGAGTCTTCTTGGAAAACGCGTAACTCTTTGTTGTCCGAATCGCGCCCGAACGTCTATCAAAATATATTTCATCGGCGTGTGTACCAAAGGCCATTGTTGTTCGAAAAACTTTCTAGAATGTAATAGAATAGAATGTTTAATAACGTGCGCTGAAATATCCTGGCGAAGAATCAGGTAAATCTTTGGAAAAGATTCGAAGATATTCTGCAGGTTATTCGTGAATTGAGTATTAGTCATGTAGCCGTACTTGAAGAGACTGACGCATTCTCTCAATTTCTTGGAGTGGAATCGAAACGAGTGAAAAGTATTTTCACTCGAAGCGATAATATTGACACACGAAATCGTGAATGTTTCACTTAGAGTAGATTCTGACTCCGTAGAAGTGAATGTTTCTAGCGATTAGAATGAATTCGTTCCCGTGATAATGGAACACATCACTCTTCAGTTTCGAGTGAAAATATTCATTCGACTATTCAGAGTAGCAAATTCACTCTGTATGTGTGAAAAATCATTTGAATTTTCGGCTGTCACTTTAGTTTTCGAATGAGATTTCACTTCGAGAGATTTAGAGAATATCTGCATAACAATGAAAAAATATCAACACACTACCTCTTATCGGGATATAATCGGATTACGCTGCGAGAAAATATCATTTTAAGATATATATTATCCTGAAATTTTCGCTCTTTGGTTATACATCTTGAACTGAAATTTTCTTAGGAACTATAAAAAAAAACGCTTAATCGCTAAAGCGCACTTGATTCGGGAATTAACGATATATGTCAAAGGTGAAGGTAATTTGCGTTGTGAAAATTTTTCTACTAGAGGTACCGAAAATTACATTGACGGAAGACGAATTCTACTCGGCTGATTTTATTCGCAAAGAACGCGTCGCGAAATTTCTGCGACGTCTTCAAATAAAAAGACTCGATCTGTCTCTGCGATCACTTTAACACTGGAAGTATCGAGCGGCCATTTTTGTTTCTATTTTTTTAGATCAATGCACTATTTCTTGTGTAAAAATAGTCTGAAATTTTATGACTTTTTATCAATCATTTCCTTGATCAAATGTCAAAAATTTCCCATTTTTTACGCAAGAAATAGAATATTAATTTAAAAAATAGATACGATCAGAAATGACCGCTTCTATGCAGAAAAGAAATCGATCAAGAATGATTGATCTCCGTCACGGCTCGACTGATTTCCGTCATGAGATCTTCTCAGCGATTTGTTTCCCTTCAGAGAAGGAATCCCACGACGGCAGTGCGCCCGTCTCACGTAAATCGTCGCGACCTCTTCCTCCTCTCGTTCTCGCATCCTTCGCCAATTGCATCGATTTACGAGTGTTTACATCACGATGCGATCGGGGAGCGCCGTAATCGCCCGGTACTATGAATTATGCACTCCCTCTCTCAAATTTCTTCCCGGGCCCTCACGGAAACGCGTCTCGACGTGCTCTCGCGGTCGTTAATATTAATTTCGACCGACGCACCCACTAAATTGCTACAAATTACGGTGTAACGACACGCCCGCTGATTAAAGCGTTACTTCGGGGCTCTTATTCTCCAGAATTTCCGCCAGAATCTCATACTTACAGCTCTTCGAAAAATAGTTATTATTATATATCTTGCGAACGTAACATGCAAAATTAATTAACGACCATTAATCGGGGCGCTACAGTTCGCTCGGTGGAGTCACGCTCCTCGAAAGCCGCCGGTTACGCCCGTTTTGGGCCACCTCACGAGAGACGAATAATAAGCAGCGAAAATGAATTCGAATTGCGGAGCGGCTCCGCAATTTGATTTTTCTCGCCGGTCAGTGAAATGAGACGGATGTTTCGTGTGACACTGCAATGGCGCGCTCTGTTTACTCGCGTGCAACTCGAATGGGAAAAGTGTCAATCGAGGTAATCGTGGCACTGTGATCATACGAGTTTTGTTCGAACAGAATTCCTAATTACAAGAATCGAATTTGTCTCGTAAGAAGCAGGAATTTCGTTTCCTTGAACCAAAACGATCGAAGAAAAAAATTCCGGTTTCCATGCGAGAAGTATAAAATTAATATCCGATAGTGCATTATATTTCACGCTTGATTAAATCCGCAAATTTTGTGGAGATTTCCTCAGTCTCGGATTAACCGTCGGCAAAGCGCGGGCGATTTTTCGGGATCAAATCGCGTTTCCAGATGTTGCCGGAGAGCCCGCAGCCGGTCGGTGTTACAACCGCGTTCACTTGTAAATTCACCTTATTACTCCTTTTTTCCACGCGGAAGGGGTCTGCTTTTTTTCGTCGTGCCCGTGAAAGGAATGCGGGCGACTCGTGTCTGGGGAACAACTCGATGAACAAAGGGGGGTTCCCCGCACCTTCTTTTCTGCTGGGACGCTCAAGTGGGTCAAAGCTGGATCTCGTATTAGGCAGCAGGAATTATTGTCTCGGGGATGTCCGTAAATGGTGCTTAGAATGCTAGAATGCGTGTATAATGGCTCGCGATCGATTGTTTTCCGCTCTCGACAACTTTCGAACGTCTCAGTTTACGAAGAAACGAACGAATTCTTCGTGTCCAACTTGAAATTTTCATCAGACAGACATACATCGCGACTATAGAATCAATTTATAGAAGAAGTCGAAATTTCAATTCTATATTGAGTCTGCGTTAAGTCTTCTAAGGTTTTCCCTCTTTAATACTACAAATGATTTCCATTTTCTCCGCTAAATATAGGAAACAAAACTGTCCGAAATCTCTTAACACAGGCCACACCCTTTATTTCTCCGAGGAAACAGTATCCGCGCAATTATGTCCTCTCGAGCGACTCGCGGCTTATCGCGAATTTTTCACACTCTCGCGCAATCAAGTTGAACGGAAGTGATGTGTAGTAACCCACAAGCGGTCAGACCGCCGTTTTACATTCCGTGGGTGTCTTCCATTGCCTCTCTCTCTCTCCTTTCTCTCCTCCTGCCCCTCTGTCTATTTCTTCCTGGTCGTCTCTCGGCTGATTCGAGACCAGCATAGCCAGTCGCTGTGTCATCGAGGCCCGATACATCATAAATACAAATTGGCTGAACGCGCGTGTGTGCGCATAAATGAAGCCACGAACGGTCGGCAATGTTCGCTAAAAATGAGAAACCCTACCGTGAGTAAATATGAAGGAAAATATAACGGTGCTAATTTATCAATCAATTGTCCCAATATTCAAATGTAATTTTTAATTAAATATTTCTCTTATCGAATATCGGTCTAAACTTGCCTACTACTACTTCACGTTACTTTGTGCGCGACTGAAGCACAAATCGGGGACCCGACCTTGCCATCGGCGATTAGTTGGCGCAAAAATACGCGTGAACTAACGCGGGCGGCTTCCTGAGGATCGAGATAAGCTCGTTAACCATGAGCGTCGGAAAGCACCGACGATAAACTTGACGAATCGTTTTCGTCCAATCTAAACAGCGCACGCTGGTAGCTGAAGTAGCCTATCTTCGTGGGATGCTTTGCACCCCACACTGAGGAAAGAAAAGAATCAACGAAATTTTCTTTAAAACGAACGACATTTTTTCAAACACATTTAATTCGTTAAACAAATTATAATAAAGTTGCTGTAACGAATTGACATAAATTTTTAAAAGACGTCTTAAAAAGTATAGGACATCTTTTGGATGTCTTTGAGATGTCCTTTTGGAAATTTCTGCTACCTGGATTGTTCAGTGGATGCGATATTTTTTTTTAATGAAGTTGACGTCCGATTTTGTCGATTCAAGCACTTTTTTTCTCTCACTGCACAGTGATCTGTAACAAAGCGCGTTTGGAACATTTCATTTGGGATTAGCGCCTTTATTCGTTTGTTTCGTGAACAATTCACTTCTTCAGTAACTGTCGCGCAAGAATTTTCTTTTATATAGTCTGCATTTGGAGTATTTCACGACAAATCGACATTTGGAATATTTCCTGACAAATCGGTCGACGCAGCTTAGGACCGGTCGATCGGGCCGGGAAGAGATCAGGTGGAATTGCCGATAAATCACCGCGGATAAAATCGACCGTAAACGAGATGCCGAGAGGAGCTAGGAAGAGGAGGAGGAGACTCTCTCTCTCTCTCTCTCTCCTCACAGACTGGATCTGGAGAACGAGGGCGAAGGGGAAGACGAAAACAAGAGATGCAAGGGAGCACCTGTCCAACAGCTGCCTCGCATATGGCGCGTACACACGCTCGTGAGATTATGCAAGGAAGGGTAGGTGTCTTGTGCTTTTAAACACACTACACAGAGCTCTCGAAATTACAGAGACAATTCGTCAATTCTTCCGTCGGTGGAGTTCTCGAAATTTTTCATTCCACATTAGTAGTCTTCAAGTGGAGAAAACAGAAATAAATTCCCACTTGTCGCATCAAAGGAATACAATAAGCGCTGCTTCCCGGTAAACAAGAAATCATTAACGCAATGTTGTTACAACGATATTTTCTAACATGTTACGTTTTCAAATATGAAAACAAAATTCTTCATGTTGTGTCATTGTTAACAATATTTGACTTAAATGTTAAAAGTAACATTCTATAATTTTAATATTTCGGAATATTACATTATCAAATAACAGTTTAAAAACATTGATAAGATATTACGTCAAAATATTGATAAAATTGACATATGTTTCAAAAGATTCGCTTAATAATGTTTCTTGCTTACTGAGTTTAATGCTACAAAGAGAATTTAGTCCTTCGGAGTTTAAATTTTAGTTCTACATTAAGTTTTCAAAGATCTCTATTGTACTCCTTTGATGCTACAAATGGAAAGTTATCCTCACATTCCCTACCTTAACGCAAATTTCCTTTGTAGCATCAAAGGAGTACTATTAATGGGAAGTTATTTTATTTAATGCCGGACCAAAATTTCGGTGCTCTTCCTTCTTTTCCCCTTTCATTCAGAAGGACGACTCTTCGCGACAGGAACGATTTCTCCTTACGAGTGAAAAATGAATCTTCGTTATTTGAAATCTTCGTTATTTAAAAAGATTTGTGCCAAATAATCGTTGAATACCTAATAGGTGGTTAAAGGCACTCAGACGGATTTAACCTACGATCGTCAGCATCTTATTAAAAAAAACAAAGATCTTGTCCGTCTCTTCTGTGAGAGATCGTCGAGTATCTTCGACCCGAACACTTGGGTGGCATTAGAACTTCTCATTTGGTTCACGCGTCTTCGCGGAATGCAATATACCGGTCCCTCCTCTCGCCAGCCGCTGCGCGGACGCTCCGACCATTAGTCATCCACCAATGGGTCCTCTGTCCGGTAAGTTATGATCAAAAGGTCGCAAGTCGACTGAGAGAGCGTTAACAACCCGACTTGTAAATCCGAATTCGGCGTGTACGCTCGGCTTGCACGTCGCACCGCGAGCCGTTGATGTTCGTATATGAGGTTCGTGTGAGTCACTCAGATAATTATCCGTTCACTCAGGAAACAAAAGATTCAAATACAAATATTAAAGGAGAAAATAATAGGGGAAAAATAACGTTTCGCGAATGAAGACACTGTTCAATTCTCACGGATATGTACGCATTAATTTCAGAGTGGAAACTACTCGTTTTGATGCAGCGAAAACGGAAATTCCAGACACCACCGTGATCAAAGTAGAAATAAATTATTTAATTAGAATTAAAACTGTATTTTGTTACCTTAGCTCTCACTGTAAATTTGTCAAGTTAAAATTTTAACAAATGAAAAATTTAACATGGGGCCAAAATTGCGTTCCCGAATTTGCGCACGAAGAAACAAATAACGATTAGATCCTGAAAGAATTTTTTAAGAGGAATTAACACATCTTACTAATGAACATCGACTGTCCATTCGCGTTACTTATGTGATCAAAGCTTTTTCCTCTCTCCATGTAAAAAGTGCCAGAAGTCCGCGTTTCAGTCTCTCGGTTATGGCACGTTATGAGTATTAATTCATGACGTGGTGGAGAAAAGGGCATCCGCGTGAGGTCCGCAACGTGATTACGAGAAGGCGTGGCGGCGACGTAACAATGAAGTCGGCAATTAAAATGAAAAGAACGCGGCTCAGTCGGCGTCTGCCCACGCGTCCGACGCCTTATCTCCGGTACGTTCGAACACCATAGATCGTCAATTTGAGCATGGCTCATTAATACTCGATTATGCGCGAAGGAACAGAGAGAACGGAAAATCGAGCGGAAGCGATAAAAGCGGCCGATTAATTGTTGTTAATTGAACGTTTAAAATATATCGTTCGTAACAAAGTATCGCTAAACTATACTTTCAATGGTATCTGCGCTTTCCTATATTTTAATCCCTCGGAGACATCATATTTCATCGTTTTTGGAATCTTTCTTGCAAACGTACTTAGGTCCGGTTGCATTATTTTGGCTTTAAGCGAAACTTAAATATATGTCCGTCTTTATTTATTTAGGAAGACATAAACCAAAATAATATTGGCGCAAGCAGACTTTAGCCCTACAGAGCCGAATTTTGCAACTAAGAGAGTATTCGTCATTTTTCTTTCTTTCTTGGAAAAACTAAGTCATACAATTCTGAAATTTTGAATATTTATCTATGTTTTAATGATGTAAAGTAATTTCTACGCATTACAGCACCTTTCGTGGTGTGCTTATAGACTCGAAGAAATCGTGAGGAGACAGTTCTTTCTGCGAATCTTTTCAGCGAATGTAGATACAGAGTCGGTTTTCACGTTTACAATAAATAAAAAACCCAGCTGTTCTTCCCGTCGAATTACCGTGATCGTGGAGCGCGAAGGAGTGTTGTCAATGTCGTCATTCAGATTCATTTATGTTCCCGGGGGGGTTTGAGACAGCGCAAATATAAACAACGATTAGGGGGTGATCCTAAGTAAACACGTTGCCAAAGTGGTCGCGAGAAGCGCACGGCACCAAGCGACGGAAATAAAGCTGCGAACGGAGTGCATAAGCGATAATACGCGGGAAAAAGTGCTGTTGTGGCAATAAAATTGGCCAACAACGCCGAGTAAATCTTATTGATTCAACATCATGAAAAATGAATAATTGAATTACCGAAGCAATGTCATTATTATAAAATTATAATATAGTTTTATATATAACCACGTAATATTACTCGAACGATAGCACTTCTATTTTCAGTGTGGTAACATTTCTTTTCATCCCTATTTATTTGCAACAAATTTCTCTCTCTCATGGAACACGTAGAGTAATAATTACGGCTTTCCGATACACGACTCATAGTGAACGGAATCGACGCATAAGAAAATATCCTTAAGAGTTCCTTAAGAAACGTCTTAAAGAACTCGGAAAAATATCTGAAAGTTGTCTTATGCGTCGACATTCTGCTCACTGAGCTGGGAAGAAATGTGAGTTGAAACCGGGCTATAAATATGAATCTCCCAGGAATGATCGCGAAAGTTTCGCAGTCCGTCACGAGGAGACGAGACAATGAGCGCGCGCTCGTCGGAGCTTCCACGATGTCGAACGGATTGAACGAGCGAGCGCAAGATCCCGCGCGCCCTTTCACGATTTCCGTGGAATCAAAATAAGAAGTCGGAACTGTTAGCCACGCTCGTAACCCGAGATGTGTAAGCTATGTTTCTTAATGCCCGCGCGAGGAGAGGAGGAATAACACGTTTCTTCGAAATACATGTGAAAGGCATTCATTTCACCGTGGCCGCCTTTATCGAACCCAACACGTCGAGACGATTAATCTTGGAAAGCGCCGAACTTTGTCGCGCCGCAATAGAGATTTCGCATCGAAGCGGGCAATTCACACTGAAAGCGCCGCGATCTTTTTCAGACACGACCGAGCGATCTGGAGAGAATGACATAGGACGAACGGCAGTATGTGTTATGTGATAGTCACCGGACGCAGCCTGCTGTGGACGCTCTTGTCTCTGACGGCGTTGATGGCCGTTTTATCGGGCCTCATCACTCCAAGATGGCTCGTCGGGCCACCAACGTTTAAAGACACGAGTAAGCGTGCGAAATAAGTATTCCTTCGGCCAACTTCGTTGATATTCCCGCCGACCGGCATCCTCGTCCGTCGGCTGTCTCGCGCTTCCCCAAGTGTCTAAAAGACGTCTTTACGTTTCAGGACGTATTCTTAATGTTCTCTGGGTTCTCCCTCTTCCTTTTACCTGGTACGTAGAGTCTTAAATAGAGAAGCGCAATGAAGAAAGTAAATTTTGACTGGCTGCCTGAATCACCCATTTTCTTTGTCTATATGTAATGTATCATAATAAGTTATAATATTTTTGTTATATTCTCTTACTATATCTGACTCGATAAAATTTCTTCTTTTTTCATGCGCTTATAACGGGGATTGTAACGAATAGCTATAAATTATAGGGGGAAGAATATTCCTTGTTGAAAAAAAAACCAGGTGGGGAAAAGTCCATACAGGAAATCCCACGATTGCCTTTGGGCAAAAACCCAAGTTCCAGGTAACGATCCATGTAAATTCTTATATGAGCTTTCACACACCATGTGGATTCCTATATGGATTTTCAATATCACATATATGGATTCACATAAATTCCGTGGGAATCCACTTAGAAATTTTCAGTAAGGTTCTTATTTACTTAAATTAATTATTGAATTAATCTCTTGCAATCCGACTTTTCTTCCTTACTCTCTTCCTTCCTCGTTCGCTCCAAGTATCACCATAGAAAAAAAATGGCGGATTTTCGATATAAATTCAATTGCGCTTCTCTATTTATATTTAGGACCCTAGTCATGCGCACACGGAAAGAACAATTCCGTTGGTGTAATCGAGAATAAATTAAAATTAATTGATTAATTTTTATTTTAATTAAAACTTTTAATTGCTCTCGGTTGTTACAACCGAGTTTTAATACAGCTGAAGAGAAAAACGTTCTTATGAATGTTTTCAGTCGCGGTAATAGAAATATTTTTTGTCGCCAAGTTTCTATTTGATCCCCACCCAGACAGCACAAATTTCTAAGACATCTTAAAGATGTCTAAAAAACTACAAGACGTCATTTAAGTATCCTTAAAATATATTTTAGAAATTTGTATAGTCTGGGTTCAGTTGCTGAGTTTCTTTTTAAGTGCAATGTACGTATGTCTCTCGCTTCATCACTTCACTCCGAAATTTCAGGAAATGGCACGGAACTCTACACACCCACTGTCGGGATCTTCAATCGCTGCACAAGATTGTACGGCAGGTCGCATTGCGCGAACTTCAACGTGGACGGCCTGGCGACGGACTCGAATGTTTTCCCAGGATGTTGGAAGGCTTCCTTGTTCTTCTTGTCCTTAGGTTTGGCGGTGATGTCGATTACTGTGATAGCCGCTCTGCTGGGATGCTGTGTGCAGAGTATCGGCCGCAAGAGCATCTTCAATTTGGCGGGTGTGGCGCAAGCCGTAGCTGGTAATATTGCTTCACGAGGGGAGAACGAAAGCGCGTACGATCGTTAATGATCCAATTTTCGTTGGGACTCCTTGAGGAACGCAAAGTGATCTCGAAGACGGTCGTGATACGATCGACGCAGAAAAGAATTACCAATTTATTTAGACCACCCGAATTGAAATTTCGGCCCTCTGTTAAATTCTGCAGAGTAGAAGCTAAGATAGCCAAATAAATTAAATTTCAATTCTAATAATAAATAGTAACGAAAATATAATTATCTCTTATATAATTTTATAATTAATGCAATATAATTTCTTCTTGCTTTGACTCCAATAACGCCTTAAATTTCCGTTTTTATTATTTTTTTCATTATTTTAGCGTCAAAATACATTCCCAGAGATGGTACAGTTAGTATCTTATGTAGTATCATTATAAAACGTCACGTGCGTTTCAAGAACATATATGAAATTAACATGTGCTACCCGAATTGTTAAGATAACATTAAAATGAAATCTATAGAGTTAAAGATTCAAAAAAGAAAGTGTCAATATCGTCACAGCAGATTTTTATCAGTCTAAGGCTGCCTAAAAATAAACACAAACTGTTCTGTCTTAAGTGCGTAAAGCTTCAAAATTTCGACTCAAGCACCCTGTTACGTTCAATAAATGATTTATAAATTTATTTAATATATATTTATATAACACATATAAATATATATAATATATAAATTTAAAATAATTTATTGCACTATAAATTGTAGTAATATTCGGGGAAAATATGCGTGTCGCATATAGCGTCGCATTTTTGTCTTCACAGGAATATTGTATCTCTTCGGGATGATCCTGTATCCTGCGGGTTGGGGCGCCGAGAGGGTGCAGAGGATCTGTGGTCCTGAGGCCGACGCTTTCTATCTCGCCAACTGCAGTCTTGGTATTCAGACAAATAAAAATTTCGATATTGAAAATTAAAAATTAAGAAAGGCTTCAGACAGCCGCGCGGATTTTTTGATCGGCTTTTATAGTCCTGGACTAGGATAAATTTTTGTATTTTTATTTTCTTTTTTAGTCGAAGCGGTTGCACTAGTTTAAGAAATGTATGCACACTGAAGCAGAATTTCGCATATACACTTCATATGCTTCAATGTACATTTCTTAAATTAATGCAACCAATTGAGCTAAAATCTCTTCTCTTTCAGGTTGGGCCTTTTACAGCGCGACGATCGGCGTCGTGCTCACCTTCCTCTGCGCGGTTTTCAGCGGACAGGCGGAGAAGTCGACCGCCAGCGACAAGATTCAGGACAAAATGAATGAAGGGAAGACCCTGATATGCTTAGCCTGAGCAAACCAGCGAAGGGGTCGACCTCGCTAACCGATATGTCGGTAAGGATCGCTCACAAGAAGGACCGATGGGAAACCGGAAATGTTCAACTCATTGTGTTCGAACTAAAATTGTTGTCGACCAAATTATACTCGCGTTCTCGAATACAAAGTATCTATGATCGAGCGTAATTAATCGCGAAGAGGACCTGCGGTATTCGTCGAATCCTGTATTTTATATTCTGTCTCTCTTTGTGTCGCAAAGAAATATAAATGAATCACCGTCACCACAAACATTTGTCTTCTATCTGCTCGATACAAGTGAATCGTGTCGAGAGAGATGCAGCGTTCCCTCCTCCCACACTGCCGGTTTCCGTTGTCCCAGTTTGTGTGTGCGATACATCAGTGAGTCTGATAAATTGATAAATAATGGAATTTATTCGTTTTATTCTTATTTATCAACAGATTTCATGTGAAATTCGATCAAACATATAATTTAAATAGATACATAAAATTGTTGGCTGTGTCAGTCGATTATATACACATGTATAAATAATGAAGGCACCAAGGGAGTCAACAATCAATAAATTACACAGATGAATTTTTCTTTTTACAAAAAACTTTCGACAAAAGAAACCGAGAGATAATGACATTGATAACGCGAACGCGAGTACGAGAGTCGTGGTTACGGCGACCACGCGTGCTCGTGAATTACTTTACTTAGGTATGATAGTGTTATTTGGTTGATGACTTGCCGTTAGAACCGCTAACCGTTAATCGGATGCTGAGGAGTGTAAGCTACGATCGTACAACTACGCGAAAAGAGATTGTGGACATTTTTCCTTTTTTTCTTTTTCGTTTCTCATCACGAGGAATGTCAGATTCATATGGATGTAACATTGAGCGACGCGCGTTGAGCGAGCCACCACGGTCAAGTAGATCCGCTGAAGGCGACTGTGATAGCATCCAACGTTCTCTCTCTTCTACGAACATCTTCGAATATGTGCGACGATTCATCAAACACGATCATCTTACGAGTGAAAAATTGTGCTCGCTGTGATGAGTCTCGCTCGCGCGTAACGTGGTGAAGTCGTCCTCCAGAGAGCGTTAATCGATGATTGACAATGTCGTCGCGTAACGAGAATAATTTATACGGCCACGTTTCGCGCGAGAAAGATATACAATTAACTGTGTATATAATTAGAATTAGAATAAAATAATAATAAAATGTTTATCGCAGTGACTGTAATGATAATAAGAATAATAGGAATCTTTTTACTCTCGTCTGCCGTTTACGGCATATCTCTCTGAACAGGGAAACTTCGTCGATATCCGAATAGAAAAAGCTATTAGGCGAACACTCGGCCCAATATGAAGATCGGCCTCGTGCGATTGCGTGAATATTCGTTAATTCTATTTACATACGTAAGCTACACGATAAATCGCGACGGAAAGCCCGCCTCAATCGTCTGGATTCTCAACCTAGACACCTCCATGAATTTCCGGAGGACGACTGACTTCCGATCGGTAAGAATACTCTTCGCGCGCGACACATCAGACTCTGCGATCGTTCTCGCACTGGTTATTCACTTTCTCCAGGGAGCTTATACAAGTTACTCGACGTGTATCTGACGGTCAACGTAGAAAAAAAGGCGCACTGCGCGGCAAGTATCTGTCTCGCGCTTCGTTACAAAATATCCCTATGAACGAGAGGGACGCGACGCGTCGCATTATTGCTAGGATATTCGGGACGTTAATGCGCGACGCGTTGAAACGAGGGATCTTCGCCTCCGACTTGCGTCTCCTTCCTTGCCGTTTCGGTAACCTCGACGCAACTTTCCGTTCCTCGCCTGATTCGTGCGGAGGATGAGACATCGAATAATAATGATAATAATAATAATAATAATAATAATAATAATAATAATAATAATAATAATAATAATAATAATAGTAGTAGTAGTAGTAGTAGCGGTAGTAATAGCAATAGTAGTAGTATAATAATAAGCAGCTTTGATTTTCGCAGAAGCTGATCGTATAGCGACGTGTGATCATCCTTTTCCTTCCTTATCTCTCTGTTTTCACGCACGCACGTCATCCTGCGCTTGATCCCTACGTCACAGTCTACACGCGCTATTATATTTCTCTCACGAGGCCTCTACACAGTGCCGATCGATCGTGTCTCATCGTTCGTCCCGAGTTCTCCGACTCAGCGCGCCGTTGTCCGTCGTTACGTCTCGGGGGCGAAGATCTCGACGGAACTGTCGGCGTTCTGCTTAGAGCGCATCGCTCGCCTCCGCTCCTCGATCAGCTGTCGTCGCGCCTGCTCCCTCACCTCCCGCGCCTTCCTGTTCGCTTCGCTGTTCGCAGTCGGCTTCGCTTTGTGGATCGCGATGACTCGGCGCTTGCCGTTCTGCGAGGCCGGCGCGGTCTTCTTATCCGGTACGATCTGTGAAATCGCACGACATTAAACGGCATGATCGGCGAGCGTTTTGTGAATATTGTTTTTAATTTTTGTTGCATAATTATATACCTCTTCCCATTATCTCTATTAGATCAGCTGACGCATTAATACAGCATTAATAAAAAGTAATACTTTCGTATTTATTATGTATATACGTTTACCTCAATTGTATTTCAAATTAACATTTATTATTTAGATAATGAAATAAATATATAAGGAGGGAGCATAATTTTGCTTGACACGTACTAAATTTATGAATGGCTTCCTTGACACTAAAAATATGATACTGCTGATCTCTTCAAAGCTCCATTGACCGTAAAATTTTTCTCTTATCAAGGAACATGATAAACTTCATTTGTTTTTGCTCGTTTTAAACAATCAAAGACGTACCTCTTGCCACTGCGATCTCCGCAGCTTCTCTATCTGGTCGAAGAGGTCGTTCACTTGCACCACCTGCAGCATCACCATGTCCCAGAAGCCGGCCAGGTCCTCGTTCGTCGTCGGGAATTCTTCATCCGGTACCTGATTCTGCAATTGTATTATCACAAACGTTAACCGAGACGCGAGATCAGAGTACGACGAGCGGAAGGTAACCACTTACAATGTTCTTCTGGCACAGTCCCTCGAATTGCTGCATCTTCTGAGAAGCCAACAGTCTAGCTTTGCCCGCGGCTGATCTCAGTTTGCCAGCCGCCTCTTCGGGAAGCGCAATGGTGTCGCCGCTGGCTAATTCGGCCTCGGCAGATGCAGCCAACGAGAGCAGCCTGTCCGTTTCCTGCTTCAATAACTGACAACACACCGGAGGAATGTGTCCTTTATTGTGGGCGAGGGAATGATTCACGCGTGTTCTTTGATCCGAACTACCTTCATGAAGTAATGTCCATCCTTCTCCTCGACTACTTTTTCCGCTTCCTGTTTCGCAATGTTCGTCGAGCTGGGTTCCAACACGGGTAGCACCACCTTCGCCGCGGCCGGCTGCTGGTCGGGTATGCTCGCGGTGTCGCTCTCGACGATCACCGGGATTCTCCTCACCACACTGTTCTGCGTGGGGTTCTTCGGATCGACCTTCCGGGTCACCGGTATTACCCTAAAAGAGCCCGATTATCGTCGAAAGAGAAGAAAGAAAGACGTCTTTCACGAACGCTCACCTCTGTAAAGGCTTGATGATCTGTTCCGTACCGTCGGTAGGCTTTCTGGTGCTGACAACAGGAAGCTGCGCCCGGAATTCCGGGCGCAGGTGCCGCAGCACCGGCAGGTTCTTCAACGACTCGTCTGTGTTCGCATTGTCGGTCGAAATGTTGTTATTATTACTGGATTTATTGGAACTACTGTCGCTGGTGGCGTTCAGCTTAGCGGTGCTGCGTTTGAAGAAGAAACCCTGCGCTAAAGCACCTGGTCCGTACAGCCGCTCCACCCGCTGCTGGATAAAGGACTTCTCGCTGCTGGACGAGATGTTCAACGCTTGGCTCTCGACTTCAGTCGTCAAACCGTTTAGAATATTAGCGTCGCTAAACGAGACTGCAAGAAAGAAATTAGGAAAGAGATTAGGAGCGAAATTAGAAGCAAGTTGGGATTTTATGACGTCCTCCTTACTGATACCCTGCTGCTTGGGAGAGGAGAAACCCGCCGGAAAGGACTGCTGGCCGCAGGACATCATCGGCGACATTCCGGGGCTTTGCTTGCTAATGGAAGTGCTGCTCCTGATAGGACTGAGGTCGGGAAATGTTGTGTGCAACGACACCCCTTTGTCGACTTCCGAATAGTCCTGGCATATCGTGATCGAGCTTCTGCTCTCTACGTACGTCTCGACCTTGCACTCCTCCTTCATGCCGTTCGCGAATCCGTTTTGCCGGTCCATCGCTAACGGCGATATCGAGTGGCTCTTAGGCGGATGACACTGCGACGGAACACTGAGATTCTCGTTGGATCTGCAATTTTTAGATATTCGCTCAGTGCGTTCTTTTTTTTGTGATGTCAGCTCTTAAGTTATCAGTTAGTATCCGTAAACCCGAATAAATAATCGAGATAGTAGAGCAGTACTTGTAACCCTGGATAACCAAGTAATTGGGTAGTATTTTGTAAGCCCGTTCGAGGGATACACAAATAGTAGTATCCGTGAGTTTGGATGGGGAGCTGCTGGATATATAAATAATATCTATGAATACCTGGTATCCGGGTAGTACCTGCTAATTTAGATACCTATACGAATAGTATCAACGAATTTGGATCCGAGTAGCCGGTAGACGATATAGAAATACTCGGTTGACAATATTGGTAAAAACTACCAGTGTAGCATAAGTCTCACTTGAAACCTGCAGGACTAGTGTCCCTCGTGATCAACCTGGCGCCGGGGCTGCTGTCCCTCGAGCGGAATCCTTCCCTCAGCTTGCTGTCGTACCTGGTGATACCCGAATAACCGCTGATACTACACGCCAGACCCAGGTAACTAGGCTTCTTCGCCGTCAGCTGTTCGGGACCATTGCTGACGTTCAGCTTCTCATCCGGGCTGAGATGCGACTTCTGCAGCGTCTCGCTGCTGCCGTTCGCCAAGTTCTCCGGTTCACCGTTGCACGACAAGTTCAGGCTGTGCAGAGTCTTCTCGGACACCGAGTCCACAGTGTTCTCTGAAAGGAGAATTGCGGTCTGACGCGTTTACTTCGTCAAGTTCCTCCAACTTCGTTATTTCAATCGACGCATTTCAAGATTTCACAGATCGCACGGCTCAGCACACACACTTTGGGCACCGTTTCGTCGCAGCAATAATTCATCGATTCAACACGTCCCCATCAACTCCTGCGAGCGAGCCAACTGTGCTCTTCGTCGGAGAGACATTCACCTTCGACGAAGAGCACCAACGCACGCGTTAAACTATTCACATCGTTGACGCGACCTTATTTTCCGCACTGACTGGTCCAACGCGAAGAAGGGAGAAGTCCGGAAAATCGACTCGGTGGATTCTGCGATCGACTGGCTAGTGGACCCTCTCGCGAGGAATGACGATGAAGAGAAGAGGCGTCGCACTCGGGCTAAATCCGATCGGCATCTCGAGCAGGCAAAAAGCGCGAGGAGGAGGTAATGGCGGAGAGACCCCACCGGGGCCGACCTTGGGGCCGTGGATCGTCGGAAATTCGCTCGGCTGAAGATCACGGAGGAGCCGAGATTAAGAAGAAGCTTCTCTCCGAAGAGCTGGTTGGTCTTCAATTTCGAGACGGTCTTAGAATAATTGGGAGAATTGACTCGAGAGATAATCCCACGTTCCTTCCTCACCGCGTCTACAATCTTTTTCTGCTGAACGATCTCCGCGCTTGAGAGACGCGTCTAATCGTTCCCTCGCGAAGAAAATTCCCCGCCAGGAACGACCCTTCCGGCCGGAACGTTATTATCGCACCGAGGTTCTCTCTTGTCCAAATTATTCTACGACGAGTTTAGCGGAATCGCAATTTTCCTCGTGGGTATCCAGAGTCGAAATTCTAGTTCTGCATTAAGTCTATTTAATTATACATCAAGTCTTCCAAGTCCTCCTTTGATGCTACAAATGGGAATTTACTTTCACTTGGAGACTTAATGTAGAATTAGTGTAAACTTGCTGTAGGACCAAAATTTCAATTCGGAATGTATCGTGCTCAAGGGCTTACAATTTATCGAGCATGAGTTCTTCGTAATAATCGCACGTTCGTGTGAACGATTTTTTGGGGAAAAATTTGGTACATTAAAACTGGCAATTATCAAAGCGTTAGTATTCTTAAACAAGCGCTATCTTGGCTTTTGGCAAATTTACGAATTTGACAATTACAAGATTTTTCTCAAAATTAATCCTGAGAGTAACACCTGAGGTAACATCCGCGACGCATCGTAGGTCTATCACGAAAAAAATGGTAAAAATCGTGGTTTTTGTGTCTTCTTACGTCTAAAGTTTATTACCAATTGTTATTTATGGCTTTTGTAGATTAATTGGAAATTTCATTGGATCAGCCTGATAGATAATAGCAATGGTTACATAGATTTCTTTTTGTGAATAATACACGGGGAAAAATAAGTTTGCTGTTGTAGCGAAATCATCGTTGCGACAGCGAAAACATTTATTTGGCATAACAAGATTGGCGAATTATTCGCGTGATGAAAGCAAAACCTGTTTTGTGTTGCCAAGATGGAAAAAATTTTGCTAAGTGAATTAGGATACATTAATTTGCTGTTAGAACAAAATAGTGTTTTCCCGTATTTATTAATTTGTTCTCACAGCCAAAATAATTAGTAGATTCAGCAAAATAATCGAGCGATTAATACACTGATAGAAAATGATAATTGGTTCCGGCGCCTATCTGATAGTAGTAGCGTCTAAGGTTATTATCACTCACACTATATTAATACTTATGAGAAAACTAGTTCTCTTGACTATTTTTGTGATTAAAGGATATGTTCGGCGCCGAAACTATAATTTCGTATCAGTGTGTTCTTATCAAGTCGTTTTATTGTCCACATAGTAACCGACAGATTTGGTTGCATAAAATTGGTCGAATTATTTTTCTCCGCGCAGGACTGATGTATCAGGGACTTGGGAATTTTCCGGACGCCTGGGTTGCTACCCAGGCGATCTTTCGCAATAATGTCGGTGGTATAGCCAACCTGATCGGTCGGACGCGGAGCGGTCGACGTCCAGGCTGCAGCTGCCGATACTCTCCTGACTGGTCATGTTAGGGTGATGATGCCTGGCGGCGATCTTGTGATCCGGGTCGAGGCGGTGATAGTTGAGAGGCTGGACGGCTAGGGAGAGCGGTCTGTTACGTCGATGAGAGCGGATGCCGGGTACCGACGACGTCACCGTCGCGGTGCTGGGGTCGTCGACGTCGTCCAAGCCCGCCACCTCACCGCACGGCTGCCCGCTTCCTCGCCGGTCCTCGCGGTCCTCGTGCACACTGCGCAAGCAGCGCGCGTTCTCATCCCCGTTCGAGCTCGGCTCGCGAATTTCTACCGCGCCTCTCTTCCTCGCGGAAAACCGCGACGAGGAGTATCTAACCGCCAGTTGCGGATACTGAGGAATGCTCTGCATAACGGGGATTCTCAAGCCGCCCCCCCCCCTCCCACGCAGGTGGGAAAAACGTTACGTCGTAATTTACGCTGTGAATTTCTCGCTGAGATTTCAATTTTAATTTTAAGGAGGTTGCAAGGCTCAGTATCGTATATTCAGTGGCGCATCAAAGGAGCGTACTACTCGCATAAGTTTACTATTTATGAAATTCCTATACTTTTACTTCACTATTTAAATGATAAATGTTAATAAAGGCTTGAAACCAAATTTAGGTAAATATATATGCACAATATTACAAATACGAAAAGATTTTTTTCCACACGGAGAAAAAGATTTCTTCGGGTTGAAATTTCTTTAATTGAAACAAACTTGTCTCTTGGAACGGAGCAAATAAACGGATGTTTGATTCAACAAATAGGATCGTGTGGTTTTTCAAATAATAAATATCTTTACGTCAAATAACATATTTCATTCAATTTTATTTCAGCTCTCGGATGGCCAATTTTTTTTGTAATTGCGCGAGCAGTTCGATAATATTTCAATGCAAGTGATGCAAGTTTCATCGAATTCTCATCAACTCATAACCCGCCTTACAACCACCCCCCCCCCCTTAACTGAAATTTGAATTAATTTCCCACTGAAGTTTGGCATGCCCAGCAAATTGGTTTGCTTTTTCTTTCTTTCAGACATTCTGCGCGCCTCGAAGCGGGAAGGAAGCGACGCGGAATTAGTGTCCACCAGCGACAAGATTCTTTCTGGCCCGTGACACACATACAATGTAACGGCGATCGATAAGGATATCTTCTTGCTTTCTGCCGTATCTAACGTATCACCGGAGGAGAATAACGTGAACAACGGGAACTGGTGCCACTCGGGGGAGTCCGGCCGACCAACCTCCGATTTCTCGTCGGAGCGGCTGGACATCGCTGAGAAAGATCTGGCAACGTGTACAATAACGCGACATGGCTGTCTCGAGGCAGAAGACGGCAGAAATAGATTTTACAACAGCATTGTGAGGGAGTGGGTGCTGAAATTGATCGCGAAGTGGCACCGAACTCCCTGCGTACCGACGAGAGCAATGGAAGGTGCAGCCGACAAGCATAAACCTCGCATACAATCAGAATCAGTGCAAGCGGGTGCATCGCGGAATCTGTGCGATCAGACTGCATGCAGTGGAGTTTCTTTTTCGCTCTGACATCGGCGGTTTAAAATTCACGACAGGCGGTCTTCAGCACGAAATTTTAGTTCTACATTAAGTCTTCTCAAAAATCTTCTATTGTGATCTTCCCGTTTTTCTTCACTCGAAGACTTAATTAATTGAACCAAGTAGACGTAATGTAAGACCAAAATTTCGACTCGGAAGGAGACGCATATCGGCTGGCGTCCGCTGACAATTGTCGCAAAATTGTTTACAAAAAATCAAATATGTTATCACGAGAAAATTGTCGACCTAAGGTCGTAAAGAGATCCAATGCACGGAACTAAACGAAATAATAAAGAGGACTTGTATACAAATATCGTGCATAAAATGATTTAATGTCGATATTGATTGTTACAATAATATGTCCACCTATGAATAAATTATTGTATATTAAAATTATATATGTATAATTCATGTATGTGTGTATCAGCGAAATATAATTTATAGTGGGCGACACTTTCACGAGAATTACACATTGAGACGATCTTTGAGCCGGAACAGATTCCAAGTTGCACTCGCGCGTGTAAAATGATATATACGGCACTCGTAACAGATCGAAGAAACAAATCGCGCAGGTAGGTAGGTAGATAGGTAGGTAGGTAGGTAGGTAGGTAGGTAGGTAGAGTTGTACAATGTCGTTTACGATGCAGAAATCGGCGCTGACATAATTGCAAGTTAACGGTTAAGGTGCATACAGGGTGTGCAGGTGTGCGACCAAACAGCATTAAAGTGTGCAAGGTGGACTAATCATGCTCGTTCGCGAGTGCTGATGATAAGCGCGTGTGTGCGCGCATATGTGTGATTTTCGTGAACCTGACCTTTAAAAAATCCACTTTTCAATACGAGATACTCGAATCGAAATTTTACTTCTACATAAAGTCTTTATTTGGCTCTGCATTAAGTCTTCAATAAGTCTTCTATTATGCTGCTTTGATGCTACAATTATGGGGAATTATTTCCATTTTCTGCATTTAAAGACTTAATATAGAATTTAAAATCCCCCCGGAAGGTTTAAATTCCCTTTGTAACATCAAAAAAGCTCTATTAGTACTCCTTCGATGCTACAATTGGGAAATTACTTCCGTTTTCTTCACTTGAAGACTTAATGTACAACTAATAGACTTAATGCGGAACTCAAATTTCGACTCGGTATCTTGTTCACGTAAACGTGTTTGCAGCAATAAACCTTTCGGTGGTTCCAATCATTGAAAACACAACGTATGAAAAAATGGTTCGACTTTAGGATTGAAAAAATTTGCTTCAGACATCTCAGAACGGTGGCGCGCGCGTGCGCGAAGAAACTAGCTCGTTCCGGCGGGAGAAAAAATTTCACACGATTTCTCGTTTCCGACGTTGTGACTTGCTAATAACTGCAATCAGGAATCTTAATTACACATTTATCGCGTGGCATTGTGCCGTTAATGTCTCGATGGGACCTATTCGCGTCTTAATCGTGAAACGTATAAACAAGCGTTCGTGCCACGTATTAATAGGATGTTAATTTTTCATCACCTGGAAACTTCACACATATGCAAATGCCTTTCTTTCTCTTCTTTCTCTGCCTACCTGCGCCGCCAATGTTTCCAGAGGAGGAACTTTGAGATATTCTTTTTCACCACCGGATTCACCGTGTAAGTGCCGCTTTCAATTTTCAAAGGCATCTTCACTCGCGCGTCTTACCTCGAATTGCAATCGCGACCGATTCGCGATGTATCGATCGGAGGATGATGATCCGCGACTGTCATAGGGGATGATATTGCACGCGCATCGGTTCCGCTCGCGTTATCGAAACATGATACCGAGCGTGGTCATTTGCTCATCTTTACATACATATAATACAATTCCGTTGGTGTAACTGAATTTTCCGTTGCACGGAGACCAGACGAAAATCCGACTGTAGGAACCGGAAAATTCCTGTAGGAGGTTTCTACTCAGTCAATCGTTGCTTCAGTTGCCTCGCTTTAAGGTAGTTGTAGCTCTGAGTGGCCCATCAAGGTGGCCACTCTAGTATTTATTAAATAAAATTACGTTCCTATACATTTATTTCATTATGATACATTCTAAACGATAAATGTTAATTTGAAACGAAGTTGAGGTAGACATATGTACACAATATTACAAAAATACTATTTTTTTTATTTTTCTTATTAATGCTATTATTAATTGATCTAATAGAGATGTACAGATAATAGAAAGGAGTATTATAAGTGTTTAAGTTAAATATAGAAAGAGGTGTACAGTGTTTAAGTGTATATGTATTTAGAGTATTACTATAAGTTATGAATTTTATACCGCATCTTCAAAATAAAATGACCAACAATTCTAAAATTTTCCTACTTATAATAATTTATAATTGCTATATCAGTCCTTAATATCATAGTAGTTTCTCATTAAATGTTTAGAAGAAATTAAAAATAAAAACAAGGAACACATATAAAAAGTGTCAAATTTCAGTTTCAAAAATAAAACAAAGTTGCATAAATACATCAGCTTGATATCACATCTTGACTTCTATATAATTTTTTGTTCTACTTAGGTTGTGAATATCTAAGCTTTTCGGATGGTTCGTTTTCTAATTGCGCCAATAATTAGGTCACACTTAAATCTATANAAAAAAAAAAATAACTCATTTCATGCTACTACTACCTTAATGTAGCTGAATGTTCGAACAAACGTTCTCAGTCACGGTAACAGAGATATCACTTTTCATCGTCGAATTTTCATTTCTCATCATCGACTTTTCATCTGATCTCTATTCTGCTGCAGAAACGATCTTCTTTTTTTACAACTTTCTCTCTCTCTCTCTCTCTCTCTCTTCTTTGGATTTACAGCGAAGCGCCATGCGCAAACTGGAAATGACAATATCTCCTTCTCCCTCACCCTTCTCTTTCCTTCCGATAGAATTACGTTACCGACACTTCCTTTTTACAACTGTTGCGAGCTATGTGCTCGCAGCCAAGTCGATCGGAAAGAGTGTATCTCCTCCGGTCTCGCCGATTTACTTATTCTCGTCGCGCGACAGAGGAATCTTTTTTTCCTTTTGCCGTGCCCTTTGTCGCGGCCGCGGTGCTCGCGAGAGCACGTTTCTCGGATGAATAGTCACGGAGGACTGGCGCGTTCTCTCTCTTTCTCCGCGGCGCATCCTCCTTCTCGCTCTCCTCTCTTTTCTCCTGCTCATCGAATCGCCTTTACCGCGCCCGTTCTTCTTCTCTCTCCCCCGAGTCGAGGGTATTTTTGGAACACTCAAAAAACCACGATGGCACACTGGTGCCGCTTCTCTCGCTCTTTACGCGTGAACGAAGGGCGGCACGGATTTGTTGAAGGGGATGTACACGTGCCCGGCACGCGCCTCGAGTTCGGCTGAATCTATCTGACGATGATCAACCAAACGAGTTTTCATTGAAGGAAACCAAATTTCCATTTCTCGCGAACGACATTAAGCATTCCGGTTTAGTAAACATTTTTCGATTTTCTAGTTTTCACATGGCATACTGCCTCTAGGCAAATACCTCTAGGAAAGTTGTATTAGAAGGTGATGCGGATCTTCAGTCTTCCGAAACGACCGGAAATCGAAGAGGAAGAACTTGTACAGTTTCGATTTTACGTACGGACGAGCGGATAAGTGGTGTGTAAGCCACCGTTCTGTCATCGTAGTCTTTTACGGACCGTTAATCCGTAAGCACTTTTATGGCCTGCGTAATAGTTTCTCTTTCCATGTGGGGTTGTACAACGTCTGTCTGACACCTTCTCAGCGACTCGACATGACAACTTCCTCCGAGGGAAAAAGCGCGGCGATCCCCAATACGAATATCTTTCGAATAGAACGAATCGCGAATTCGCGACGAAGAAATTGAATTTACGACCACACTTCGAATCTCGAACAAAGCCTCTTCAGTCGGATCTTGAAGATCGCTTGTGAGAAGGGACGGTCGCGAACATTCCGGCGATCTTGTGAGAAAATTATTTTTCGGTTTACAATAGAATAAAATCCTGCAAGAGCAACAATTAACCTGCCACTCGAATAGTCCTAAAATGCCAAAAACAAAAAAAAATAAATAGAAGTTTATATAGGGGAGTTGATGCTGATGATGAATTTCAAATGTAATACATTTTTTGTCCTAAACTCAAAATAACAGCTAATACAGTAGTAGATTTTTAATGGAATTTAATGTTAGTTTGCAATAAATGTAAAAGTTTTTTAAACTACCTAAATATTATATTTAAGTATTTAGTATAGAAACATAATAGATGGAAAAATGTGTGTGTTTTATCCATTTCGAGGATAATGCAGCGAACGGTGAGGACACGCTTATTTTACCCAAGATGATTCCCGCAAACAGACGCTCGCGAGACAAGCCGATGACGTTCTCCGAGATCTTCCGGAAGAAGCAAGGGTTTCTCTCTCTCTCTCTCTCTCTCTCGTCATTATTCTATTTTAGTGCGCAGTCGGCTGAAAATTTACGGGCTCAGTAATCGAAACCGACAAGGCCCGGGATGTCGTCGATGAGGAAGAAGCCCGCGGCTTTTCTCCGCTCCGGCACCCAGCATCCCGGGATGTCAGCGGCTTCTCTCACGCGCGAACTCTAATGACCTGACCCGACCTGAAGCAGTCGAAACGCGTCCAATCTTTTGGATTTATCATCGGGAACGAAGCGAACAAACGCCGCGTTGAAATCAATACCGCGATCTTTATTGTATCATTAATCTTGATCGCTTTATTTTCTACGCCGAAAAACAGTCCCGTTCAAGTCGGTCGAGTGGAGTTAACTAATCGACGACTCGTACATATTGTGTACGTCGTAATCGGCACAGATCGGGAAGCAGTTCTGTCGTGCGTGATCTGGACGCAAAGTGCCGTTTGTTCTCCATGGTTTCTCGGCTTGTCTCGTCAGCGAGTACATTGACACGAGGTTTCCCGCACTCGCAGCGAAGCCGGGAAAACGTTTATTTCTGCGAGTCCGCCGCGCGGAAAAGCGGAGCGAAATCAAGAGATCTCGACCGGTGGTAATAATAAATTATTTCGGTGAAATAAGAGAAATTCTTTAGAAAAAGAGAAGAAACGGTACTCGCTCCATTATCACGCAATAATTTCCGGACGCTCGGCGAACGTCCTCGAGCGAACGTTCACTCGTTGTCGCGTGAATATGGAGCCGAACGTCTCGGTCGAGAGCTCGCAAGGTATATTAAGTTACGAAATGAACGGTAAATTGTGGGGAGACCAACCGAAAATAGAGCCCTTGTATGTCGCGACTAGACGCGCGCCGTTTCGAATATATGTTGAGAGACGTTGGTTTTCCGTCATGTCTCCGACGAAGAGAACGCAAGCGTTTGCAAAAAAATACCGCGAAGTACGCTTCTCGCAGCGGAAGCGAGTCACGGGCTCGTGACGATGAGATTTCCCGCCGATGAGGAATTCCACTCCACCTTCTGAAAATCATCGGAGGACGGGCGTCGCCAGTATTCAGGGGTAAGTGACACCGGGTGAACTCTCCCGCGTCTATATATAAACGAAAATAAAGCAGAGTGACATTTCAACTATTCTCTCTCTTTGCACGACAAGCCAAAGGAGAGGCGGCGAAGAAGAACGAGGGGAACGACGATCGTCTGAGAAAAATTGTGTCAGCTAAATCAAGAGACGTCTGTCTCCCTCTCTCTCTCTCTCCAAGATATGACTTCTCTCCCACCCTCGATTCAATTGACCCGACGCGAATTTCGGACGTCGTCGATCGGCTGCGATGCGAGTTCTTATGCCGAAGCTGCAATAACGGTCCTGCGGAAGTAACTATGCAAACGACTCTTCCGGCCGGTGCGTCCTGCTCTGGGAACGACGTGCGACGTTCGGATGTCACGGACAACGAGCGACGATGTTCAGTCGCGAGCACGAGAAATTTCCCGGTGCGCAATTTGGCGATCCGCCAAAAATTCTGGTTTATTCAGTGTTTGAGCTTTTCCATGTGATTAGAAGGAGACCCTCTTCGCGAAGTCTTTTCCATGTGATTAGAGCGAAGCTCGCTGACGCGACTGAGTGAATGTCGCGATTTTAAAAAATGTTGTTTTACTTCAGAGTGAATCATGTTGTTTGGTAAAATAAAAAAAAAAATATATATATAAACAATATTATTTAGAGGAAATAATATTTGGCTCCCACAATAAAAAGAAATTGATTTCATAATATATTAAATATTGTTCCACTGAAATAAAGAAGTTCTTTAATATTTTTTTAACATGTTACTTTTTTCAAATAATTTATTGCTTGTAACAATTAGCGTAATATTTGGATGAAAATACAAAAGAAATATGTTATTTGACATAAAGATATTTATTGTTTGAGAAAGCAACCTTGTTTGTTGAATCAAACATTCGTTTGTTTGCTTCATTCCAAAAAGACAAATATGCTTATTATATTAAAGAAGATTTTATTAAATCCAAATAAATGTTTTCCTCTGTGTATGCGACTAGCTGCGCGAAATGCGTTTGTTCGCATGATGGATCGTTTCGAAGGCTTCAAGGTCGGCTTTAGTTTTTCCAAGTAGAATCACACGCTTTTCTCGACACAAATCGATCGGCTTCTTTCTACGTCCTTTCTTTTAGACGAGACAGAAGTGAAGGAAGTGTACGTTGAACATACATCGCTTTTATCCACATGACTCAACGTATATGAATAAAAATGAAGCCGACGTCCTGCGCGGCGACGAACGTCGGACGAATCGCGAATGCGCGACGCCGACGAAAAACATTCCAATGTCGTCGTTGACTCACAATGAGCCTCGGCAATTATTCTCTCTGTCGAAGAAAGATCGTGCGAGACTGGAGTAGATCGCGAGCATATTTCGCCGAGGAAAACGCGACCGATCGGAGTGCAAAACGGGCGCGTGCTTTTTAATTTGCTGATGATCGAAGAAAATTGACGACTTGAGTGGAAATTGTACTTGAAAAATATACATAAAAAAATATGTACTGAATTCAAATGAATATTATTTGTTTCAAATATATATCCGCAAGTTTATCATAACTTCATCATAAGTATTAAATATATTCTGAATTCTGGTAAGTTTAGTATTTCAATTAAGAATTATGTTATAATGTAAGCACGCACGAGGCATATTTAATGAATACGTTGTTATGTACATCTCTATCCATATCTTTGGTCAAAGTAGCGCATAAAGTTTTTTTTATTTCCTTACGACTGGTATGTGACATATAAAACGGGTAAATATGCGTGAGATTGTGTACATCTGTGCCGTTCTATAGTGTCACATTATATGTGCGCAATTGTGTACGTTTGCCCTTTTATCGGTGTTGCTCTATAATATATATATCGAGAAAAAGATTTCTTTGGCATACGTTTATTTGACTTGGGTTTGTTTAGTACGAACAGCAAAATTTAATATCAAATATCATTTTATTTTTAATATCAAATGTCGTATTATCATTTCGTTTGAATTAAAATATTGTTGTTTCACTAAACTATGTTGTTTGATAAAAAAAGCTAACATTATTTAGAAGAAATAATATTTTTCAATAAAAAAATATTTCATTATACATTAAATATTGTTCCACTAAAAAAGAAAAGTTCTGTAATTTTTTTCTAACATATATAGTGTTACTTATTTCAAATCGTTTGTGGTAATTATTGTAATGTTTAGATGAAAATATAAAAAAAATGTGTCATGTTTAACGTCAAAATATTTATTATTTGAGAAACCAAACAATCCTGTTTGTTGAATCAAACATTTGTTTGTTCCATTCCAAAAGACAAATTTGTTTCAATGAAAGAAATTTTATTAAATCCATAGAAATTTTTTTCTCTGTACGGCAATATTAACTCGAATCATAAATAACTTTCGCCTCTCTCTCTCTCTCTCTCTCCCTCTCTTTTCCCATTTTGCTCTTAATCTATCTTCGTACGAAATATTTCACGACAGAGCATATGTGTATATTCGTCATTATCAATAATGACTCGCATTCCCCCAATTGATGGGGGCGACTGGGCGATTCTTTCCACGAGTATCCGGCAAAGAATCGATATATTCGCAGTATCTTCGTCGGCGGTTATTTATGATTCGACCCAATATTAAAGACAGTGCAATACGAGCGTGTTTGTCAAGTGAGCGACAATGCGGGATGATTCGTTAACATTCATTAAAATATATATATATATATCTTTCTCTCCGCGGTATCGCATGCTTGTAATAGTGTGCCAGAATTTTCGCGCTTCTGCGCCTCATGTCCCAATAGTGTGCAATTCAGCGTGCGTGCGTGACGTTCCGGAATGCAGACGCGAAATAAATCGCGTCCGCTATTCCGGAGCAACTCACGATCGATTGTCCCTCTTCCTTTTTTCATTTTTAAATGGTACAACGTTATGAAACGAATTTCCACAGAGACGCGTTCTCGCCTCTCGTACCCGATGAACGCTCGTAGGAAGGACAATGATAGGATGCCCCGGGAAAGAGACGTACGGTTGCGAATCTGCCCCCTTCCTCTTGTGGCACATCGCGACGGCAAAAAAAAGGGGGAAAAGGGAAACGGATTTCCGAAAAAGGGAGAGCACGGGACGGCCTCTCGTGCTTTCTAGCGCGCACGCGTTCGCCCACATACGCGAAAGCGATAAATTATGCGAGGAGGCGGAAAGCTGACGAAGGGAGGAAGGAGGGGGCACCATAAAAGAACCTGTTACGTTCTGGATATTGGCGGGAGTGCGTACGTAAAATCAGCTGCATTGCGCGTTGGGGGGAGAGGGGGGAGAGGGCAGGAAGTTATCCTTGCCTCTTATACGCGAAGCGCGTCGTCGACATGATCGACACAATGCGAGCTGGCGAAGAAATAAACGCTAACAGGGTCACCGGGGTAACCCTCGGTGCGGTTAATGGCACCACCGTTACACAATAAATAAGTGCGGACTTGCGAGCCGACGCGACTGCTCCGAAGAGATGAGTAGACTTTAAGATCCTTCTATTGTATGAATTTGAAGATATCAATATAAAACTGATTCTTGAATAACAAGAATATGACATTTTTAATGGAATCTATATGAAATATTTTGATGTAAAAACTATCTTCATACGATTTTATATCTTCTTGCTTATACAGGACGTCTTTTTGCCAAGCGCTCGTATGAAAGTAGAACGTGTTAAACTAAGCAGAAAAGTCATGTACCATCTTGCAAAATTTGCAATTTACAGGTAATAAGGAATTAATTATTTTTTATGAGCTAATGAACGCACAGAAAGCGATAGACTGTACTTTATATAAAAAAAAAAAAAATGGCTTATTTCTGAAGATCTTCTTCAGAAGTAAAGAAAAATATACTGAAATCGATTGACACAAACGACTGTCAAACAACTGAGCGTCCAAAATGGCTGAAATTTTCGCAAATATTTTTCAAAGCCTGTACGATTGTAGTACCAAAATGATTTTGACGAGTAACGCCATTTTCATTTGAGGCTCAAAACTTTTCAGACTACTCTCGTATATATGAAAATACGAGGTTTGAATTTTGACATTAATTTTCCTTCGTGTATCAGATGCCAATTTCACACATCTGTTGGATTAACCGTAAAGGGTTAAACTTCTCGATACAATCTCATAACAAGCGAATTAACGCCTGCGAGATCAGAAAGTAAGACAGATCCCGTCTGTCGAGAACCGGAATCGAAAGAGCAGATTGATCGACGTCTGCTCAACGATTCATCACAAAACAAGGGAAGTGATGAGCGGGTAACGCGTTGAATAATAAACAGCCGGTCTTAATCGGCGAATTCGAGCCGAGAAACGGCAATATCGACCGTATCGTCACCACTGGAAATCGCTGAGTCCACACCGCTAACCGAGCGAAAAAGGACGAATAAATAATACAGTCGTGTGTACGCGTGCGTGGTTGTATATCTCACTTCCTCCGCGTACTCGCGAGACGCGCGTAACGGTTCGCGCGTACGGTCGCATTAATCGACATACCGCGAACTTCAACGACGCTTTAACGGCGCGACTGACAGTTCAGCGAGCAAAGTGGCGCAATCATTAAACTCGCCACTCGCTCGGAGGAGTGTTCCGTCGACGAGGGACCAGGGGAGAAAGGATAATGACCCACCTCATCGTGGCAAATGCGATTACCGATTAGGAATCCCTCCCCTCTTCTATCGCGAGAGCGTTCTTTTTCCCAACGACGCGTCGATCATCATCTCCGACACGTTGATTGCCGCGCTAATTTCCGCCGATTGTGCAAAAACCTCGCCGATAATTGAATTATACTGAAGATACGGTGAATAAACGTGATTCGGAATATACGTATCTTTCGGTTTGTTTCGTTGGCTCCCCTTTCTCTTTCTCGCATATAAATCTTCTCAGACTTTCCCATGCACATAGGAGGAAGAATAATTTTGCCATTGTTGCAAAACCACATTATTAAAAGAAAAACATTTGGTATTTGTAATTATAAGCATCATAGTGAAAGAATCACAGTCAGGAAAACCAATTTTATAGTAAGTGTTACTATAGTGTTAACGGTAAAGTTACATATATATGTTGTTATAATATTCTGCACAAATCTTTTTGCAGTCAAATTTTTCGTTGTCATAGCAATTTACTACGCCAGCAAAATATTTTTCTTCATGTATATACTTTATAGCACGCAAGTGTGTTAAATGCAAATACTTACATTTCGCAACTAGAATTCAGAATTATTTCGGAAAATCCCACGAAATTTTTCACGTGGCCAATCTGGCAGACGCAATTAATGACATTTTATACACAACCGATGACACTACCATTGCTGCGACATTCAACGTGTCAAGCGCTACGCTCCTGTGAGGACTGATTTAAAAGCCCTCGTCGCACGGACGTGTTGTGAGGATCGCAAATTGCTGATTAGAATTCGACCAATCGGACGACCTCGATCACGGGATCACGTTGCTCTCGATTGGCTGAGTTATAACTTGCACTTCACGATCTCTTTGCACAAACTCGGGGCTCTCGAGAGAAGCTCGGATTTTCGATGCGGAAATATACGATATAGCCGCGACAACTGTTGTCTCTCACCTGCGGGCTGAAGAATCCTCGATTTGAAAATTCAAGATCATGTGGAAGATATATAAAAATATCACAGCCGGAAGTGTCCTGAGAAACGAACTAATGAATCGATCTCGAATTTTCACCACAGCGACGGTGGACGTCGCCGTACGCGGGGTATCAGAACGGACTATAAGAAAAACGGCGCCGAAGGTGTGCACACACACAAACACACACGCGCGCGCGCGCTGATCAATAGTAGTCGCGCAATCTGCGAATTGGGGGAAAAACGTAGCGACTACTAGTTCAATATGCGACGTTAAGCTGCTCTCCGCGACTATCTTGGACGATATCGCGCACGGCAAAAGGGGCCCAAAGAGAAAGAGGGGAGGAGACCAGGTGGAAGCAGAAGAACCGCAGAATGCCGACACGTTCGCGAAGGAGTTTCAAAATTCGATGTGCCGTTCCTCGCGAGAGGATAACCGGAGAGGTCGCGAGGAAAGTCGTCAGCACGATTCAAGGCCGGTCGGATATAATCCCACAAGCCAGAGAGAGAGAGCCGTCTGACTACGCCGGAGTATAATGATCGCCTCCTTCTGGTCGTTCTCTTCGGCGAGTCATCGATCGGTGACTTGCGTTCGGCAAGTGACTGTCGTATGGAACGAGTAACTCCGCGAGAACGCGCGTCCGTAAAAGGCGACACGCTGACTGAACAGACCGTCGGTGATCGCCGGCCTCGCCGAATATCTCTCTCGCGACAACGGACGCAGACAAACACCTGCCGCTCGACACGCGTAAACAAAATTGTAACCTCTGCGAAGGAGAAATTTCAACTAAGGACATTTTGTATCACAGCCGGGAACTCAGGTGTCCTTTATACTTGAAACCGGTTGTCTCTCGTTGTAACAACTTGAAATTTCCCGAATGTGTGAAAATATACCTGCGAACGCCCGCGCGATCGACGATCCTGGGCGAGCGGAACCCACCAACAGCAGCGAGAGGACACTGACGAGAGCTATCTCTCTCTCTCTCTTTGTCTTTCCCCGGGGACACCGTGTGTCCTGGAGCGCGTGTTTACCTGGCCGTGGCTGCGGAAGGACCCCACCCTCGCGATCGGATAAGCGACGTGCAGAAATGCGAATTGAGAGGGAGAGAGAGGGAATCGCCGGGGGAAGAAGGGATCGAGCGAAATCGTTGCTGCCGTGTAACGCGAAAGGCTTGTCATAACGCAGTTATGCGGAAATGATATTTATTTACTCACGATTCAAGCGCGCTCCTCGACGCTCCAGGATGACGTGTCCCCGCGGCAAGGCCGGATGCACCGCACGCACCGCTTTGCGCTCGAGATGGAACCACAACGGCACCCGTCAAACGCGACACGCGCCCGCCATGTTGCCTGTGACCGCGGCGCCAACGACGTCTGGCGGTCCGCGCCAGCCCATCGCGCGCGAACTTTGAAGGGAACGTACGTGCGATCATTTCGGCGATATCGATGAAACGACACGTAAGATCGTACAAAAATATTTGCTAAAATCTATACCCTCGTGCTGATTTAACTTATTGTGTTGCCTCAATATTTTGTGTTGAGTCGATATCCGGGAGTGTTGAAATAACATTACTTCAGTGTGTCGATTGACGTGTTAATTTTATATTAATTCTTGACATAATATTTACGGCACTTTTCAACATATTCATCTTGTATGAAATTAACACAAAAATACAGAAATGTTGCATGCAAGTGTTACAAAAAATGTTACCTCGAAAAACCCAAATGTCCCTTGACCCGATAAACGTTAAGGCAGCGTTATCACGTATACCTCAACACTTATTTACTCCATATTTATAACATTTCATACAATGGTCATCTTTAAGCGTATATGTTCCAGATGAATTAATTAATCTCGTAGAGGTGAAAGTTATATTCCGCGACGTTTAGACCCGATATATTGTTTGCCGGGGGCGTCGAGAACGCGCGTAACTGATTGGATGGATGTTTTCCGCAAGGTTAGTAGCACGGATCAGTCAGTGACTGAGTGTCGCGAAGTGTGCTTCTCGAAATTCAGGCATCGTCATCAATTTCACGGTAAGTGCGACGCGTACGTCTTAAATACGTACGTCCGATATCACCGGCGCCACTTCATGTCATGTCAGTATTAAACGGTTATTAAACAACCAATGGGATCTTCTTTGCAGAGCACTACATGTGGCACGACCAACCACGTGGACCCCACACAGCGACTATTCGATGAACACAACGGAACATCACGACGTCGAAATTGTCGCGACGAGAGGAAACATCGCCTAGGACCCGTGCTGACGAATTGACGACTCGAGAGGTTAATGGTATGCTTTTGATATATTTGACAATCGTATATTATTCTCGAAAACTGTCAGAGAAGAATGGTCACAGCATTGTGAGTCTACACATTCGACCAGAGCCGCAGGGAATAAAACATGATTCTTGCACCAAAAGGAGAAAAGATTTGTAGTTGAGAGAATTCCCTAGAGCATAGCGATAATGTGTTTGCTTTGAACCAAGTAGGACTGCTGTGTAAGAAGAAGATCGAAAGGAGATTGAATTGAGGGACACGACTACAGGTGTTACGGAGAAAGTATGGCTGACACACAGCCAGACGAACATTCACTTCTCTCCAAACATGTGATCTGCAGTAAGTTTCAAGAGACATTCTCGAAACACTGGCACAGCTTCAGTGACTTGAAAACCACCGATATCGAGTTCATGACGAAACCCTTCAGAATCTGCAAAATATCAAACTTCGTAAGGGACGAGGACTTCCTGCAGAAAGTGAGGGAGGAGCTGTTAAATATGAAATTTAAGCGCAAAGTCGTCGATCTCTACCAGTTCAAGCAGACAGTCGATCTGAGCATCATCGAAAGTGAGTACGTGAATGAGCTACGTGACGTCTTTCGGGACGATGTGGCGCTGTGGATGAAGCGGAACACAGGCATCACACTAAATGAGAAGCTCTCGATGTCAGGCTCTATGTACTTCGACACGGATCATTTGTTGTGCCACGATGATAACTTGCAGGACAGAAGAATAGCTTTCATATTGTACCTGATGGACGAGTGGTCTGTCGAGGACGGAGGTGCTTTGGATCTTTTCGACACGGACGAGAACGGTTGCCCGAGAGACGTGGTGAGATCAATAGTGCCGGAATACAATTCCTTCGTTTTCTTCGAAGTCGTAGATAACTCCTACCATCAAGTAGCCGAGATTATGGCTAAGAAAAAGATAAGATGGTCGATTAACGGCTGGTTTCACGGTCCCAAGAGGAATGCCCATAGGCCGCCTAGGCCTATACAGACTATGGATTTCATTGAACCGAACGAAGAGACAGTAGACTTGGATCTTTGGATATCGGAGAATTATCTGACTTCCACCATCGCCCGGCAGATTCAGGAAATAGTCGAAGATAATTCCTACATACTTCTTCAGGGCTTCTTGAAACAAGACCTGTACGAAGCGATCTCTGCCGATTTGACTTCGCAGGATATCCAATGGCGAATAGTCGGCCCTGCGGATGAACGTCGCTACGAGGTGGCCGACGAGCAGACCTTGCCGTACCTCTTGAAAGAATTCTACAATATATTTAAGTCTATCTCTTTCTTTAAACAGCTCAAGGACTACACGGAGCTCGATTTGTCGCCCGACGACGAGTCAATGAAGCCCAAGATGACGATAGAATTGCAAAGATGGTCGCAGGGCTGCTACACATTGATAGTTGATAGAACGGATTCTACGAACGCTAACGAGAACGAATCAGCGGTGTCGTCGACCGACAATGAAATCGATAATACCAAGCGCGTCACATTGAGAAGCCAGAAGAGGAAGTTGGGCACACAGTCTCCGAACGAATCGAAGGTAGCCCGTCTGGAATCCTCCGACGATTCTTCGTATTCTATGGAGAGCGAGCCGAGTAGCATGGACTCGGATGACAGCGCTGATAAGAAGGAGGGGGAAGAGAAAGAAGACGGGGAGGAGGTTGAAGGAGACAAGGAAAACTCCGAGGAGTCTGGTGAGCTTGACCTGATAATACAGTTTCATACCAGCGACAAGAAAGAACTCAAGGATGTGATAGATTATGTGGATCCCCTCGAGCCGAACGGCGAATTGGTTCACGTCCCGATGAAGGACAATCACCTTTGCCTGGTCTACAAATCACCGAGTATCTGTCGTGTTCATCATTACGTCAATCATTACTGCAAAGGTTATTTCTACAATTTAATATGCACGTACCACCAGTAGTCGCATGCCTGACAGAAATAGACTGCCGAACTTCAGCGGTATATTGATCGTGATGGAGATCATAAGAAATAACTCGTGACATGAGATGCATCTCGGGAATGTTTCGAATTAATGATCTCACTAATTTGTGTCGTTACAATAAATACGATAAATATGCTTTGTCGTGTCATAGAAAATTAATATTTACTTTGCAAATAAATCGTATGTATACGTCGTGTAATATTTGTATATTAAAAGAATTCAACCGGTATTTGCGGTGGTCTCGCGTGGCAAACGCGAAAGCTACACGCGTGCACGTCAGCAAACTTAAGCGGTATTTCCGAGAGAAAATATGCGAATAGAGCAACAGTAATATCAAGTTCTCTATATTAAGAAATTCTTAAAATTCAAATATGCAAGCGTTTCGCAAACACGCGAAGACTTCGAGATTTCGCTCGAGTTTCAAGATCATAACGTAGGAACGTAGACATTCGTTTATTGGATGCGCTATATACATGGTGTGAAAGAATCCTTCGTTTCACTCGCGAGAGTTACAGCAAACGTTCTTGCCCAAGTCGTGAGTAGCGGAGGGTCGTGTCCAAAGAGGAAAGCCTGAGAGAGAAGTTTCAACATACAGTCTGTCTGATAAGACAAATTTCTGTTGGAAAACGTCGAGAACTTTTGAACGAGCAGGTAAAAGAACGCATTGTACAGAAAGTTATTATTTGCCTTTTGCTGAGAGAACGACGTATTTAACGTCGGAGTATAGAATAAACCGAATCGATATAAGCTTTGAGACAGTGTCGTTAGTTTTTTTCAAACGAGTGTGGGAGAAGCGCACAGAGATAACTGGCACGATAAAACGTTTGAAACAGAAAGTCTCGAAGTTTATATTGATCCGATTTTCTCTGTGATCTAGTTCGTCTACCGTACCGAGAATTTCAGTGCCAAGAGATTAGTCAGAATTTATCAGTGAGCATTAATACCATTTGCTAAAAAGTGGTTCGAAGTAAAGATTGGATCTTTCAAGAAGACAACGACCCAAAACATTGGAGTCTTTGCTCCCAATGGAAGAAAAAATATAACGTTGAAACGCTAAACTAGCTATCATAGTCATTAGACGTAAGTTCAATTGAAAATGTCTGAATATTAATGAAGATGAAATTGCGTGGAAAAAATGTATATGATGAAATAGATTTGTTCAATATGGCGATCTTTATCTCGAAAATATGCTGTAAAATTAATAGAAAGTACGCTTCGAAGATGTTAGACAATAAACCGACAACGGCGGTGATTGAGTGACTTAATTCATTTTGTTTCTTCATTCCTAGGAACGGCAAATTTACTTATCTTTAAAACTTTGTTTGTCTATAATAAAGGTAGATAATAAAGATAGATTCTGGCCTTGTTACTGAAATACAGTTTCGACTTTTGCTTTCCGGAAAATAAAGTCATTACTCATCTTCGGCGATAAGTGGAGGTGGAAAATAACCTTGCAACATATACCTTTTTAATTCATTGTTTTATTTTTTCAACTAATTAATTAAAAATAGTAACAAAAAAAAATTGACAAAAATAATGATGTTACTTAAAGTTCAAATGGTTGAAAATAATGATTCCTGTTATAATTCACCAAGTGTACGCCAGATGTCACTCAAGGTAGATGTTCCGACTATTTTCTGGGAAGAAAACGGCCGGTCGGAAAATTCTGATTTTACATTTTTTGACTTCTCTAGAGTTCCACTTTTTACTCTAAAACGGTACTTGGATCCCATAGATCTCAATATTTTTGCAGCCCGGTTTGAAATAGGTTAAAAGTGTTGATTGTATATATATATAATTTTTTTTAATTTTTTAATAGTTTGAAAGTTCTGTCGGTCACGCTCTTATTGAGCAAACCTCGGTACTTCGCGCGTACGTCGTTGTTGTTACCTGCTACATCGGAAACTTTTCTCTCGGCCATCCTCGAATGTAAGTGATGCGTGTAGTAGGAGGAAGGAAACTGAACACGCAACTCAAAACACGTGTGTATTGTGGGAAAACGCGTGATTCGCACGCTTCGAATAGCATTCCACGCAAAATCAACACCGGTCCTAAGGTTTTGCAATTCGTGCAGGGAAAGGGATCGGGAAAAAGAAATATAGAAAGAAAAGCGAGGCTTACGCTTTGCGAACGTGATGATTATACTCAGGTTCGGGCTCCTGCACTTGGATCCTGGGTCGTGGCAGGCTGTGCTGTTCCGCGCCATCCTTGACGGCCTTCGCGGTGACCTAACACGAGACAGGCCGTTTTAGCATATCAGCGTTGTGATTTCGTCGCCGGGGAACTTTGTCTGCGCGAACGTCTTCTATTTCGAGCGATCACGCCGGAAACTATTAACGGGCGCACCTATACAATACGGTTCCGTGACTTCATCGGACATTCTTTAAGTAATCGTGCGATCGCTGCTCGAGAGCCCCTGGCTGCATCGAGAATAAGTTGGTTTGTTCGTTCGGTAATATCTCACTGTTTATGTTTTTCAAAGTGTTACGCTCCTAAGGTCGGTGGCATGCCGAAACGTAAACTCAACTCGCAGCGTTCTTATTCTAGATGCATGATAGAGCGTTAAGGATGACTTTAACTAAACTCTGTGATTGGCTGCTTGGTTTTATAATTTTACTACTATAACTGTTAAGGGAAAGAAAAATTTATTTAGTTAATAACGTACATCGCGTATGCTTCAATTTGCGGAAAGACATGTTTAGCATTCGATCTAAATTGATCAATCGTACCGTGTGTTTACATATTTGTCGGGTTAACGGTCCGTCTCGACTAACATTCGATTAACTCACAACGAGCTCGTAATTAGACGTTAGTCGATTATCGCGAACGACGGAGGGATCTCTGCTCTGGTCTACCTGCGATGTGGAGGCGATCCCGGCCATTCGTTTCCGCAGCTCATTCAGTTGCAGCTCCTGCTGGAAGCTGGCGTCGCTCTCCTGCGACTCCTCCCGCCTGCCGCCCTCGATCGATTCCGTCGAATATTCGACTTGGACCCAGGGACAAATCGTCGGTGACGATTGCAGGGAGCCTTTGCTTCCGGGACGGGACAGGCGCGGAGAAAGTCGCCTCAGCAACGACACGAGTTTCGATCTAAGGTAATATTGTTGCGTTCATATCCTGTACGATATTCGTGCCAGCCTATCTCTCTCATCCTTTGGAGATCAAGATTGGAAAATAGCGGCATTAGTCAGTAAAAGCCGACGCACTAATAAAGTACACTTTTGAATCCTTGATAAAGATCTAGAAGAATACCCCAATTATAGAAGCAATAATCATTAATACGTTCCGTTCGTTTAGCTTCAAAGTGAAATATGAAGTGATCATTATTGTGAGACACGCGTTGTTTGACGAATCAAATTTGGCTCAGGATGGGTCACCACGTGGCGTGGATGACAAATAGCGTAAAATTAGCCCGGCGCGTGTTGAGCGCCGACTTCTGCTGAATTCTCAATGATCTATGATGAGAGCGAGTCAACGTACAAATTATTACTTCTTTGAAAGTTGACTCACTATTTTGTTACTTTTCCAAAAAATTCGCTTTTCTCTTTCGACAGTTAAATCGCTCCCATGACCGATTTGACGAATGAACAGCGTTACGACTTGGTGAAAAATGTTTAATTGATTTAATGTGATGACAATGAATGCGTTTTGACCGAAGAGAATTTCCTTAATAATCGAATTTAATCTATACGAAGTAGTTTCCTTCGTTCGATTCATTCGCGTCAATTCGACCAATCCTTTTTCCCTGTGCACAATATCTTCGTCACGTCATCCATCGATCGTGTCTCATCTCATGAAATTCTGACGAGGAATTCAGCCGCGCCTATAAGTGGCGAAACTGTGTCGAACGAAAGCTGCCTATAGCACGGGCGGTCTTCGTTAATTGTTCTCCATCACCGCCGTAATCAATTTATCCCTCATCTTCTCGCGCGCGAATTTAACATCGCGCCTTTCCTTTCTTTTTGCTAAATTAACGACTGTTTCCAATGCAACGTCCTCCTACGCATCAGCCGCGGCGATGATCCCTTCTCTCCGTCGGTGAATTTCGTTTCGTCTTCCGCGCGAAATGCGCTTATCGTAAATTATTCGAGCGACTTTGAAGCATACCTCGCGCTCGGCGTCTGAAGATGATCGGAAGTGAGAGGCGCGCTCCGGGAAAGCTGCTCGGCGCTCCGCGTCGCGTCCCGCCAGTGAAGCCTGTTGGAACCGAAAGTGACGGAGCGTCCAACCCTCCAGTCCAGGCTGCTGCTCTGTCTGGCTTGCAAACCTGCAAAGGAACCCGATTTATCATGGCCGTGAATTTGATTGCGAATGGATTACCTTGCTCATTAGCGCCCTGGCCGACCCTCCAATCCAGGGAATTACTATTTCTATTCACGCTATAAATGTTATCACAGGATTTGGTGGCAAGGCATGTCGCCTGATGACGACGTCTCAGCAGTCTTGATACTGGTCCCAAGTTTCTGTAAAAAAGCGTTATTTCTCAGCTCTGTAATCATGTTTCGCGCACACCTATGTATCATCAGCTAACAGCAAGTTTCCGAGTTATCGCTAAAATACGATGTAAAGCGAGATAAAGGGAACTTACCGACGCTATCGATCGATCGTTCGGCGAAATTCTTATCTCAGCCGCGATTCCCTTATCGCGATAAAAAATGGTCAGTCACAGAAAAGAAATTTTTTTCGCACGAGTTTCGGAACGTATCCAGTGGGAGAATTCGTTTTTTTTTTTAGTAATTCTAGGGAGACACATTTTCCTATTGGATGCGTTGCGAAGCTCACCGGGAGAAAAGTGTTGTAAACTTTTTCTGATTGACCATCCGGGAAAAAATGTTTCGTATATAATTATATATAATTGTGTATAAAATATATAAAATGTTATATGAAAAATTGTTTCCCGGCTCAGCATCCGTCTGTCGAAGGCTTATCGATGTCAACACAGGATGTCCCCGAAGCATACTCACTTCTTGAAGCGTCGCGCTTGCTGTTCGATCGGCGGCTTGTTCTCGGCCAGCTTGGCTTCCGGTTCCGGACAGTAAGTCCCCATGCGCACGTGGCTGTAAGTCGCGCGCAGCTGCACCCCGTCCAACGGCCGGAAGTTGCTTCGTTCGATGGACGAGACGCGCACGATCTCGATCTTCGGTCGCGCCTCTCCGCCTCTGCGCTCCATGGCGAGGATGGGAGATCGACGCTCGGTTCTCGAATCAGTCGATCCCGTCCGGGTATCTCTCTCTCTCCGCGCGTCCATCATAACGATCCCTCGTCATATCTTCGCACTTATCGCCTCTCGTTCACGAGAGAGAAAAATACGTCACTATACACCCGCGCCGCAAAGTCTCTCGTGTAAAATTGGAAAACTACGGTGTCGCGTAGAAAAGGGAATTATCTTGTATGATGAGAGGAGTTGCACCCACGATCCACGTGCGCTCTTTGGTGTTCGATATCACAACGGGTTTATGGCTTTATCGCGCGACGTCGCGTTCCGCTCGAGCGCGCACGCACTTTCGGTCCGTTTCTTCTCTCTCGGCGCTTCCTCCTTCTCCCTCCCTCTCGCCCTGCGTCGCGACCCGGGAGGAAGGGAAAAATGCGCGGGTCACGTTCATTCATCCCACGTAGGACTGCGACGTAATTATCTCTCGGAGCGATCGCGTGCACTCCGCCTCCGCGCGCTCCTAATTGAATTGTCCGCGCGCGTGCACACGCCCGCTGTCCGGTGAAAAATCGAGGCTACTTAGATCGTGTCGCGAGATCTTCCCCGGCACTTTTGAAATTTGCCATTCGAATTCATGTTCGCGCGTTACGCCACTTTGCTCTCTCTCTCTCTCTCTCTCTCATCGTCTGAGCCACTTCGATGAGAATAAAAAGTTGCGCGTCTCGACTCCTCGGCGAGAAAAGGACGATCACGTGAGCACTCGCTCGCGGCAAGGTTACTTCGCGCCTCTCTCGGCTTGATTTATTTCAATGAAAAACTCGCACACGTCACACTGCAATTAATAAGACGAGATAATGCGCGCTAACGCACGCTGCGTGAAACTGATGCTCGCGACATTGATCCTCCTTTCAGCGCAGAAAGAGAGAGAGATATTCTCCTATTTTCACGAAAAGTAGAAAAGAAAAATCACAGGACAGCCTGCGAATTTTTCGCGACTTTTGCGAGAACTTGCGGATGTGTTGACGCGCGGTTTAATCACTGTGTTCGCATATATTGTTCCTCGATTGAAGAAACCGAATGATAGGACTACAATTAGGAACAACAATTAGGGCTAAAACACAATGAAAGGAATGAGGAGCAAGGAATTAAAGGCGGGAAATTAAGAGCCAGGAATGAAATTTCGACATATAGACAATTCACAATATACTGAGAAAAAAATATTTAAAAATTTATTTGTCGGATGAAAGGTTTTCCAAGCCGAAATTTTGGCTCTATGTTGAACCTTTAATTCTACAAGGATTCAAAGTCAGTTTGAATCAATCGATAGGTATCAAGGAAATGATAAAAGTGTTAATGATGACAGCAGAGATTCATTAAAAAATAGTAAAAATGATGATCTTGTTTTAAAACGCTCTTATTTTTTACTCCATTGCGTATTTATAATATCTTATTCCTAATTTTCTATATTGCATTCCTTGTGTGTGTTTCTTATTCCTTTCATTATATCTCACTACAGCTCTTACCACACGGATAAACGTTTCGCCTCCTCTCTCTCCTCCGTTCATTTCTTCTGTTTATCTAAGCACCGAGCACTTCCCGACGCAACGTAACGACGTCCGTTCGACCCGAATCGCAACGCGAGTCAATCGGTGCCGATCGAATTAACGGTGTCCCCTTGTTCGCACGTAGTATACTCGTACTTCGCGCGTTTTCAGACGCTCCCGAGTTTTCATTCCGTTTAATTGCGAAATAAATTAATTTCATCATGGGCGAGACGTCCCAACGTAGACGCGACGCGACTTCGCCCTCATTTTCGGATCACTTCTCGCGGTCGGACGGATTTTCGAAGATCGACGGTTCATTATCGAACGAGGTGTTGCGGCGCGCAGACGCGGCTTGATTTAATCCCCGCGTTTTCGTTAATCGAACGTTCTCGGCGAACTTGAGACAACTATTCGGAAATGTTGTCGCCTGACCTTTCGGGGCAACCGCTCGCAATGTAATCTCCACCTGTGCCAATTTCTCGTTCCCGTCCTTTCTGCCGCGTTCTATAGAAATTCCATGATATACATATTCAGGAAAGGTCAGAGGTGTGCTCTAAAATCGCGTGTTAAGGAGCTAAATTTAACCGCGAGGACGACACACGTAGGAAAGAAAGGGAACGAAAGTAGAGAGAGAGAGAGAGAGATAAAAGCATTTATTGTAGTCCTAGGACAAGCTCTCTAAAGACTTGAAATATACATAAGAGCGGTAAGCATATTGATGAGTTCGAGTCATCGAGTTACCGCAGCATGTGCATATATATATATAGATAATTAAAGTTATTATAAATCAGTTATAGAAGTAGATTTAAAAGAAAAATGATAGAAAAAAGAAATAAAGAATTAGAAAAAAAAGAAATAAAATGAAAGAAAGAGAAAAAAAATTCCGCAGAAAATCCTCCACTTTGACATGAACGAATCGTGGGATTTCTCTATGATCGAGGAAAAAGTCGTCGAATCGGGTCGCTTAATTATTCGCGCCAACTGCGGCGACGCACGCGCAATATCGCGAGCGGAATTACACCGGTGCGGGCGCTGCGGAATGCGCTTCCGCGTTTTTTCCCGTCGCGCGAATGCAAATTGCTCTACCGCAAAGTCAATACCGGCGAGAGCATTCCTCGAACGCGGCCGACTCGTCTCAGGATAAATGAGATCGCGGAATTCCACGAATTTGTTTTACGAGTCACATTTGCATGAAAAAATGTTTCGCGCTCGAAGAGCGAGAGGGTGTCCCTTTTGATCGACTCTCTTACTCGTTCGATCTCTTAGTTAATTAGCTCCCAACGGCATTTCTCAGATTTCCGAGCGCAAAATTCTTCCGATCCGATTGACTTCTCTCGCGAAATCGAGATTGGTAATTGCATCATCGTCGCAACGATACGGTGTGAAAGAGAGGCAGGCGAGCTTTTCCCCGCGTTTGATGGCGACGTTGAATCGAACGTTTGTAATGGACGGCGCGGAGAATGCCTGAAAAGTCGTGTGTGGAATCTACTGTGTAACGCGTGATTGTACGTGCCGACACGTGACGAGCTTTATTAATTCTGTTTCAAAGTTTCTCAATTTGTTTTTTCTCTAAGCGAAGCACTATATAATAGTTCTACTGACGAGTAATTTTTGAAGTATCTTTTACGTAAAAGCTAGAAGTTTATTGGCATGCGTCGCTTACAACATCTGACTGTGAATACCACACGGGGTCTAATTAAAATTTAATTTAAAAAGTTAGCTTATTTCAGGAAAGAAAATTTCAGTTTTAAATTTAATTGAGAAAATGCGTTAAAAATAAAATTCAGCTCAAACACAATTTTAGCATTCTAGTTGATATTCACTAAAAATGACGAAAAATAAGCTAAGTTGGTATGCACTCGGTGTTGAGTTCCAGTATTTGCACGTTTCTTCATAAGAAATCTCAGATATTACTTCGTCCATAATACCTTAAATGTCGCGCTGACCGCTCAATTCAGAGATTCTAAACCCTTCAGCTGAAGATACCATTAATACGATAAAGATTTATACTTTTTACCCATCTAATCTTTATAAGCACATAATACCCTTTGCATAAACAAACATCTCAGAACACGACGACATTTAACGTTGCAAAGACGCGCAGAGAAGCCTGGCCGAATTTTCACGATGAAACCGTAATATTTTTCGCCAGAAACAATTACGCAGAAGTCTCTCGACTGCGCGGCTCCGTCAGAGCGCGAGGCGCAGCACAGCGTGAAGAAACGAGTTTGTTATTGCACGTTGCTCGCGCATTTGACAGTACCAACGGCACAGGTAAAGACAGGTTCTTCCAACACCGGGTATTTATACCGCTCACTTGACACGCGTGTTAAATAATAATTTTTTATTAGATTACCTCGATATCGTAATAAACGTCTCGATCGATATTTTTCTCCTGATATCACTAATGAATTGAAACGCGAGGCTGCATTTTCGGTTGCGATAATATGTCGGGATTATTGCGCCGTGCAATCCGACGTGGTTTCGAAGATTTCAAAAGACTGCGTCGCGCTCTTATCAGTTCGCCTTATCACGCGGAATCTCAAGAGAGATGATCGATAACGACCCTGTTGCTCGCCCGTCTATTTTTAGTGTCAGTCCCGTGCGGAACCAAAATTCCACCGAATCAGCGAACTTTGCGCGCTCGAAACGAGTAGTTAGCTTAGCGACCGCCGCGTCGGTCGACGTTACTATCGCTGACTAAAGCAGCGAGTCGATTGTCCGAATTTCACAAACTCTCGGGCTTAGAAAAGCACGCGACACGTCTGCGCTCCGCGCAACGCGGAGATTCACTGCGCGCGCTCGCTCCGGCAGCGCGCGTAAAGCCCCACCGAGACCCTATTGCATATCCTCCCGGCTCTATTACACATCGCTGGCTTTTTGGAGCGGCGAAGAAAAATGAGTAATTAAAGCGCGGCTACCTGTGCACGGTCCGCGAGCGTCACGCTTTAGCGGGCATCACAGTGTCGAGAGGATTGTAAGCTCGAAAAGACGATCAAGCGCGGCAAATGAGACGCTTCTCATGACCTTTCGACGATGCTTCATGTTGGGTGGCGAACGATGTTTCATTCATTTTTAGTCGATAGTTTCATTTAAGTAATTCCCTATAACCGCGTAATATCATTTAAAATAAAGTCGAAATAATTTTCTGAAAAAATACGTTTTGTACTAAAAAAAATTATTTTATTTATACATATTTTTCTATATTATTACTTTTTCTAATATTCTAAGAATATTTTTATAATATAATATTATGTGAAATGAACATATTCCAAATGTTTTCAAATTAGATAATTTTTCATAAATTCACGTTAGAGAAGAAGATTCATCGATTCCCCAGGAAGTTATTAATCTTCCAGCGTGAATTTATGAAAAGTTTTATAATTTAATAACAATTAAAATGTTCATTTTTCACGTTTTCGTCTTACAAAAAAATTACATGATCGTCGCCCAGATAAAAGACGTCATTTTCTGTTCTTTTGGCGGGGAAGGACCGCGACCGTCGGCGGATCCCGTTGGGAAACGACACGAAAAGCGGTTGCTATTGAATTACGCGGCGGCAGGAGTGATAAGCCTTTAAATCGCTGTGACGTGCATCCGCGCGCTTTTCTCGGTCCGCTTTGACGCGTCATTTCGCCTCGCCGTCCAGCGGGGCGCACGCTCCAACGAGCTCTACGTGTGTGGAAACGGTGCGAACGCGCGTCCCTAATATACTACATTCTTCGTCGATTATACGAATCGTATATTACGGGAGGGACCCATGTGGTCCCGTTACCCGGCGCTTATTAAATCGCGACGCCAAAGCTCCCGAACGAAATCTGGACTTTAACTACGAATATCTAAATTTTCAACCATAAATATATACACGGAAGAAGAATTCACCAAGAATAGATATTCTCATATATAAGGAAGAATGTTATAATCTTCATTTGTACTGATGCAAGTATTACTTGCATTCAATTCAGGACTAACAATCTTCTAAAAGTATTATAATATTCTTATATATATGAGAATACCTATCACTGATTAATTTTTTTCTATATACATATTCTATGTTGAAAGTTTAAATATTCATATCATTTAAAGGTGAAAATAATGAGAATGTCTAGGTTTAATAATTCAGGTACTTTTTATCTTATCTCGGGGAAAAAAACATGCATCTAATTTCACCACCGTCGATTAAACTACAACCCGACCGTTTCCTGCAAACTCCGATTAAGGTCTAATCGACCTCAGTGAAATCTCGGACATTGGTCCTTGCACTCGCGTCGAGATCGCGGTAATCCGCCGGAGATAATTCAACGTGTCGGCCTATTCTCGAGGATTGTCGATGCGACGGCATCGTGAGGGAGGGAAGGAGAAAAAAATAAGTCGGGGCTTGACGAGGCGAAGAATCGCGACGAAGAACGCAGGCGTGATAACATTTACGTTGCAGGGGCGGCTTTTCAGATACTTGATACGCGCGCGGATTAAGCGGAGTCTACAATGAGAATTTAAGGCGTGAGAAAGAAATTGACCAATCACAGCCGAATTCTAGAAGAAAAATCAATAATGATTGGTAAATTTCTGAAATTCTCACCGTAGACTCCGCTTTACGCCCTTTCTACGCTACGTCGCGCGCTCGATGCCGAGCGTCGCGCATGCCGATACTTGCGAAGGAACGGAGTCTCTCTTGCCGAAGGGCTGCTCTCGGTTACGTCGATTGCGCGCGAAACGCGCGGAAGAAACGTCGACGACGCTTCTCTCATCGCGACGTCCACCGGTGCCGCCTACGGTATGGACGACGCACTTGTCCGTCGGGTCCCGCTGCGGAGCGGCTTCCCAGGGGTCACTCCGAGGGATACGCGCGCGGAAGGGTCCTCCGAGGTGCACCGCTCTATTTATAAGACGGTCGCGAGACACGCCGTCTTCTCTCTCTCTCTCTCTCTCTCTAGAGAAGAAGAGAGAGAGAGAGGGAGATTGCCGCGGGCAGGGCGCGTTTTTTTGTGTTTCCTTCTTTCCTCACGGAAGGGCGAACACGGCGATACGTTGCAGGATGAAATTATCAGAGAAATTGTCAGAGAGGAGAGCGAGCAAATAAGAGAGAGAGAGAGAGAGAGGAGAGAAATAAAAAGATCAGAATGGGCACCTCTTCGCCCCCTCTCGCCCCTGGTACTTCGATCGCGACCACACGCGGGATGCTGGCGACTACTGCACATCGAGGATGCGTCGAGAAAATCCCTACGCTCTCCCGCGCCCCTCCCGGCTTCGCGGGGCCTGCGCGCTGCGTCGCGAAGCGCCTTCGCTAACGGCGTGTTAACCGAATGAACGCATGCTCCCTCGAATCCGTTCCCATTGCAACTCTTTCGTCTAGGGACAATTGAGATGTACGATACGGTCGTTGCACCTGAGTTGCATTCGTCCAGCTCGCTCGTACGCTGAAAGCGTCGTTCTCTTTTTATCTCGCGATAAATACTGCAGAGGTGAATGAATATGATGACGCCCACTAGCAAGTTTCTCGTATATAATTATAGAATACGTCCATGCATAAAAATATGTAATTGTCTATGTGTAATATATATTAAAATATATATGTTTATATATAATCATATATAATTCACTATATATATTTATATATGATCAATTAAGTGAATATTCTGCTAAAACCGTGTTTTTTGTGGTAATTAACAAAACAAATTATAAAATGATATTCATATAAGTTTGATAAAAAGGGCGTGAGATTTTGGAGAAAAAGAAGATTGAAATTCTCTAGTTATTAACGCTTAAATTCTTCGCTATACTAAATTACTTATGTTAGACACTCTGTTACTATTATATGATATGTATATATAATATCTTATTATATTATATTGCATTATAATGTTTTTTTTGTATTGTATGTAGATAAAAATAAAAACGATAGTGAATTTTAACTAGTTTTTCTTTATTTCTTATCACCTTTTCATTCTTTATATTCTCCTGGTACGAAATGCGAAAATTACGAAACCGGGAATGAGAAATTCGCAAATTTTCACAATTTTCCACCGGAAACTCTACCTCTTTGTTTATTATATTCTCTTGATACCAAAATGCGAAAGTTGGAAAACTGAGAATCAGAAGTACAGAAATTTTTGGACTACAAAAGAACATAGTGAATTTGAATAAGATTTCAGTAAGTAAATTACATTTCGTGTTTTATTTAATTTTTATTTCGTATTTGTACACGCCCTCAGCATGCCACATACAATCAGTATAATACAGTCCAACGCAGCCAAGGTAGAATTAAAATACAAAAAAAATATATATATATTATATACATATACATGTGGGTGTGTGTGTGTGTGTGTGTACTCTCTACGCCAAGATATTAGTTTTTTTTTCTTTTTTACCACAATGTTATAATGTTGAATATATTAGATGGATAGTAGCTAAGAGTATAATACAAAGAAGAGTGCTGGGTACAGTAGGACACGTAATTCGGATTGAATGTGGTGCGGTTCGTGAGCGGATCTCTTCTCTCGAGGCCGCTGACAAACGAACGGGTGCGCGTGCTGTCTTGCTATGATCCTGGATTTGGAAAATCTCGCTCGATTAACGTAAATAAACGCTAAAGAAGAAGCAACGAACTTCGGTAGAAGTCGAAAATCACAATTCGACATCGTTCGTTCGCTCGTACGTCGTAATCTACATTGAGAAAAATAAAGTATTACGACTATATAATTGCATCCCGAAATAATCATAATCGGGGAACCCATTTCTTGTATTAAATCTTATTACAATGCAACAATCTGATACGTGTACATAGAAGAATGAATAAATGATCGGCGCCGAAAGTAACCGTTGACCATTACTTAGTAAAATTAAATGAAATTAATCGTTTTCAATGATTAGTGGCATATTAATCATCTCATTCCTCTCAGTGTATCCGAGAAAATGGAGGAACGAGCGTTCGGTCAGCCCGCGCATTCTCGAAGAAACAAATTAATCGGTACCTTAGACGAATTAAGTATGGCTACGCGTAAAATAAGAAGGCTCTCGGGGATACACGTTCCGCTCTACGAACGTTCTCCGCCGATCATGTCCTCGTCAGTCCTCGGCGTCTTGTCGAGCAAAGGCTAAAGCGTGTTTCGGAGCAACCGGATTCACTCCGTGAGATGAGTTGCAACGAAATCCCACTTCTCGTCGCCGACACGCTTGAACCGGGGGAAGACTGACAACACGTTGGGAAAATCGCGCGAGTTTTTCAACATCTCCTAAACCTTCGTGCGTGTACAGCAAGGACGTGTTTCGACGCCAAAAACCGATCGCTACTCCGCGGCTGATCACTTTCACCCTAACGAACGTGTACTGCTTACACAGCCATAAGTCTTTTCTCCCTCGCGAACTCGACATGACGCAGCCGGTGTAAGCATTTATTTATGGCAGCGAGGCCTACTGTGGCTAGCGATCGCCGTGAGAAAATGATGAGATAAGACGAAGCGGTAAAAGCGGCTCGCGCGCGATGGAAATCACTGTCTCACGACCGAACGCGAGAAATTGTAACGAAATCGTTTGGTCACGCAGAAAGAGGATTAGTTTCAAATCAAGAACGGATCTCATATCTTCAATCAAGAATGTTATAATCTTCTTGGAAGATTTTTCATCTTGACTTGATTGAATTTCTATTGATGCAAGTATCACTTGAATCACTCAATCCAAGACTAAAAATCTTCTAAGAATATTATGATATTCTTGTGTGTATATGAGAATATCTGTCTTGATTTTTAAGGCTAATTTTTTTTTTCCGTGCAGCCGACACAAAGCATTAACGATACAGCGTAACGAGTAATTAACGTAACTCAACTAAAAGCAAAATCGGCGATACATATCGTGTACTCGGAAATGTACTCTTCTTCATCTAGGCGGGCGGCGGGAAAAGTAGAAAGGCGGTAGACAGAGAAAAGGCGTAGCAGAGATTTCGGATATTTTGCACGGTCGCTTTTTTTGCTTCTCGTACTGAAAGATAATCGTTCGAACAAAAAAGGCTCGTCTCGATTGAAAAATATTTTCTGCCGATCTGTCGTGGCGAAGGGTATGAGCAATATATCATTGAAATTCGAACAAATCCCTTAATTGACGCGGTAATCGCGTTCTCGGTAGCGTATTTAAGTCTCCTTGCCGTCTTACGTATCGATTTCCGCCGTATAATATTCTCTCTCTCTCTCTCTAAAAATTCTCGCGAGAAGTTACTCTCTTCCCTCTTTCTCACCTACCCTCGCGATCATCCCTTAAATCGCCAGAATGGTCATTGTATTCTGTATCTCGCGTGCCTCTGCTTGTGAAAACTTTCCTGCAACCACCCCGTAGATGACGTCCTGTAACTCCTCTTTCTCTCTCTATCCTTATCACGCGCGCGTATGTGTGTGTGTAATTTTTTTCTATATAATATATTTTATAAAATACATTAGTTTATACAAACAACGTGGATTAAGTGTCGACGCCCTCCGGGAGTCATCGCAGCTCAGACTCGATCGTGGAAACAAAGGGTTCTTTCTCTCAAGGGGAATTTATATGTTGTTCGACGCAAAAGTTCACAGCTGGAAGAACGGCGAAACTTGTCGTAAAAACGAAACGTGCGTCGCACGTTCCAAGTTCGCGAGACTCTCCTCCTCGTACTTCCCTCTCTACTCTCGTGCCGTCCGATTGTTGAGTCATTCCACGTCAACTTTTCCCGAGAAACAAAGAAACTTGGAAAAAGCACCTTCATGCTGTGATCTCATGTCTCTCTCTCGCGCAAAACCATCATCGCAGAACGCCTGGGTGGTTTCGCGATCGATGGTTCGTTAACGTGCAATCACTCCGTTATCGTTCCCGGTTAAAATGACATATGCGATATTTCATTGAGGCGCGGCGGAAAGATAGGAGCGTCCTTCGCGATTCTACGTATACTAGAGACGACAGAATTCTAGGATAGCGTTGCTCCTCATCGACGATTTCCAAAGTGAGATTTACATAACTACAAATCAGTGATATATGTATGTGTGTATACATATATCATATATATATGTGTGTATTGTGTCTATATATATATCATATATTACTCACATATCATATCCGTGATACATGTATATATCATGTGTATCATAATATATATATACACACATGTGTCATGAATATCATGTATATGATATATATATCGTATATACTATTTTGTTTATATATATATATATATATATATATAATCATTTTACACATATATATCATATATATACACACTTGAGTTTGCTGCTAAGTAGTCGCCGGCGCGGCTGTTGGAACACGGCTGCGGTGTAACGGTTTATACCTGCGATTTATGCAACAAGCGGAAACTACACCGACGAAACGAAAAAAGCTCCCCAATAAGTTTGCAACGGCGACTCGCCTACGTAGCCTACGCGTCGTCTGTCATCTGTGTCTTAATGACGAACGATGACTCTTATGAGGAAAGGAATTATATCTCTTCTTTTTCTTCTTCGAGGGTAACAAGATCGTTCAACGGAGCTGTGCGACCGGTTGGTAAAGACGTCGATCAGAACAATAAGACTATCTTATCGCGCTACATACATATTTACAACGCCTCTAGCTGCTAACCGCTAGAGCTCTCTCTCTCGCTCTCACTTCTTAAACTTGCTCTTTTCGCGTCCGAAACGTGCACTAGCGTAGGAAGCAACGGGAAGGAATCTACTCTGAGAACACATTTTTTTTTTCTTTAGCTCGGCTGCTGCAGGACTCTCTCTCTCTCTCTCTCTCTCTCTCTCTCTCTCTCTCTCACCGAAACGCACTATTAAATAAATATTCTATTTGTAAAAACATCGTATCGTCGTAGAAGCGCCGCCCTCGAAGCTCCCTTAGTAGCTCCAGGGATTTCCTCCATTTCTTTCTTCTCATTTAGATCGTGTGTGTGTGTGTGTGTGTGTGTGTGTGTGTGTGTGTGTGTGACTCGATAGTGCATGCCGCGGACGTATTCTACATTGAGGCAAGACAAAGTCGTCGAATACTCCTCGTCTATAATCCGCTTCTGCCGAGTCTGTACAATTCTTCGCTCTCGTATCGCCGGATATCGTGCTCGCGCCGAACATGAAAGAGATTTTCAAGGAGTTCCTATCGGACAGGCGCTATCGCGCAAACGGAAGTTTCAGCCTTCTCGCGCGAACGAGCTGTCATCTAATTTCCGCCTTTCTCTACTCGTAGTAATTGATAATCGCCATAAAATCGCTAGAACGTTATTACTTGTTTTTTTTTTTAGCCTTTCCTCTTTCGAGGTGGGGGAAGTCCTAGAGCTATATAAAATCGAATACGCTGTCGGGAGAAGCTCTAAGGTTACTCGTGCAACTGACCGCGCTTTTCATTTTACTTCTACCAGCAACGAAGAACGTTCTAACCATCTAAGGTTGCACAGAGATCGACCGACAGTTTCGCTTTTCTTTTCTGTCGATGATTTTCAAGAGGAATACGTCATCGACGACGAAGCGAATTAAGTTTCGCTTTTTTGCGCTGTCGTTTCTCAGTATAAAATATAATCTTACGTCCTCTTCACACTTAAATTACGGAGTTCAAGACGTTAAAAACAACGATATTAAAAAGCCGGAAAAGAAGTCGGGAAACAAAGCGATGATCGTGATACGCGGATGTAAAACGGACTGTCAGCCGACAGGAAACGGACGAGCGCGCGAATGTGGCAGTCCAATCGAAGTAGTTCGGGACAAGATCGTCGATAACAATTAGACGAGTAGGAACTGCAAGAACACTGGCACAACGTTTTCGTGTGTGTCTGCCGTCTACGTATTTTTATCCTACGGCGAGGTAGGTAGGTAAGTGGCGACGGGGCGGGGGGGGGGGGGNGGGGGGGGGGGGGGGGGGGGGGGGGGCAGTTCAATAGACTACTTCGTAGAATTTCGATGGACTTCGTTGTAACATGGTCTCCATAGATCAGCGGGTTATACGGCGAGGATTGCGGGGAAGAAGTAGGATAAAGGGGACAGGGGGAGTGACGAATGCGCTCCCTTCACGTTCGGAATCGCCACTCGAATCGACGATGACGCTCGGCTCGTGCTGATTGGTAAGTTGATAATCGAGAGAAATAACGAATGGTTTTACAACGTCAGGATGTTTTGGGACCACAATTTCTTGCGGACCTTCGCCCTCTCGCGTCCCTACGTATCCCTGAAACAGACGAAAGAACACACTCGTTGTTATCGGTACACGTAACACGTGATTTTAAAGCGTCATCGAGAAACATCAAACCACCGGATGGCGTTAGTAATCTTCCCGCTCTTTCAGTTGTGCGAATTGAGCTTTCCAATCTGTACCGTCTGCACATCGGATCAAGCGAATGAATGCAATATATTATATGTATGCATAGGCGTAGCCAACCCATATAGCACAAATGTTCAAAAGACATCTTACAGACGTCCCAGGGATGCTCGAATATTTCTGGGACGTTTGTAGAATCACATGATTTATGCTGTATGGGAAAATGGGCGCTTGTCCCCTCCACAAATTTTGGTGAGGAAAAACAATTAAATAAAATCAGTATAGGGTCATAAGGAATCAAGCACTAATGTTTTAGTGCTATATATATTACGATAATATATATACGAGGGCAAGGTGAAAAGTTCTCGGCCTGACCCAGAAATGGCATTCCAATCGGCGAAAGTTTACGTTTCCTGCCTGCGCGCACATATCATTAGTTCGTATGACAAGCTTCAACTTGTTCGCTCAAGTAGTTTGTGTAAACGAGTCTTTGCAGTACACGTCTTGCGCGTGTTTCGTTAAAATGGATAAATTTGAATATCGTGCGGTCATAAAATTCTTCGTTTTGGATGGGTTAACCCCTAAGGAAATTCATCCGAAGTTGACAAAAGTTTACGGGAACTCTGCTCCTTCAATCTCAACCGTTAAAAAGTGGGCAGCTGAATTTAAACGTGGTCGCACGTCGCTCGAAGATGACCCACGTGAAGGACGGCCAAAAACTGCAACCACACCGGAAACTATCGAAAAGGTGCACAATATCGTGTTGGACGATAGGCGAGTAAAGGTGTGTGAGATAGCTGAGGCCGTGGGCATATCGGAAGAAAGGGTGCGAAACATCTTGCACGAAGAATTAGGTATGCGAAAGCTCTGCGCAAGATGGGTGCCGCATTTGCTGAATGCGGATCAAAAGCAAATGCGCAAACGACATTCGCAGGAATGTTTGGATCGATACAAGAGGGATCCGACCGATTTTGTGCGGCGATTTGTCACCATGGATGAGACATGGGTCCACCACTACACGCCAGAAAACAAACAGCAGTCGAAGCAGTGGGTGGAAGCCGGTGGTTCAGCGCCAAAGAAAGCGAAGTCGATCGCATCTGCCGGAAAGGTCATGGCCAGTGTGTTTTGGGATGCCAAAGGGATCCTGTTAATTGATTACCTTGAAAAAGGCAGAACAATTACAGGCGAATATTACTCTAACCTTTTTGACCAGCTCGATGTCAAAATTCGCGAGAAGAGGAAAAAAATCATCTTTCACCACGACAACGCACCTGCGCACAAAAGTGTGTTGGCAATGGGAAAACTGCAGGATTTGAGGTACGATTTGCTCGGCCATCCCCCCTATTCTCCTGATTTGGCACCCTCGGACTTCCATCTCTTCCCAAACCTGAAGAAATTTGTTTCTGGAAAGCGCTTCGCGTCCAATGAAGAAGTTGAGAGGGCTGTAGATGAATATTTTAACAGTCTTCCAGAATCTCACTTCCGGGAAGGAATACTTATGTTGGAGAAACGCTGGACCAAGTGTGTTGAAGTCAAGGGAGATTATGTAGAAAAATAAAATCGCTTTTTAACTGAAAATCACAGTCTTTCATTGTCAGGCCGAGAACTTTTCACCTTGTCCTCGTATATTAGAGACATATATATATATATATATAATTTCACATTGTTAATGGTGCTAAAACACATGCTTGAATTCTCATGTCCCTATGCTATAATTTATCTTTCATTGAATTTCATCATATTTTAAAAAACAATTAAATGATAAAGATCCTAAAAGCAAAGAAATATAACTGATATATAATCAACATTTCACGAAAAAGTTATAGCACGTGATTAGATTTTTGCAATCAGAAACCAATGATCAACAATGTTTTATGAAAATTAGTATAATGAAAATTTCTCAATTTCATCAGTAGACGTCAATACTTGCATCGCCTGCAATGATTTTGGCGCATTTCAGTTACGTAGGAAGATTCTTTCTAAATAAATAATATCTAAATTTATGTGAAAATAAATTTTCGCTCCCACTGAAATCCTGACTACGTCTATGCAAATATAAGTTTCATATAATCTCTTATTCAGTTATATATAAGTATAAAACACTTCCAAAGATTGCGTTACGCGGAAAAACTATTTGCGCCATTCGGTGAAGTAATTGTTTTAATAGATCTAATGTTCCACTCAGGGAGAGAAGGAAAGGAGGGATGATTCGAATCTATTAGACGGATACCTCAAGATAACCTTCTCCATCAGCATAGACAGACGGCCTTCCGAGTGACTGGGCGGAAGCAGAGATTTGAACAGTTCGCGAATAAGCGACTCCGTCATTCCCGGCGACGTGCGTTCCGCCGACTCGAAAGCGCCGCGCAGCTCCTCTATAGCGCCGCCGTTCTTACCGATGCCGCTGCCGCCTTCGCCGTTATTGTCTCTCGACGAATATTGGTGCTTTCGTTGAAGCTGCGAGAAATCGATAAAAATGTTCACGAAAAACTCACGCTAAAGCTTCTATCGTTCTTTATTTCTCTCGTTCCGTGTATAGTTAATCAATCATAGAAAGGTGGCGACATTTTTTTTTTCAATGAGTTTTGCAACATATCTCGTGTATCCAATAGGAAAATGTATCACTCCAACACTGAGCATCAGTTACATTACATCTATGTTATAATTTCGCACTCAACAATGCAAATGTTATATAACATTTACATTATTGAATGCAAGATTATAACATAGACAGTGTAATGTTGGATGGAGTTACTAAAAAAATAACTCTCTTATTGGAGAGTGTTCCGAAATTTAAATAAAAAAGAAAACATTTAATTTGATTTTTGTGGCTGAACGCGTATGTTAATTAATTGGCGCCATACCTCGGAGAGTAGAGGCAGAACGACGCCGGATAGAGCGACGCTCCGTGGATGCTTGAGCTCTTGCGAGCTCCTCGGCCTCTGCTTGTCCTCGCTGGGTCTGTGATCGACCATCGAGACGACGGGCACTTCCGGTTTGCTGTTTCTCCTCTTCTCCCGTGTATTGAAGTCCCTGCCTCTACCGTCCCGTTCTCGCTCCCGGACGTCCCTGTCTCTTTCGCGGCCGTCACGGATTTCTTTCGGTTCTCTAAGCGTGGACTCCCGGCTGGAGTCACGATAGTCTCGGTCGTCTCGCTTCTCTCTCGTATCCACCGGTGGTGGAGGCGCGGCCTCGTGTGGTCGGGACTGAAAAGGGAGACATCAGGATACGAGGAAGAACGTTAAAATATTCAAGCTATTCCTATGTAATTAAATATTTGTAAGATCCTTCTACTCATTAGTTTCTATAGTTTTAAAGGCTTGGAAAAAACCGGGATTTTCAAATATTTTAGCGGTTCCTTCCTGCGAAGAAAACGTTTCTTCCATATTTCCTGCGGATATTTTTGATTCCTTTCCACGGAAAAATGGAAAAAAGCGGTTTTTTAAAACTATGTCAGTTTCTACTGGAGCACTGTTTAGTATGTATAGTAATATAATTGGAAATATTGTTTAGTATATAAATAGTATTTTCTCATTCTTAATACGTTATCTGGACATGCTGAGAGAAAAAATATTAAGAAAATAAAAACTACTTTTTCGACGGTGATATAACATATTTACTTAAATCTAAATTGTTTATATGGTATAAACGATTACTTTCATAAAAGAAAATTTTTCATTAAAAAAATATTTGTTCCCAATGTTAAAATATATAAATAAAGTGATTTTAATAATGTTATATAAAGTTGGTCACTGAATACATATTTTTTAGATATTTTTTTCTCACAGTTTAAGGTATAATACAACGTATGTTACATCGATATTTGCAAAATAAAAGCCTTGTCTGTAAATTTTCAAATGCGTTTCATTTTTTGATTACTTATGAGCAATATTTGTCATTGATCGCGACGTACCGGTTTCGTTTGGCCATCGCGCAATGAATCTCGGGACTCGCTTCTGTAGTGATTCAGCGTGGAATCCTTCGGCGGCGATCGCGAGGCGCCGTTCGCGTGCGGCTTACCCGCCTGACTGTGATTGGAGGACCTGTGATTCGTGTGTGTTAGGGTCAAGGATGTCGGCTGCTCGTCCAGCGGCAGCATAGGCATCACGGATCCTTTGACCCCGTGCGGGCCTTTCACCGTCATTATCCACGGCTCGTCCATGTCGCTGTCCTGCTTGGATTCCTCCCTGAAAAGCGCAAGAACGCGGTTACAATTTTACCAGAGCGCTCGACGTTTCGACGAGAACGCGCGTACTAACAAATTTTCTATACGAATAACAACAGATCGTCGCAATCGAAGAAACATCTATTCTGTATGGTGTTTACAAACATGTCTAGCCGCAACATCGCTCGTACCGAATTCCGACGGGAACATAAATCGCGAGATACTCACGAGTCCGAATTCTCACTCTCGGTCTCCGACTCCTCGCTGCGCTGCGACTTCCACTTTTTGTACCTGTCGATCAGGTCGATTAGGTACGAGTTCTTCTTCGCTTTTCGGATAAACTGGAACTTCAGCAACTCCTTCGCCGTTGGCCTCTGCGCAAAATGGACGAATAAGAGTTAGTACATGGAAAAGAAATTAGTATCGTATTCTCACGCAATAAGCAAGAATGATAAAACTTGCTTACGTGAAGAAATTTAATATAGTTCCACTTTGGAAAAATTGTTCGCTTCTTCGAGCGTTTGCACAAAAATCACATTCGATGGCATCGGGGGAGCGAGTTCTCAAAGCGTCGAGACAATTTAATAGTGTACTCACGTTCTCGGGGTCTTTGTTAAGGCAAGCCTCGACGAATTCCTTGAACTGTTTCGTGTAATTCCCTGTCAACTGCGGCGGATTGTTCTTGGGTATTAGGAAGAGGACCCTCATGGGATGCAGTTCGCTGTTAGGCGGTTCCCCTTTCGCGAGTTCGATCGCCGTGATGCCCAGGGACCAAATGTCAGCCTGTGGAATGAGCATTCTTGGACTTGCGCTGTGTGCTCGGACGAAGCGCTAACGACACGCTAATGAAAGCGTGACCCGCGCGTGTGCGAGAGAAAAGAATGAAGATGAAAATAGCACGATTGTACGTGAAAAAAAGCTTATATCTCAGAAACTTGAGGAAAAGGAAATTGTTCAGAGAAGCTCTCAGCAAAATTAAAAGTCGTGAGAACTCTGACTCACGGCGTGAGTCCATCCGTTATGTAGTCCAGATTAATACAGACAAAAAAGTCTTGTATCATTTTATCAAATTTTGAGTTATTAATTGGAAATGGTATAGAAGAGGCATCTTTAACTCAAAAATTTGCATAGTTATTTGCAAAATGGACTTTTTTGTTTAAAGTATCGTCTTGAAATTCTCCAATTCTCTCCAAGAAGTAGAATTTGGTTCAGAAAAAAGGATTCTAGGATTACGTACTAGAATGAAACGAATTAATTGATACTGAAAGCACTTCTCCACTTTTTCCAAATATGCTCTCGCGGAAGACCCGATTGAAATTTCATGAACATAATTACCTTGGAATCATAAGCGGACTGCTTAATGACCTCGGGTGCCATCCAGAACGGCGTACCGACGAAGGTGTTCCGTTTGCTCGTGGTGTTCGTCAACTGGCCGGCCACGCCGAAGTCGGCCAACTTGACGTCGCCCATTTCACTCAGTAAGACGTTCGCCGCTGTATAGTTGGACCATACCGATTAATCTCACAACGTAGTTTTATTCATTTTTTGGGGCAAGAATATCGAATAGGTTGGTGCCAGAAGTTCGTCATTTAAATTCTATCTCGCACCGATTTAGTAATTAAACAGGAAACGGGAAAACTTTGCTTAATTAACGCGACTGCTGTGATACTTAAAAAGTTTCATTTAACTACGAAACCATGGATGATTTCGTCCTGAATTTTGTCCTACGAACTATCCGCGCCGACCTAATGAAACGTCCACAATATCGCGCGATATATCTGGCTAAATCGTCCAGTGTAAAAAGACTCGACACCTACACGCTGGACATCGTCGAGTAACACCCTTCGCGGCTTATCAAGCGGACGTACCTTTAATATCTCGATGGAGCTTACGCTCGCTGTGCAGATAATCCAGCCCTTTGAGCACCTCGCGTAATATCACGGCGATGTGCATCTCTTCGAAGCTACCGGCCTTCATCAAGTCCAGGGCCGAGCCGCCACCCAGGTACTCCATGATGATCCATAGCTTCGTACCCTGTCGAGCAGAACGTGCCCGATTGAGAACCCGCTGCATAAACGCGGCTCGGGCGATCGCCAATTAAGACGGACTCTGATTGACCTTGAATGCGGAAAAACGACGCAGTAGTCGTTTTACACTTTTCCGAAAGGGTACGAAAGCATTTCCACGAGATCGCCCCGTCCGATTTTTCGAATTTCTCGTTCACTTGGAAAACAGCCCATTCTGTATTTCTAGTTATTTAGCAGACTTCATTTGTTATATATATATTAATAGGACGACAAATTTTATCATCGTCACACTCGCGTGACGAGTTCTGTTATATGACGTCATAAGACGAGAAATCACATGTTAAAAATTATTGCGGTACGCAATAGAAACAGACCAACAAAATGATCGCCTCCGCCGACTTGTAAGAATGTCCTTTTACTTCGGCAATCAATAAATAACCATAAAATTAACGTAACAAGAATCATGAGAAAAAATTGATTTAAAATGTAAGTTGCATATTACACTACTCTTCACGAAGCAAAGCATACCTTGAAGATCGACTGAGTAAAAAAAAAAAAAAGGAGAAGATATCGAAACAAGGTAGTTTCGATATGAACACGAAAGAAAATGTCGATACAAAGATATTGAAATGAAAATATCGGCAGAACATCCCTGAATACAATGATATAAATTCGGTCGACAATCTGATGAGGAAACGTTCATGGGTATTATCATATTCATATACATGGGTATTATCGTTCGAAGTGGTCAACGATACGGAGCGAGAGCGTCGGGGTTGCGCAAGACGATATGATTAATCCACGCGGTTGTTCCGCGTAATGAAGATTTATCACTTTGAGCAGTTGTAAATTATTGTCTAACGCGTGGCCGTTAAGGAAAGCGTCGTTTCCCACACGGCCTATTAATTTTCCCCAACACCACTCTCGTTGCTCTCCAAGGCAACACGCGCGCGTCACAGCGGATCTCTCCCTCCCCCTCTCATCCACGACGGTAATTATATCCGACATCGATGACCAATCACTGTGCGACTCACGGGGTATCGGATAAATTATACAGCGCGCGTCGACGCGCGTCGGTGATGTTGGCGGTGGCGCGCGCGTAAGGGCGATAAAGCCGATGAGTTATCGCGCGTTAATAATCAGCGCCGGGATACCGAAGATTTACGCCCTTTGCTCAACCGATTATAAAGAAACAATTAATTGCCCCACTCGCTCGACCCCCAGAGGCGCGGCCTTGCGGTTACGCTCTCCTTTTTTTCCCAGCGCGCCGAGTGAGAGTCGAAGCAGACGGTTCGGCTATGAATTTCTTGCGCCGAAGTATCGCGCGATAGATAATGAAATCGCAAGTAAAAATGAAAAAATCTAAATCTAAAAGAAAGTGTCCTGGCACGGTCAATCGCGACGTAATCCATTACCTAAGAATCTCCAACAGCGAACTGCCTGGACCGGCAGTCGATCAGACATAGAGAGCGCCGTGTGAAGTAGAAAAACGGCCGAAGGAAGACTTACTCCGTGCTGCATTCTGAATAACCTCCGAGAGACCGGACACAGTCTCGGTCGCTGTTTTTCGTTCGACGCGAATAATATTCGCAGTTTAAACGGGTTCGAGAGAACTGCGCCATTTGTCACCGTGGTGGTCCGCTCGGACTACTTTTTCCCCTCGGGATCCTCGAGGTAGGTGGCGAGAGGGTTCGTTCAACCATTTCTGCGGCTTTCCGCGAAAGCCCAGGTTGCTAGACCGTTCGTCTCCTCCTCGCTGACACGGGAGGAAGTGACGACCGAGCGCGGTCGCTCGACGTTTTAGAGATGTTATCTCGATTAGTTCGAACGGTCGGAGCTGATAAGAAAGTAAATCGCTGGGTTGATCTTCGATTAAAGGGACGAGGGTTAATGAGCCCCGCGAGGATGATCGTGCGAATATCGATCGCGCAGCACCAAGTCCTTCTCTAAGAAAGCACATTTGGAAATCATTAAGAATGTATTACAAAGGCCTTATGAGAACTGATTTTTTAACATAAACCCAAATACATAAATATGTTTTTACGATATCAACCCAAACTAACGTCACGATATAATTATACGTAAAAGCAGACCTCGCGTGTGGTCGTCGAAGCCCTATTATTTTAAAGCCTCCGGCGAAGCTGTTTAAATTTACTATCCCCCAAGCGATTAATGCACGTGACTCGCCTCGCACGTGGATCCGCGCGAGTCGTCACCGACGACGATGAAGGAATTGCGTTACGTAACGGAGTTATGCGCGAGTCCTCGTGCAAGGGAACTATATTATTAGTCGGCCAATTTCCTAATGGTCCGGATTTCTCGTTCGACATGACCCGAGAATAGTCGAGAATCATTTTTTCCCTCCCTCCACTGCCTGCCCCGGGTCTTCCTCCTCCCCACGCGGTAATTGCGATTAATTGACGGTGCGCGGTAATCGGCTACTTTCACTCTCGACGCGTTCGACATAATATCAGTGTTTCGGGGAGAGGGAAGAAAGCCGCCTCGAAAATGCGATAATGTCGGTGACCGATCACGGCATCGTTCTAAAATTAGTCGACATTGTTTTCGGAATTTTTGTCGTTTCTCTTTACGGGAAAAAAAAAAAAGAAAATGGAGTGCAACCGTTTGCACTGAAAAATGAATTTGGTTGAATCTACCTGACAATGGACAACGCGTTTTGTTTGAAGGAAACTGAATTTCTAGTTACACGGACGAAATTTAATTCATTAGAACTAGAAATTTTGTTTCCTTCAAAATACGTTTGATTGTCAGATAAATTGTAATATTATTTCCGAGGAATTGCACGCTCTAAAACCAAGTAAATTAACGTAATTATAAAAAAAGGAAGAGGGAAGATGAATTTAGGGGTTTGAAAAATTCAGTTCACTCCGTGTGATGCATCCACGCGAAAAAATACCACCCGCCGCGGCTGATCGATTTATTCGCGTGTCCGAATTTATCGATGTTTAATTCAGTGTTTTAACCACGTGAGCGAACGTACAAAACGGCGACGAGGAGGCCGCACGGAAAGGTGGAACATCGTAAAAGCGAAGATTAATTCCGTCGCGTCGTCCATCAATGCCAACGGCACTCCTGCCATTTCGCGAAACGTTAGGAACAAAAGGACATAACGCAACGGTCAAAAAAGCAACGAAATCGACCGGCCATTAATCATCGCCTGTGCGCTCTTGTCTCCACGCCACACGTTGCATTTTGTCAGGGTGTAACCCTCACGGAAAATGTGCGCCATGAAAAGGGCTCAAAATCGATTTCGATTCAGGGATTGTTATCGATGTTCCCCGATTTTCATCGGCAATACATCGCAATACGATTCGCCGCGAATTCGATTTAACACGTCGGTTACAGCGACGTTAGGGAACCGTGTTCCCAATGTTCTCGTATATCATTTTCGTTATAACTGCAAGACCATCTTTTCAATGGAAAAGTTGAGGTAAACCCGTATATACACAATATTACAAATATGAAAATATTATTTTTTAATTTTTTTTCTAATAGCTTTATAGTGACAATATTTCTTTCAGTAAAGTTTGATATTTCCACCTCTCTGCCTAACTCGGAATTTTATATTCCACACCAAAGCGTAACTCCCATGACACCAATCGAAGGTATCTCCTCCGGCAACGACAACAACTTCGGCGATAAAACACAGCATCGCGCAACATAAGGTCGCAGCGAGTTAAAGCCCCTCGTCATCGATCCATCGTAAAGTACAGGCAATGATCGCGGCGGAAAATCGACCTACTTGACGCGTCTCTCCAACGCGCCCATCGCGCTCCTGATCGCAAATTAGTCGCGAGGCTGTGAATCGAATCTGCACAAACACAGCCACACGCGCAATCGTGCGAAACGCGCTGTGAGAAAGCAAATGGCGAAGAAGAAGTGATTTCATGAAGAAGCGCCGAGACATAATAACCGGTCAATTATTATACCGTTCATTCATAAAATCTCGGCCGGCGCTCCTCTTCGGAACGCGCAGCATTCCACCGCGGCGCGGCCATTGTCTTTTGTTCGCGGAGCACAATGAACCGGGTATAATAGGGTAAAAGGGAAGGAGCGTCGCGGATTTTTGCTCATATACCGCCCAGATATTACACGCCAGGTTAAAATCCGTTTCGCAAAAGTGCTTCCGCTAATTATCCGCGATACGCCGCCGCCGGGCGACGACGGTGCTAAAAAGCGCGTTACGTGATAATTTTATATTTCCGATACCGCACAATATGATCCCTCCTATAACGAGACGAAATATTAAAATGACGAATAACAAAGGCGTTCTTTCCTTCCAGTTATTTTGCTTTTCATTCTGATATTTGTTTAATACGAGATATATGAAATATCTTATCAAATATTCACTTTTCAATAACATCACCTTAACTTTTTCGCATAGTAACATGGGAGAGATCGACTACTGATATTAATCATTGGTGAGTTTGTAAAATGCAATGAATTTTTTCTAAGGCTGCTCTATGTTTATTTACAGCGATCGATTTCAGTTGCCATTCTACATACAAAAGTGTTAAAGTGAAAAGAACCATACGCTTCATCAATCCGGTGATTCGGGCGAAACAATATTTTTAGAAGATCAATAATGAAGCAATATTCTTAGCCGCGACGAGAGCAGACAATCACGACGGGGTGGACGCCCTCATAATCGTCGATACATCCGGATTGAGAAAGCCAGATAGGAGTGCCTGCGTCGCGAGAGAGCCTCGCCTAACTTTTATGCGTTTTCGCATCTACGCGTTTCCGCGAGCGTGCGTTGAGAAACTCGAGGTATGCGCGCGATGAGAATCATCAACCCCGTATTGATTAATAACGGATTAATTATCGATCCTTCTGTTACTGATAATCGAATTAATTAATGGACGATTCGAACATCTTCGGGATCGCGATGCAAGGAGCGGCCCGATAACCGCCGTTGACCGACTTGCTCTCGGCTTTAATAACAGTTTCCGAAGACGGGAGAAACTCTCGCGACACAGGATAATCGCAATGCATGTTCGCGGTATACCCGTTACACGCGATGACATCAGGCGCGTAGACGGACGCGTGGGCACCCGCGCGTTCCTCAGTCTTCGCAATAATCGTGATCGATGTGTCACGCAAGAGATTGCATTGTGCGAAGAAACGGGAAAGTCTCTCGCAGAGGAGGGCGAAAGAGGAAGAAATGACACGGTCGCGTTCGCTCTAACATTAGAAGGATCTCGCTTCGTCGTGCTTGTTGGATGAAATTAAAGGCAAAATTATTTCAAAGTATTGTTTCAAAATTCTGAAAAAAAGCCGTCTCTCTCTGAATTTTTCCGCAGATTTCTTCGGTTTCTGCACCAAGAATACAAAAATTTGTTTAGAGAATTTTATGCGTCTTCGATTAAAACCCGCCCACATTTACTTCTTTCCGTAAAAAAGAAAAAAAAATCCGTGGAAAAATTGGGAAAAAACTAACTTTTTCTACGAGTCGGAATTTCTCCCCCCTTCTGTTTCTCACACACACAAAGGAACGATAAATTTTTCGCACAAACTTAATATTTCGTATTCGACGATTTCCACGCGCACTAGTGTGCGTCGGTGCCAACGCGGAACCTTCGCCGTTTAAATAATTGTTAACTTGCGCGAATATTCAGTCAGTCGTATTCGGTGTCTTGTAATTACGCAGTGTAGTGGACGCAAACATTTTCTTACCTCGAGAAGTCTACTACTCGTAAAGACTCGCTGATATCAATTGCGAGCATCCGAGGGTCACAAAGAGAACCAATTACATCTCGGAATATCGGAGAAACAGAAAAGATAAATTTAGACTTCAGCCGGTCGATGCTTAACCAACAATTACGGGTTAACGCGAAAGAAATTTCTCATTCGGGTTCATGGACCTTTCCGAGAGAGAGAGAGAGAGAGAGAGGGGGGAGGTTAAGAACCCTTGATCCACGCAAACGCTCGCGTCAAGCCGGACGTCATGGTGCAAATTAGCGAGAATGCATTTCGACTGGAGGCGCTCACGCTCGTGAGAGAGCAACCGACTGACTAACTAACGATCGTTAATGACCGTTTCCCGCGGTCATTAAGAAAACTTCTCGGCCGGGGTCGCGATATCGGGGCGCTGTTTCGTTTCATAAGTGATCATACCGGCGGCTTTCACGTTCCTCGAAAACGAAGGGGGAGTTCGCGAAAAGCGATCCATTTCCTCGACATGAAGTCATAGCGGAACACAGCGCGATCCTCCTTCCACCTTTGCTGCAATTAACGGTTCCTCAACAATTCTCGATCGCGATGATTCACTTTGTATACCCACTCCTCCCCTTTCTTCCGACCTCGCTCGCCATAACGGCCCCTTTCGCCAAGTTTATGATTTATTCACCGACGTTCTCAGGTCAGTCGAGTAATTGGTCGTCGTTATTACGAGCAATCGTCATTGCGGAATCGGTAAAACGTAATGCAAGTAACGGTATAACTACTGATACTTGAATCGAAGCATCAATCCCTGTCCACGAGCGTCATAGAAAATAGATAAAAAAACGGGGCGACGTGTCAAACCGGCGAATTTCCCAAGGGATCGATAAATGAGAAGCGCGCGCCGTATATTAGCGAGCTATTTCATCAGACGCAGCGTGGGAGAGAGAAAAATTGAAAAATTCCGTCATCCACTTCAGAATGTGGACAATGTGTCTTCCTCCTCCTCTCCTATAGCCCGGCAATGCAACAAACGGTCGCGTGGTTCACCGACTTCGCTGCGACTTATGCAAACCAACGACCGCGCGCGCAACCTTTCCGCTCGCGATCCCGTTGATCGGCATGATTCTCTCGTGGCGCATGTGGCGCGCGGATGCTTTCTCCCGCGTCTCTTACGACACATTTCCAGTGCTTGAATAAATCCATGCTGAATTGTCGTCGAATCGACGAGAAGGGTATCCAAGGTAGACGTTGGAACGGCGCGCGTACAAATTATAATTATTTTAATAGTAACTGAAAACTACTTGGAATCCCAATAAAGATGTAATGATTTTGAAGTTATCACTGATATTATAGTGACAATCATTCTTTCGTTATGGTGATTATAATTAGAAATATTAAATATTTACAAATAGTTGCTAATATCAAATATTTTTCTCTCAGTGTAGAATAATGAGAAATCCCAGTGTCCTTAATGCATGAAATTTACGATTGATAAGACCAACGAAAGAGAGAGAGAGAAAAACAATGAATCTTGCGGTAATTCCCGATCGTGCTCATTGAACCCGCTCGCAGGAAGCGGAAGCGACACAGCCGGGCCGGAAGCGATAGTTAACTGATCGTCAAGCCCTTTCTATTCTTCGCTGTATGAAAAATGACAGGGCGTAACGGCCAAGTGCCCTCGATAGCGCGCGACGGGGTTTTATTTTTGTGCCCGATTATCACGGTGATTCACTGGGACGGAAGAACGATGGAGAAAGAAGAGAGGGGGAAAGAGGAGTGCCCCGTTTTGTTTCGCGGTGGAATTGATCGGCCGATTACATGCGCGCCGCACACGTTCGTCGGCTTCGCGGCGGCGATCGATCGATTAAGAGACCCGACGTGTTTTTCCACCTACCTTGAGGTAAGAACCATAATACTTGGTGACGTATGGACTGTCGCATTGCGACAGCACCATTATCTCCTGCTGGATGTCCTCGATCTCATCTTCCGCCTCCTCAAGGTCGATGATCTTGATGGCCACGACCTGCTGGGTCCTGTTGTCGATACCTTTGAAGACCTCGCCGAAGCTACCCTTCCCGATCCGTTCTTGTTTCGTAAATATCAGCTCAGGGTCCACCTTCTGCAACAGAAGTCCAACGGTTATTTCGAGCGTAATTTCCGTAAGAAGACATCTTCCTATTAAGATCGCAACGCGATGTATTGAGAAATTTCGAGATTCCTCGGCGACGAGATACTTTCTTCATTAGCCACGCGGCGACCTTCGACTAATCAATGCAGTTATTTTCCGCAGAAATGCAGCTCTCCTTGGCTCCTTTCTGCGAGATGACACGTGATGTCATAACGCACGGGGAAGATGCGCGCCACCAATCGTGTACGTCGATCCTTCCGAGGGAAGAGGAGCTCAATGGGACGTCCTCTCTAATAATTCGTACGAGGCTTCGCGAAAAATGCGAGATTTAAGAGAGCGTACAAATGCATATTCCTACGAAGAAAAAGTACCGTATGTCAAGTCAATCACGATAACTGAATACCGGGACAATTTCCCGAAATATCAAAAGCACGCAAATATCCTGAAAAATTACAATCTCGAAAACTGAATATTGGAATAAAATCTCCCGAAATATTGGAAAAAAATGAATTTGTTCCGCAAAGTTAGAACTTCTTCCAATATTTCGGGAGATTATTCCCGATATTTAGTTTCCAATACTATGATATTTTCGGGATGCTGTCTCATTTCGGGATCTTGATTATGTACGTTTATTAAATTATGTCGCACAGATGGCTGTCGTTGCACAGCCTGACGAGTGAAAAGATCTAATCTCCTATTTAGACCAGCAGACTAACGGCACTATCTGCGCACGAAGTTTCTTCTTCGCGCTTGGAAGCTATTTGCGTTAAGGAGCGACGCATTGCTCCCCGGACATTAATAAATTACGACCTCCGCCTCCGTTTTGCGTTTTCTCCCCGACGCTTTTCTGCTTACCATCGGCAGCATTGTCGTCGCAAATTCCGCTACCCGGAAACACGCCCAACCCTGATCAGCGAGCTGCCTTTGCCGTAAAAATAAGACGTAAACTTAAGCCGGAAAAACGATCGCGATATTACTTTGAATACTCTGGGAGAAGAAAAGTGTTGGTGAATATGACCGTAAGCAGAAGTAATCTCGATTGAGTCACTAGGATTTCGACCAATCAAATATATTGATCGATATTCTCCATTATGGTCAAACTTTTTTGCGCATCTTTAAGTCGTCACGCGCAAGATGGTCGAACAATCTGAGACGAATTACAACTGCTTGTGTTTGATCTTTCACCGGTAATTAAGGGTCATGTCCTCCGCGCAATTTCCGGGAGGGTTCTTCCAAAGGGCACGGAAAATTTTGCATCAATCTTTTACTTGCGCCTCGCAATCCTCCCCTTTGCCCGCAGTCGCGATGCAAAAAGTCTGGTAAGTCGCTTAATTACGAGTATGTTTTGTGCCGGCGGCGGCCTTTACCTTTCTTCCCGACGGGTTCGCGGAAGATATTCCTTTGTTGATGATACTCTTGTCTTCTCCTTCGTTCTCTCTCTCGGTTTATTCTTCGCGCTCGTCAGCAAACATCACCAAAGGCCGCCTCGTTTCGCAACGCCCGCGCTAATAATGAATATGCACGCGAGCCTTTTGCGCGCCGAGATCGAACGCCTTTATTTTCTCGCGCGCAAATCGCGCGAAAAGTCAACGGGCCGGCAGCTCATATCAAAAGCGGCGGAATTAAAGCGAAGCCTCGAAACTGGCCCGGACACTAAGGGCGGCGGGAATAAAAATTCGCGAGCCTCGGCGAAATCCGAGGAAATCTGCTTTGCAAATTCCCTCATATATAACCGACAGCGGCGTTTTTCCCTCGATTTTTTTTTTTTGCGCGACCGGCAGGGTCCAGCTTTATCGCGCTGACGAATCCGACATTGATTTTGTCGCCCCGTTTTGATCCCATTCCGCGACTTGGATCGCCGACGCTCTGTCGGCACAACTCGGTGATCGTGCATTACAAAAGCGAATTGCGCTATTACCATAAAAAAAAAAAAAAGAGAGAGAGAATAAAAACGAACAAGCGCTATCGCTTATGGTTGGTTTGAAATCCGAGCCAGCACGAGTGAAACGCCGGCCGGTCAATCGGTCGCGCCGAGAGCTGTTTGCGAAAATCGCGCAGGTAATTTTTCAACCGCGAGAGAGCGAGTCCAATCTATGCGCGCTTGGTGCACGCTGTGCGATCTGAGAGATCCGTGTTCGCGAGAGAATGAGAACGTCCTTTTCTCTCTCTCTCTCTCTCTCTCTTCCTCCTCTTCCGTCAACCAGCTCTTTGACGCACGTCACCTGTGAAACTCGCGACACAAATTCTAATTAACGGGTGTCGCCGGCAAAGAAACCCGACGCGTAGGTGGCCACAGCGGCGCTGGTGACAGCCACGTTCGAGGTACGAACTACTGGAAAACGCGCGACAAAGTCGTCAGCAACGCAGATAAAGTAACGAATATTTTTCTTCCCGCCCACATGTCTGGAATTATAGATACAAAACAACATTTTACTTGCGTTAAAATCGGTCCTTGTTAAGACTTTTGTGTTAAATTTTCAACATTGTGTTTATGTTATCTCAGATAATAATATCAAAGATACAAAACAAAATGTTATCTTTTCGTTGAGGAAGCGAGCTGACCCTTCGCGGCATGTCGCACCTCATAAACATCATCGTTGCCTCTGTCGTCTTATCAGGCTAATTTGGAAACTCGCGCTTTGATGGACCTTCGTAGCCCATTCTAAATTGCATCAGCGACGTCACATCTCCCGTCGGGACTACCTTTTACCCAGGTACGATCGGCGGATGTGATGAAATTGACGTAGGCTCGCCAATTAATCGGTCGCGATGATGCTTCGTTCTATTGTGCGCGGCTATCACAGCCTGCCGAGATTCGCAAAGTTCTCGTCGAAATTGCGTAACGCCATAAATATAGCGACTGATGACATCCAACTGGATGGGCTATAATCGCGTAACAAATTGCAGTCGAATCGGCGGCCGTACAATTCGCTTCGAATTACTTTTCGGTGGGGTTGTTTCGCGTGAAATTTTCGTCGCTGCGAACGACGACGACATTCATTAGATTCTCGAATTAATCCCTCTTTCCTTTCCTTTAACAGCGCGCGACGTCAGTCCGTTGAACGCGGAGCTGAAATAATTTGCCAGATAACACGAAGTTTGGTATCGTTTTGACACATCTTAATTAAGAAGTGTAACCACGTCTCAAGAATTTCATCCGCCAGCCGTCCTTTTGAGAGGAGCAGGCTCAAATAGACTCGCTCGCCGGAGATAAACGTACCGACTTCATCAGGAAGCTCAGAACTGTCGGACTACAACCGGGTCCGCATTAATTCCGCGAAGCTGCGATTGTTCTCAGCCTGAGAGATGGGAACGGGCCGATATCTATTCGCAATATTCAAGCGATTCGCGTGTTTCGTCACGCGGAATAAAAGTGACGTCTATTGCAAATGAGACGCGCGTTTGAAATAGTGCTGTCAGTATAAGCCCGGTATTTCGGTAGTACTCAGCTACCCAAACTCACAGATACTTTCACCGATATTTTAAATCAATCGGTTTGCTTAACGTTTTCGCTACGACGAAAATTTTCTTTCTTATAGCCGATTTGAGCGAGGCACTTCCGAATCATGACGGTCAAAACAGCTGCACTGGTTAGTTTCGCTTTTGCGGAAAATCCCCATATTGCGGCTGAATTGAGTTGGAAAAGTAACACGGAATATCTTTGTGCCTCGGACGAGTGTCGTACGCTCAGGGGAGAATTTCATATTATTTGAGAATCTGAATGCATAACAAATCGCCGCCTGAATCAAACGGCCGGAGCGAAAGTGACATCGCGTGCATGTTCGTGACTCTTGCCGTCATTAATTTTTTATACAACCCGTTCGACCTCCCTGTACGTGAATTCTGTCAATTTGATTCCTGTACGAAATAAATGGTGTAGTTGCGCGCTTGTTCGTGATTACTCGCGAAAATCTGTCTCGCTAAATCGAATAAACCCAGACGTAAAATTAATACGAGTTGTAATATAATTCGCAAAAGGTTGCGCGATCTAGAAATTAAATATAAATTAAATATGCTCCGTGCGAGAAATATATTAAACTCTAGCGGAATTATAACCTTCCCCTCTCTCCTTCTTTTTCGTTCGCGCTCAAAATCATAAAATTCACCGACGAATCCATCGATACATTTTCCGCGCGGATTGAAACAGGCGGACAACAGGCGCGCGAGTAATTCGCTATAAATCGAAAACATGGAGTGATGTCTGCTTTTTTCCACACGGCCGCTATACGAACGACGGAAAATCATCCGACAGCCCTGTCTCTCGCGCGCGCGACGCGGTGAAGCGACGTGAATACAAGAGGCAGGTGATGCGGACGCAGCGCGAGTGTTCTAGGGTCAATCAGCACGGTCAATATTGACGATAATACAAAAGCGCACCCTCCCCGGAATCGGAATGATACGCGACAACAATTCGCAACATCTGCATCGCAGATCCACGAATGTAACGGGTGTGACAAAAGCCGTTGTATAAGCTTGTTGAATACGAGGCGAACATTTAATTGTGAATTAAATTTGGCATTAAAAAAAGCAGAATATCAGATTATATCAGAATAATAACACGATAGACAATTTGAACATCTTGGATTTACGAAATGTGTACGTGGACGTTTCTACAAAGTGAATAAAAATTTGCGATTTACAGGCATGAGAGCAGTTTAATTGTCAAAAATAGTTAGAAAAATCAGCTTTAAAAGAAATGAATAATAAATCTTATTCAAATAATTTATACGTTAAAAATTAAATCGTTTATCTATAATAATATTCCCTTAAGAGGTTAAAAACATGATCTTATAGAGAAAACTGATCTTATAGTGAAAATCAATGAAGAACAAAATTTGGGGAACGAAAAGTTACAAAACAAGTAAACATCGTAGACAATCGACTCCATTACATAATTTAAAGGAAACAGAATCAGATGTGCTCATGACAGTCGTAGTCTGTTTTTTCCTACAAAAGTGATAAAAGTAAAAAAAGTGAGTCGCTCTGATGCCTGATGATTTATAATTTCAACTTACAATTTTTAATTATCTTTTTAGATATGAAATCTAATTAAATTAAGAATTAAAAAGACGTGCGTAAAATAAGCGTCTCGTATATGTAGCGTCGTATATGTAAACGAGAACATTCTGCGGGATTTTCTCGGTTTCGCGAGCCGAAGAACGCTCGCGTTCTCGTCGCGCAGTTCGCCTGACATTAGCATAAATAGGCGGAGCCTAGCTCGCAAACTGCCAAGGAGGTATGTATATAAGCACGTCCAAGTGTTTTCCTAATAATTTTCCCTCGTTTAACGGCAAAACAAGCGCGCGATTTGCCGTCATCATCGTCGTCGAGAGAGCGTCCGCATTTCCTGAGCACGCTCGCTCGCCCGCTCGAGTGTCGTTTAAACTTTAATTTCGGCTCCCTCTCTCCGGCCGACGAATTACTCCCGTCGTAAACGAGGTCGAACGACACGTGGCAGTAACGCACGCTCGTTGAACCACTTTCGAAAATTTGTAGCCTAGCTGCACCACCGAATTACGACGCCGACGTGTTCGAATTAGCAGTGTCAATTATGTCTACCTAGGTAGCTCGGATGCTCGCCAGTGTTACTAATAACATTAACCGGTATTTCTCGAATTACTCGAGTGTTCGAGTAATCTAAAGAGTATCAAATGGAACATTGAAATTAAGAGCCAATAGTACCTAATTCGACCTGATGTGTTATCAAACATGACCCAATCTATTTGTCTCCGCCTTGGCAAACCAGACGCGGATCATTTTGTTGACAAGAAACTGCTCGCGTAAAAATTTTCCCACATTTTTCCAAATACAGTACAGATTTCGATCAAAATAATTGTTCAAAGTTGTCCCAAGATAAGTTATCGATGCGTAAATATAGAATTGATAAGAGAAAAAAATAATATTTTCGTATTTGTAATACTATGCATATATATTTATCTCAATTTCGTTTCAAATACACATTTATTATTTAGATGATGAAAGCAATGTATAAAACGTAATTTTACTCGGTAAATACTAAATTTATTAGTGGTCCCCTTGATACGCCACTGAAAGTATGATATTGAGCTTTGTAATTTCTTTAATAAGGCCGAATCGAGTCCTACTGGGTCATGATTTGCAGAGCTCTGGTAACCGGTTACCTGGAAACCCGATTAATATTCACGACTTTTGTGCACCCTGTTATATTAGCCTGGTATAGAAATAAAAATAATACTCGATTCATACTAAGCACCAGTTGGGTCAACGTGGAAACGAAATGCGACCGGCTCTCATCACGCGGATTCTTACGATCCTTTGATCGTTTTTTCTCCCTCTCTTCATCTAACAGTTACTGCAAGGAAGCTCGCATGAATATTCATTTAATTAAGGCCGAATGACCGAACGGCGACTATTATGACCGGGTACGTTATACGTATGTGCTTATGGAGACGATGGCGCATTACGTTGCATAATGCCGCCCCATTAATAACACGTTGATAGATTTATCGTCCTCTTACTCGTTCGCACGGGTGTCGTTAACAAGAAATAGCTGGGTTCCCATAAAAAAAAAAAGTAGCCCACTTCACGTCAAAAAGGACCTGGCAGTCGGAAGGTTGACAAAATTTAAAAAGGTATTCTGGTTTGAAATGTGTGGTTTTAAATGAAAAAATTGGCACAATTGTTCGCGATTGGGTCGCGATTAAAAAATGCGAGTGACAGCGCGCTTCTGTTGTCCGCGTTTAGTCGGGTGCGCGCAAAAATAGAGCGGATTCACGCTAAACGCACAAAAAGGATAACGAATATACGCGCTGCCGAGTGCCGAGAAATTTCACACGACCGGACCGTAATTCTACCGGACTAATACCTCTCATATTTTTGCATTTATAATTTTCGCTCGGCCACGTGAGGGCATCCGATCAAAATGCAAATGCGCGTACGTACATTAAGAAAAATTCCTTAGTTACCAGAAAAAAGGTCTTTTGTTATCTGAGTATCTATTAGGAAGACAGATCGAAAAATTACTGTTGCTAATCGTTTATTATCATTTGTTATTTTATCAAACTATCATTAAACCAATTTATTCCAAATATTGGTATCTTGTTAAAGTAATTGTAGCGTTGGATTGTAGCGTCAGTCCTTAATATCACAGTAGTTTTTCATTAAAATCTTAAATGTGGTTTAGAAGAAATTAAAAATAAAAGTTAAAAATATTATTTTCAGTTCCCAAATAGAACAAAAAGTCATATAAAAGTTAAGATGACATGAAAATAATGTCCAAATAATATCATTTTCACGTAATTTTGACTTTTATATAACTTTCTCTTCTATTTAAGTTGCGAGCACCTCAATCGTTTTTTAATTTCGCTAATAATTAGTCCATATTCTACACATAATGCAAGTTTTTCAACGAATTTCTTAAAACACTAATTTTATATTACTACTACCTTAAATTAACAAAAGTTTGTCAGTGCACACGCACACTATCGATCACGGCTGCTCTTCCGCTCGCGCGCACAAAGAAAAAGTCGGTCGATCGGGAAATCGCGCTGTCGGCAGAATCGCGGGCGCTTTGTCCGGCGAATTTATCGGTGGCCGCTCGCTAATATCATAGTAATAACGCGGTCGTTGAAGTGAGAATCACTTCGCAGCCCAGCGATTGCGGGTTTAATCGCGCGACGTCGAACGGACGCGCGGAATTCGATCCTGTTGCGCAATCCCTCGATCGCGAAATGTCATTCCTGCCGGGCAACGCGAGATAATGAGAAACACGAGAGACGCGCACGGTGATTCGTCGCGCAACGATAAATCGAGGTGGCGAGCAAAAGGAGTGTGCTGGACGAACAATCTCTCCCTCTCCATGTCGCGCTCACGACGGGAAAAAGAAAAATGCGAAACGGGTCGGCTGTGCGGTTTACGTCAGCGTTGTCAATGTAAATCGCTTATTTCTATATTCAACATTTCTAGTGAGTTATTCGTGGTGAATTTTATAAAAAATTCAAAGCCGATTCTCCTAAAGCTAGATACAATTTTAATTTTCGTTGTTTTGTCAGTGTGGCGGATCACTAAAAAAAAAAAAAAAACAAAACAAAAACAAAAACAAAACTGTTGATACATTATTGAGTAAAGTTATGCCCAACTAAAAAAGTAGCGGACCCTTCGCAAAAATCCCTACGAACTTATCGAACAATCTCATGTATTGATCTCCATGGCCATAAAGTTGACACAGTGTTGTCGGTATAAACCAAAGTGTTCCTATACGTCCGCGCACTTAACTCACGGTTTCTACTCGACGTGTCATCGATGAGTAGCGGATACATTTATAAGCGTTTACTTATGTATGTCGGATACAATACGCGCGCGGAATGCAGTGTAACAGACGTCCTTCGGGATACTACACCGCTGCATTCCCGGGCGCAATTTATATACGTCATCGTAAATCCGAGACGGTCGCCTTCGAGGATGTTTGCGCGGAATATGGTGCACGATGCGGAGAGAGTCGCGAATAAATTCGTTTTCGTACGCGAGCTCTCGAGAGGGCTCGTTTGCGAATTATTGCGCGAGTGCCCGCGTGAAATTTCGTAATTCGTACCTTCGCGGCGCGCCCTCGCGATCGAGAGAGGGGGCATTCGACGTAATTTACGAACGAGACACGATTTCGCGCGTCGATATGGAGAACATCCGGTAACGATACGTTAAATAATAACGCGACTTGCCACTCATTCATTCCCAATGTATTACAATGCCTCGCTGCGGGGCGTTGTCGCAAAATAAATGTCATTCGTGCGTGTTGGATTATTAAACTGATTAGTTAATTAGGTTAGAGAGACGTTTAAATAGTAAAGTCCATTGAATGATTATTTAAGCCGACGAGTTCAATTTCCGGCTCGTTTCGCATGAAGAAAAACCTGAGTCGTAGAACTTGCGTCAGATCTTACGGAGCTAAGAAATAAAGCAGCAACTTCACATAACGCGAAAAACCTCGCGTTTCTTTCAATCGCTAACGAGCGTAAGGATTATTATCGCGCGTACAGGAAGTTATTGACGCGAATAACGTGAAGTCGCATCGGTGTTTCGTTCCGATCGTATGTGATTCGGTGGTCTCTTTCGCGCACGCGAGCCCGCACGTGTGAGGCAATATAAGGTGAGAGTCGACCTTGCACTGGCCTCGGCCGAAAGAAGGAAAAAAAGGCCGAGATCTTACGGTCCTCGAGAATCCTGTTACACCGGTATTTCTATGCTGCACCGGCGCCGCGTCGCCTGTGCTCGACGTTCTTTTGTCCGCGCGTCTCTTCTCGTTTTATCACGGCCGATGTGTGCGTTTCGTCGCAAAAAATACACCCCCTTAGCGGACGGGAGAGAAGGCTGAATTTATCGCGCGTTATATGTCCGAATTTTCAAGTCGCGGGAGGGACGAACAAGAAGAGAGATACACGCCCGGCTGTTCCGAAGTTACGGCGCGAAGTTTACAGTTTGTTAACACGCTTAATGCTACTATCGCGTCTCGTTAAATCGTGTGCGGGGTATAATTAATTGCGTCTAAGAGAATTGATTACGGCCAATAGGGAGCCGAAGTGAAGCGGAGTGAGAGACGCACGTATCTCGAATTACGTTTTTTTACCGTGTCTTTAGGTAATTGCGGTAATCTCAGCTAAACTCTTGCGGAACTCCAGCGGAAATCGGCAGCGTGTTAATTAATTACGCGTGCAACGCGTTTATTCGTTACGCAATCCGCGATCCGCTCGACAACCAAATGTATTTTAGTCGAAGGAAACTGAATTTCTGATTATAAGAAACAAATTTGATTTATGAAAACTGGAAATTTTATTTCCTTCAACCAAAATACATTTGTGGTTGTCCGTTGTCAGGTAGATTCAACCAAATTCTTTTTTCAATAAAGGCTCATAATATCACTTTTCTTCTATTAAACAGACAAACTGAGCATTTTATTTAATATCTCACAAATGTGTTACCCTGATATCAGGTGAGAAATCAGCGCATTAATTGTTTCTCCTGAACAATTCGTGTTGCCTTGCGAAACTTCCCGTCGCAGTATAATTTACTATTATTTTATTATTATATTTATTACTTCACTTGTCTCACTTCGCTGTGTTTCCCCGACCGCAAACCGATCGGCTTTTTTCAGCGATTCGACTCAAACATTCGATCGGCTGCAATGAAACGCGACACTCCGACCACTTTCTAGTATCTCGACGTGGCTCGGATTTCAGACTCTCCGGCTAGAAGAGTTGTTCCGAGCTTTACGGTGGATACAAGTTCCTTTCGAATTCCACCTGCGCGGATCTTCTCCTCATGCATTCTTCTCATGAGCCGACTCGTGTTTGCGCGGATCTTCGAAAGTTTTATCCGCGGCTTGTAAAAGCCATGCGAAGATCCCCTCGAAGAGCGACGTTCACGTCGGTTATTATTTTTATGCCCGTGTCTATTGGTTTCACACGATTGCGCGTATATAAATTTCCTATGCATAATACTATATTATAAAATACATTATCAGATAAAAAGAGGGAGAGGGAGAGAGAGAGATCTATTGAAATATTATTAGTATCTGTGTTACAAATATACTTTTTTGCAGGAGCACGAGGCGAGCGTGCGTCGGGAATTTTTATTGGTCAGATAGGCGCATTTAACACGTGCCAGTGGCATCGAATATGCATGAACGGATATCAAAGCATATAACACTATATTCGAGTGGCACCCATCAAACGGCTTGCAAATAGGTTACCACGTACCAGGCACTCTCCGTTGTTTACCAGTTTTCATCGGCGAGTCAATTTAAACTTATAATCGAATTGCAAAATTGGCCTGTCAGAGCGTGCCGAGGCAATATGTCGGCCGATAGCCGCTCACAGATAGATTGCATAAAACGCGTATCGACGCGATAAATAGGAAAAGTACGTTTCCACCCTCGTAGAAATGTAATAATTGTCAAGATAAAATTGTGGGAGAGGGAGAGGGACTAATTAAATATCGGGAAAAGAATTTCAACCCCAAATCAGAATCATAGCGCTGCTATTCAATTATAAGAACGAAAAGTGAAATATTGACTACTTCTTGGCAGAGAAAAGATGATGAAAAAACGTCCTCTCAAATATCAAAATATTGACCAGAGGTGATATTTTTTTTTCGTCAAATTTTGAGAGTAACTAAGGCCGTTTAAGCAAAAGAAGTAACACTTATGCCTGTTTCTACCATGGTTCAAATCTAATCGACGATTAACTCAACGGAATTGACCAATCGCAATGGCAAATTAATTGAACCGACCAATATCATTAGTCAATTTCGTTGAGTTAATCGTTGATTTGATTTAATCCATGATGGTAGAAACGGGCATTACTTTTATCTTCCCAGGTTTATCTTTGTATAACTTAATGTACATTAATTTTTTTCGTAGTATGGTTTGAAGATTCATAATAAGGAAAGATCAGAAACGATATAATTGGTAGCAGACGAGACGGTAAAAAAATAAAAAAATATATAGAATGCTTTACAAATTTAACGGCAGCTTAGGAAAAGTGACTATAGTGATCCATTTTGGACGAACAATTTTTTTGGATCCGTATCAACAGCCGGATCTTATATGAAAAATCGTGTCGAAGACCGTTTATTTTCAAGTGCTATACGGCTCATTTCGCTGAGCAACGCCTGAAGATGAACTTGTGGCGATCTTGAATATAAAATCCATCCGACTATTAATATGGTCCTTAGTGAATTGTCAAGAAAAAGTGACATTTAAGTGACTCGATAATAGTTGGGATCAACAAGAGGTGATCGACTCTACGCCACTCTTCCTCTCTTTGTTCTTATGCGCGTCAGAGAACTTTAAAAATCAAATACAGCACGTACCATAAATTCGTACGAGTTCTTGGGAAATAGCCGGCCACTCTTACGTCCACCGTACACAATTGGCTATAAATTCCAAACGCGGTACTAACAGGAGGGAGGGTGAATTGCTCTTCGATTCATCCCTTATATACGGGGCGATATTACACCCACATATATATCAACAACACAGCGGAGTTGCCATCCAGGCGGATCCAAATCGTACTTAAGGGACGGTGATCTCACCGTGCGCCCGCCAAAGGGATTACTGTCGCTCGCTATCGGGCGACGTTCCGTTTCCCCGAGGGACAACGTACACACTCGTGCGCCACCGGAATTTCTGCGGATCGCTTAGCGCACTTACGGGTCATCTTTCGATTCGACAACGTCCGTCAGTACGTCGGGATCGATATACTCCCGCCCTTCCATCGAGAGAGCATTCTTCGCATCGGCTTTCTGGGTCTTCCTCTCGCTGTGCGATAAAGTACGGTGTAATTACCGACCGGAAGGACGATTCGCCCGGCTATGTTGAAACGCGGCTCGTTCGCAAAAAGCAACGGACAGCTCTTTTCAGACGCGGGTTTCCGCATTCGAGAAATTAGTCCGCTCACAATCTTCCGGATCACCTCTTATAAGCTAGTAATCTCTTGAAAACGCCGCCGGGAACTCACCGAGGGAGCAGCGCTCCTGTGGCTCGCACCTCTCGGCGTGTTCTTGCAAGGTCTCTGACTGTCTCGTCTGGCGGGCGGCGGCGGCGGCGGCAACGACAGCGGCCGGCCGCCGGCTCTCGGGTGATGTTGCTGCTGCGACGACGGCTGGAATTGGGTCCAGGACTGGCGCGGCAGGTATCCCGCGGTCACGTAGCCGCCCGATATGAATTGCGCGGAGCCGTTCAGGTGCGGCGGTGTCATCACCGCCGTTTGCTGCGCCTGCCCGCCGTTTCGCATCTTTCACGCCGTTCGGATCACTCGCGACTCAACCGCGTCGACGAGCCGAGAGAGCCTCGTGCGCATTCTCGGCCGCATACGCCGTACTTTTCGCGTCCAACGGTTTTGTCTCACCTATCGAAAAGATGACTCTCTCGTCGAGATTGGGGAATTGCGCTTTAATCGAGCCCTACCAGAATAAAAACAGTCCGTTTATACCTTCGTTATATCTGGCGCGCTAATCTACCGGAGCGTAACAAAGCGTCGCTAAAGAGGCGAAAACGCAAGAAGAACGGTAATGTTCGCCGGAGCTATCGCCGGCCATCCTCGAGAGCTTCTCCCGCGGACGGAAGCTCAAGCTGTGACGACGATTAATCTCGCGTGAGCCGCTCATAAAAATAGGAATCGCCAGTCGCGATTACAATCCGGGTCACTCTCGCGAGTGAAGGCGGGAGAGGAAGTTCGATCGGGCGCAGATGTGATCATTTCAGCTTGCGACGGCACGTGGTCGGAATATCGAACAACGAGGAGGGAATTCTCGGCGATAACAGGAAGGCAGGGTGACCGGATATTCCGGAATGTTCGTTCGTTCGGAGGCATCATAAGGATCAGTCGACGATCTCATTTTCCTTCAGAAAATCGCGGAATCAACCGTCCGGACATCTTTCGGCAATATGACGCTTCAGTTTTGTATCTCTTTATTTTGTAAACTATAAAATCCATGAAATCCGAATCTAAATAGAACCTGCATAGAAAACTTTTTTCGGATCTAATATTAGTTCGATTTCTCTAATTAATTATTACACAGGGGGAAATCTACACAGGTTTTGGATACAAGTGTAATGTTTCAAGCAGCATATGGAAATTTCCCAAACATTCTCATGTGTAGCACAAATCAGATTGCCTTATCCTAAACTTATCCCAAATAAATATTGCAATACCGATTAAGAATCCCATTTTTATCTCAATCATAAGAAAATTTAAAGGGAAAATGTGAGTCTAAATGAAACTTTAAAATCTTCGTAGATTTCCCAATCAAAATTCGTCATTTTTTCTGAAAAAAACGGAATAAATTCCAATCCCAGAAGATGTTCTATATGGGAGGCTTTATCCCATGTTTCGGATAAGAATGGGATTCCAAATTTTGGGACAACTTTGGGTTCTGTAATCGGAATTTATGCTGTAGAAAATCTGCTGAGAATCTGATGTTGGGAAAATTTCTACGCGGAAAAGAACCAATATTTTTCGTTGTTAAAAACATTGCCAGCAAATAATGCTTGAGTGTTTCTCGCGCAGAGAGAATCGACAGCAGGATATACGAAGTTTCGGCATCCGTATGCAATCCGCGTTAGCCTCGTGCTTTCTACTTTTCCGCGGTATTCTCGGCAGCCGCGATACACTTCGATTAATTGCGAGACCTCACGAACGCGCATCGAACGCGATCTATTTATGTAAGATTTGTTGTGAAACTCTCACGTAGGTGCACGTATGTGTGTTAGGCGTGTCATAAGCGCGATGAAAAAAGCGTGAAAAAGAATGAATGAACGGCGAATTTCTCGACATTCCCGCGGTCATCAGGCGGAAAGACGACTCGTGCTGGCCTCTCGCTTCCGCTTCTTAGCTCGGCCGGTCGCGGAGAGTTAATCACCGTCCCGACTCGATTTAATGCCGACTATCGATAGACGGTGCAGCGAACCCGATCTTCTAGGATGGCGCGCGTCGGACTTTCCGGCGGAAGCTGCCACCCTGAAAATTATTCGAGCGCGTCGAATCGCTCGCGTGATTACGGGAAACGATGGCAGCAATCTGTCTTCCTCTCTCTCGCTCTCTCCCGCGCGAACATTTTTTCAAGCACAACATTTGGACCACTGAACAAATTAAGTTGATTCGGTCAGCAACTATATCGACGCACACATTGTTGCATCATTTCTTCAGTGGATATAATATTATTTTGAATGAGCGTGACCGCCGATTTTTTTTCTCACATTATTATACGGCGTGTCACCTGTGCGTGTCAAACGCAACGCAGCGCGAGCGAAGGCCCGGCGAATTTTGTGAATGATGGAATCGCTTGAAATACGATGGCGGTATTGTTTTCGCGCTGCTCGTTTCCAAGCGGACTCTCGTTTTCGGTCACCGTCGTGAAACCTGGCCTTTGTCCTCGCGGCGGCGGCCAGTGAAAACGTGGGAGAATACATGCATATCAGGTACAAAGGAAGGAAGCATTACGTAGCGCGGGGGGTGACGGGGGGAGGGGATAATTGGACCATTCGCGCGTCGCGTTACTATTTCTCGCGGATCGAACGGAGATGAATGGCGCTTCTAAACGGAATGGTCGCTTCCTTCGTCACGCTGATTCGCGAAAGTTTCTTTGTATCCGATCGCGCGCGCGAGCGAGCGAGGATGAATCGCATGAGTAGAAAGTTTGCAAGGATATTTCTAACAAGTTGGACTAAAAGAGATGATTCCCGCATACAAAAATGTCGACACGACTGTGGATGTCCTTTTTTCATACAGGAGGTGCGATATTCGTTCGGTCGTGAATTCTTCGATCTATTCGGAGCGAATATCTCCACAAAACGAGAATCTATATCTCATTTACAAAAAGATTCCGACACTTTATGAGTTTCAGAACGAATCTCGTGCCAAATACGGGAATTTGTTTTTTAATTCTCAAGAGATAATTTTCCTATTGGGTATGAGATGCGTTGCAAAAATTATCGAGAGTAAAGTATCACAGCTTTTTTCTAACACAGAAAAAAAATGCTATAAACGTAATTACCTATTCTTCAGCCTCTTAAATCAGATAATATTTTTATCAATTTAAATATATTTTAATATATATATAACCATTTCACTCGGATCAAACAAATAATACTTGAATGACAGCACTTTTTTTACGTGTACGCACACGTGACGTCAACGTAACGTAGAAATATAGATGCGCGCAAAAAAAAAAAAATAGAACGTAAGAAGAAAAGCATTCGATTAAAGATCGCGTTTACGCAGAAACGCGTTGTGGATTCTTCGTCTGTTTTAAAAGGACTCTTTAACGCAAAAGTGCGTACGTAAGTCTGAAATTGAGTTCGCTTCACTCGATCCGACGGATCACGTACGTACGCACCTTCCTAGGTCGGTTGTCCGTTACTCCGGGATAATTGAGATTCCGGCATGTGCGCGGGCAACGACAACGAGCCGCTCCTACTCGCGACTTGGCATTCGTTACACCGCAGCTCGTTAATTGTTAATCGTGACGCGTAGGCGGATACGAAAGCGTGCCTTTATTAGGATCGACGGCCCCGACGCGCATCGCCGAGCCCGGAAAACGACTCTCGAAATCTGGCTACTACTCCACTTTCGACCTGTCTGACAGATTCTAAGGGATCACCTCTCGGACACCGCTGTAGTGGATAACTTGCGGGCAGCAAGTGAGGGATTCTTTAACCCCCGGGAAAGTAGGACGAGGCGACTGATAAGAACGAAGAGAAAATTTACTTTGTCCTAAATTTGTTTGTCGAGTCTGGATAAATTTCAAACATTGACAAGTTCGAAACGGCGACGAAACGTCGACCGAGCTCGATGCGTCGAGATCGACTTCCGCGAGGCTAAAGCCCGACTTCTACTTTCTCCGACGAACTTCCTATTAAAATTGATCCACGTAATAGGCGTGTAATTATCCTGCGCTTTTTCACTAATACACGGAAGCACGAGGTCGATCGGTGGGGAACGCACATTGTTTCACTCGTCGGTCGATTTCGTCGTTGCTTCGGTCGTCGACTTTGGCCCTTCGAGGATGTGTATCAAAAAAATCGCGGGGAGAAGGACTTGAATCCTCCTCTACGAGCGGGAAATGCACAGTTAGACCAAGTGTACAAATACACGGTAGAAGCGAGCGGAGCGAAAGTCAGTGACCGATATTTCCCCCCTCGCGCACACGCAACTTAATATCACCTCTCGCCCGTTTAGGACGGCCGCTCTTTGCATGCGCGTTTTTCCACGCTGGAGATCTAGTTCGGTAGCGCGCTCGTGGAGAAGAAAAGTCGGGCACGAACGAACGTAACAAACGACGCGAGCGCGAGTCGATAACGAACGAAAACGCCACGGAACGAAAATAATCATTATGCCAATTACGTTCGCAGTAACGAAACGCGATACGGCGAGCGACGCTTTGGTGCCTTCGAGGAAATACAATTTCCCCTCAGAGGAATACGCAGGTGTCCTGCGTGTAGCTTCGTTGCGCTCCCTTACTTTAAAACGACAAAATCGCCTTGCGCTACTTCAACAACGTTTTCTCGCGTGCTCTTCGTTCATAGTCGTCATCAGTCGCGATTGCGGCGTATTCGTTGACTTTTCCAAAATGATCTAATGACTAAGGATGTTGTAACATTACTGATATAATAACGGAATCGATCATTTTCTTTTAATACCGGTTTTTTTTATATCTATATTTTCTTTCGATACCAGTACTATTTTGTTTCGAGTCTCTTTTTTAATTTTTTACTCAGTCGATCATAAAGACATCATGTATTTTCGCTTCGTGAAAATTAATGTAACAAGCAACTTATATTTTAAACCGATCTCTTTTCAGGATTTTTGTCTCGTTAATTTTGTGGTTATTTATCGATTGCCGAAGTAAAAGAAAAAAAAACGCCTGGATATTCTTACAAGTGTGCGGAGACAATCGCGAGTGTCACTTTGTAAGTTTCGATATTTTGATGCTGATACTAATGATGATATCAACTCTCATGATTAGATATTCGTTTCAATGTTAGTATCGATACTTTCATGACATCCCTACTAACAATAATCTAACACCGGGATCTACGACCGAACGAGCGAATTGCTACCGCCGATTTGTTCCGTATTCTCACGTTCACGGGGAAAGCGGAGTTTTCTCGTTCGCACAATCTCGAACGTCGGTCGAGTAGTAAAATTCTGCCGCGTAGGACAGCAGCTGCTGCGAAACCAAACACGAAGAAAGAACGTTAATTCTAATCGCTTCGGCGAGCCAGCGCGCGGCTGGGATACCGTTATGCCGGGCTGCCGGTGCAAAAGTTACGCAAGCGGATACCGCCCGCGGTATCGAGAGCTTCCGTGGATTGCTTCTGCCGGGATCGCGAGGAGAATAAGAAGATCTCAGGAGCGCGTGGGAGCCGCGGCGTGTGTCGTCGAAGGGTCGAGTCTACGTCGTTTAAAACGGGCTCGAGGTAATAAAACACGATGGTGTACTCAAAAGTCAACATGTACTCGAGCGAATCGTTCGATAGTTGTGTTATCCGTTATTCACCGAGACTATGTTGAATTTCTTGCGATTAACTACATTAGACAGTGTGTGAACAAAGAGCATTGTGGAAGGCGATTTTCTTCAAGCCGATATGATATTCCGCTCTCCCCCTCATGTTGTTTCATTTCTCTCATTCTTTTTACATTTTTCTTTTTGTTGTTTACAATTTTTTTATTTTAAGAATAAAAATCAGGAGACGAAAGCGAATTGAAATTAAAATATGCCGTCCCCGCTGTGTAAGTATGCAAAAAATACTCTTAAATATTCCAGATTTGCAAAAATATTCCGAGAAACTTCTCTCGGTTAATTCAAGTTGCTTAATCAACCGTAAAAATGAGAACACCGACATCGTTATCACGCCGACTCGTACTCGCCTATTAAGTCGCTTTCGGATTTCAACGTCGACGGTAAGAAAAATCTGGCGAATTATATGGAATCTGCAGTGAAACGAGAATGACCAAAAAAAGGAACGAGTACAAGAAGCAAACGCTGTCGATGAGTACGAAACAAGACGAGCGCGCTTCGCGACGCTGCGTGCAAATAACACAGTTCGATTGGAGTATCTGATCTGGGGATATTAAATTGCCGTTCTATCGCGAAATCGACATCCCGACACGCACCGGCGCGCCGGAAAAATTCGCGAAACGTCTAATTTATATAACACCTCGGCCATGCCTCGATCGCTTTTCTCTTTGCGGCGGGGGCCAGTGAAAGTGAGCGAGGCGGCGCGGATAATCGACCGTCCTGACGACGACGACGAATAACGCCGACCGCTTCTCGGACGAAACTCGTTTCTCCGCGAAAATGCCGCAACGTTTTTCGCACCTTTGCCGGATCGACGTACGCAATCATGGTGTGCCGTTATTTTTCATTTCCTTTTTTCCCGCCGACACCGCGCGAAGTGTCGCGTTACAAGATCGCATATTTCCGCGAGAATTACTTGTGCGCGAAAATTGCTTAATAGCTGTGAATTTCTATAATATAGTTGGTATGACGAGACGAAAAAGAAAGAGCAAAAATTCAAAAAAAAATTACACGTGTACGTAAATGCGACGCATGATATACGAACGNGGGGGGGGGGGGGGGTCCCAGGCGATTAATCGCAATTAACGAGCGACTGGCCAGTCGGCGAATTTGTAAAGCGAGAAAAGCGCGTTGCGCAATGTGCAAAGTCAGGAAGTTACTGGACCGGCGAAACGAGCGACCGATCGCCGTAAAGTCGCCAAACCGCTCGATTTTTACCGATGCGCGCGACTCGTTCCGGGTCGTTATAACCGGACGGGATAGAGAGAGAAAGAGAGGAGGGGAGAAGAAAATTCGTCTCACCTATGTAGCGTGCGTTTGGGAAAAATATGCAACGAACAACCGTCTATTTTAATTAGACCGCTCAGGTAGAACCTGTTTCTCCGATTCCCGAGAGATAGAGAGAGAGAGAGAGAGAGAGAGAGAGATCAAACCGATTAAACGAGTTCCCCTTTCGCCGGCGAGAACGAGACACAATCGTTCGGCTCAATTCCTCGTAAGATTTGTCTTAGTACGAGCTATTCGCATTCGCAAATTGAGAAAGACGACGATCAGCCGGAAATGTTCATTCTCTCGGGGCGCTGAAACGACCAGACAACGACAAAGCTAAACTGAAAACTCCCCATCACCGTTATTCCGCAGCGGAACGAAAAACGAGACAATAGATAGCCCTTCTTCCCTCCCTCCCGGCACATTGGATATTTTCCGGCTAATTGGCGGTGAGAAAATGCTTTTCATTCGCGAAGCGAGCGATGAAGTTAAGTAACGGCCACTTTCACTCATTTCTTCCACGAGCGACCCTCGAGGAGTCCGCCGGGGTTTCCCTTTTGTATGAAAACTCTCGCGAGCGATTCGCCGCGACGTTTCTCACATTTTTTTTTTCTTCCACTTTTTTCATTCTAACGACGCGAACGAGACAAAGCCGCCGTCGGTCAGCGCGAGATTCGCCTCGACTCGAACCGCCGTTGTCGAGCGGAGGAGCAATTTCGAAGGGGAGAAGCGAGCAGTTTGCCGAAAATTTCAACGAGTCCTTCAATTGTCTCCTCTCCGTTCCCGAGGGGAAAAAAGGAACAAATATCGGTGAAACTTCCGCTGATTGAATTCTCCCGCGCTTTCCACGCTTGAAAATTAAGCGGGTAACCTCCGACGAACGATGAAAAAAAGAGTCGCGAAATACCGCAAATTTCGAGGTTAATTTTCGGGAAGCTGCGCGTTTATTTTCCGGGATATCCGTCGACCACGCCAGTCCTTCTCTCGCGGATTATCCGCGATGACGAGTCGCACGAACCGTACCTACCTCTCGAGAAGGGATAATTATTTCGAGCAGCCTCTCTCATCCCCGCGTGGACGAATCGGCCGTTTTATGCTCTACATAGCTCAACCATCGCCGCGGAGAGAATTAACCTACCGTGCCCGAAAACACACTACCTTACTTAGCAGCAAAGAACGTCCTGGTCGCGCTCGTCTACAGCTAAGCCACCACATTCGCGCTTCCAGATAGATAGACAAAATGAGATAAAAAGAAAGAGAGTCGAGCAATTATGATTAAAATTTCGTTCGATTAAAAACCGACAAAGAGAAGAAAAATCGAATTCACAGACACGAAGCTGCGGAGAAAAATGTCTCTCGAATTCGAGCGCTAAGAATAGCGTAGCGCCATTATTGGCACACTTTATTCTATCGGGTTAATCAATGAGTTCATAGAATTGTTTTATATAAAACTCAAAGCCAATATCCCCATAGTCAGGCACTACTTTATCTTACCCGTTTTTTTTTTTTCGCTAATCTTCTGTCATCGAAAAAACAGTCAATATTATCGAATAAAGTTGTGTCCAACTACAAAAACATCGGCCTTGAATCCTTCACAAAAATCTCCACGAACTCATCGAGCCACTCAATATATGACTCTACGTACACTGAGAGAAACTATAGTTATTTTCGACTTGAACTACATGGAGAAAAATAATTTGCTGTTACAGCAAAATCTGTCGGTTATTATGTGGACAGCAAAATAATTTGTTAAAAGTACTTATTACCATTCGCTGGATTATTTTGCTGAATTTACAAATTGTTTTGTTGTAAGAACAAATTGGTAAATGTAGGAAAACACTATTTTCTTCTAACAATAAATTAACGTGTCCTAGGGACAAATTCACTCAGCAGCATATTTTCTATGTTGGCAGCAAAACTGTTTCCGCTCTAATTACGAATGATTCACTTATTTGGTTATGCCAATTAAATTTTATCGCTGTTGCAACGAATATGCGGTATACTGAAAAAAGATACTTCAACAATTTATTTGTGAAATATAAGGTTTATTTCACCTTATTTCAGAAGTAAACCTATTTTGACAAAATAAACCTTGCCACACATAACTAAATTTTTAAGCATTTTTTCTCAATGTAATAACTGCTTTCGCCAGAATAGCAAAATTATTTTCCTCCATATATTCCCTTTTTACGGTTTTAAAAACAAAAATAATAGTAGCAATATAATAGTACAATATAAAAGTAAAATGTAACGTAATGTAATAAGGTATTCTTATCACTGGCATTATATACCGAGAAAAATGCTGAAAAATTTATTTGTAGGAAATGTAAGATTTATTTCACCGAAATAAAAATTATTTTGCAGAAATAAACCCCATATCCCATAAATAAATGTTTAATACGTTCATTGCCAATCACGCGATATCGCGTGATGCGAGTTCTCACCAAACGGCCGATCATGCGTTATCGCGTAATAGATATTTAGAGTACATAAATCCTATGTACATAATAATAAAAGCATATAAATAATATATTAACTTATTTTGAGCACAATAAAAACTAAATAAAAGAATTAAAAAAAAACGAAATTCCAATTTTCAGCTTGGCAATGAACGTGTTAAGTATCTTTTTCTCAGTACAATGTCACACTTACTAGAAAAAATGATTCTTCCGACTACAAGTTCTTCCACTACGATGACCATAGTTACAAATACGGAATATTTGTCTCTCAGCGTATAAGAGCCACGCGTTCGAGTCGTGGGATTAATTCTGAAATCGATCGAACGAGCTGCGTTCCGTCGGTAAATTCGAGCCTTGACGTCGCGCAGATGACAGCCGCGTGCTTCGCGTTACGCCAAACTGACGACGATAAATCGTCTCGTCCCGTCGTGGGATAATCGAACACGGATAGTCGCACACAAAGATCGTGCGCGTGTTCTGATAGCATATGTTACGATTTCGCGCACAGTACGTGTGTACGCGCATCCCGATACGTTTATCAACCGGATATTCATTCTCGTTTTTCAACGCTTCCGCTCCTATATTGCGTTTTCCAGCGATACCGTCGGCCGTTCCGTCGGCGAGCGGCGAAAACGCGAAAATCTCCTTCCAATCTCTCGACTCGCATTAAGCCGATAAATTTAATCGTTCTCGATATTATAACACTGCGATATAATTGTTAATTTTCCCTCCGACTTCGGAGAAAGCCAAACGCGGATATATAATGTATCTCTTTCCAATTAAACGTTCCATTAAAAACGTCGCGATTTTTCTCATTATCCTCAGAATCATCGTCAAAGGCGGGTTTTCTATATAAATGGAGAAATCTGCGGAATCTCGCGGCGATCGACAAGAAAGATCCGTCATCCCCCCGTGTCGGGCAGCCTCATTCGCTCCCAATGGAGTCTTAATTAAAAGCTTAATAATCTTACAAAGGGGCGCGGAAAAAAGGTTCGCGGTGGGGCAAAATGAACAATACAGATCTCGTTTCTGCATTTCACGCTGGAAATTAAATTCTTTCACGCGCACCCGCACTTTATTTACCCGATAACACTGATAATCCGCTTTTTCCGAATATTCTCTCCACGAAACGGATCACCACTCGCACAGATCGCGGACAGGACCAGCTGACTGACGGCTGCCTGCGAACTAACTGACACGCGGTGCAGCCGCAAGAAGAAAGGCGCGCGGGAGAGCCGCGACTGGCTCGGAGTAGGGGAAGAAGGAACGGTGCGTCGAGACATTCCGAGATGCTTCTCGATATCTTCATTACGCCGACTAAATCGTTCTTACTTTCTGCCGTGAGCGTTAACAACGGCGTCCCCCTACCCCGTCCTATAATTATTGCTAAAGTTCATTCAAGAATTTGCGAGCGAGTCGAACAATTTTCGGGAAATTATGAGTTTCACAATGTACCAAAAAACGGCCTGCTGAAATTTTCTGTCGCTTTACACACGGGGAATGTGTTAAAATCTACACAAATATGATGTTGCATTAATATTCATCTTGTCAACATGTTTTTTTTTTATTTTCAATTATAATTACAATTACTTTTTAACACATTCCCCATGTTAAAGTAACACCAAATTTTAGTAGACCGTTTTTAACACTGAAATTTTTTACTGTGTGAACTTGAAATTTTGAGGGATATTAAATTTCAAGAATTTTAGGTTTCAGGAATTTATTTGAAATTTAAAGAATTTTGAATCCGAGTTTAAAGAATAAAAATCAAGTAGAACGAAATCATTTCTCGCGGGAAATTTTCATCTCGGAATTTATCGATACTTTGTGATCATTTTCGAAGACTGGTTTGGAAGTCGAAGGTTACTCACCGATAGATTTTACGATAGGTAACATAGCCTAGAAACTCGCGGTCACAAGGATAATCATCATTTTTCATTTCCCAATTAACCACGGCGTTCGCTAATTTATCCGCAAGTGGTGGTCATTGATTGGCCGCGCACGGAGTAATAAATATTAATTTGTCGACTTTCCCTTCGACGCGCACGCGAACGCACGCATTATTTCCATTGTTCCTCGCAATGGCAATCGTAATGCGGCTTATTACCGGCCTCATCGCAGCAGTAATTATTACGTGTGATGCGCGCGGATCGCGGAAAGAAAGTGGCCGATGAAATTACAGCACGACGCGCGTATTCTCGTGTATTTTATGTGACGATAATGACACGCACAGGATGATATCACCGCGATGACACGACCGAGTATCACCTTGAAGTACTTTGATATTCGTTGGACTTCAGGATGTATTTCCCACAATTCAAAATAATAAAACTATTATGAAAAAGTTACAAATTTATCTACATTGCATTGAAAATTTGACAGTAATTGAGAGATTGCAGATATCATAAATTTCAGAATTATTGACCATTTTGTTTTGAAAATACAGCGGTGTAAAGTTCATAACTTATATTAATACATGTGCATATGCACATATTTAAACACTTATATACCTCTTTTTGTTATATTTGTATCTCTATTAAAATAACTGATGCATAAATATAACATTAATAAAAGAAAAGTAACAAATAATAATGTTTTCGTACTTGTAATTCGTTGGTTACATATTTACCTCAACATCGTTCCAAATTAACGTTTATTATTTCCGTAGTGAATAAATGAATAGGAACATAATTTTGCTTGATAAATGCGAAATTTATGAGTGGTTCCCTTGATAGGCCAATTAAAATGCGCGGCATTAATGGGCGATACATCCTTAAATTTACCGAAAAGGAGAAAGAACGTTCTTAGGAATTCCGCACTTTCGATTTAGACAGGACGTGATATGTCTCAAATTATTTCAGCTCGTATTTCGGTTAAATTTACATTGAAAAAGATCAAGTAAAAGAAACTCAGTCTCAGGGTTACGCGGACTTCGTCATACAAGTTGCAACTCATTGTCAAAAATTCAATAATATATCATCTCGACACAAACAAATATATTTCCGCTTAATATTTGAAACACTTCGACGGTGACGACGCGCGAACCGAAACCTGACTGTCGTCGAGGTGTACATCGAAAAGAGCGCGATAGTGAAGATTTACGACACATCGCCGGAGAGATATTGCGCGGTTGCCGGGTTCGCGAAAAGGCAGGACTCGTTAATTACACGTTTTCGACCGCGATGTTTACATAATGACGTGTAGAAGATCGTGGTCGCTGTAACCCGCACGGTGCCCATCCATCCCCCTCATTTCTCAAACTTTGCCAACGTGGCTCGAACACACACATGTACACATGGCGTGATGCAAACGCAATTTAATAACTGAAGTTAATAACTGGTGCAACCGACGAATATTTCTCTCATTTGCGCGTAATTGCTTAGCATAATTACGTCCTTTCGGACGTCTCTCTCTCTCTCTCTCTCTCTCTTATCAACAGAAAATGTAATTTTCAGCGTAAAATGCAGAAATGCGCGCGAACGTGTCGAGATCGCGGTAAACCGCAACTGTTTTTCTTTTGCCCCCCTTCCTCTCCCCGTCGCTCCCCTTTGTAGAATTATTAAGCTCTTAATTGAGATTCATTAAGTAACGCGAGAGTTCAGGGGATATGTAATGAGTTTTAAATTAATCTTACGACAATTGATATTTCTATTGAGATTTCATTGCTGCTGGAAGTTACGCAATTATTCACAGCGGAAGGCAAGGTCGAAGTACGTTCTTTTCTCCCATCGGGATCGATTTAATTTCGAACTGCGCGAGATCACCAGTCAAACGGACACAATAATAATTTAGCAGGATCTGAAAAACTTCTTTTGTTAAACCGCCTCAGGCGAGTGACTTGGAGCTAACTGCGCGATTGAAGGGATCACACCGAGAGATCGGCTGCCGTGGATTAAAGAGTAGCGGGGCTCTGTAAGTCGCAACAGGAAGTCACGTCAATCTGACAATGTTCCCATTGTTCGCACATCACGCCTGAGCAGCGTTCAGGGACAGGCTGCACGTTGGACACGGTTTATTTCGGTGTCCCCGTCGTCGATCAATTTCTTCCACGACAACCGCACGCTCCAGATTGTTCTTACATGCGCCGACGGATCTTAAGGTGCAAATCGAGGGTGCGGTCGTCGAGCCGACATACACGTGCAGGGCACGTCATATACAATTCTAACGGGGAAGAGCTATAAATATTTCTTCTTCTCCCGAGGGCATTTGCAGTGGCGATTTCCGACTGAGAACAGGAGAACGCGGAAGCTCGCGCGATTCAATTTTATGTAATCGCGCAGCAAACGGTCTCATTAAAAAAGCGTCATTAAAACGACGAGGCGACTGTGAAAAATTAAAACTACGCAGTGTGTAATGAGCAACAGGTGTGCCACCGGTAGGCCGGCAACAAATGCGAGCGAAAATACGATACTGCAATATTTAAACGAATATAACAGCCGACGAGCGCGGATAAAAGTGTTCGATGAATGTCTCGCTGTCCAGCATCGATATATCCTGAGTATAATTATCAGGGGTATTACGTGTATCATTGCGAGCGTTCATCGCGTTACGCGCGTTGCTTCAAATCCAACTAACAATAATAAATACGGAAAACCGACGGTCGTGCCTCTGAAACGCGAATTTATATCGTATCTCGCGGGAGCGAATATACACGCGTCAATTCGGTCTCCTCGGGATTCGCTCTCCTCGTCAAGAAATAGCTTAACTCTCCGACGATCTTTCTACGATTTATTGTCCCGATGTATATATTAATGGCACACCATCGGTCCGTCAGTCGAGCTTTTAGCGCGTCCGCCCGTAAAATAAATATGTATGAAGATCGGATTGCGAGACGATCGATCAGACGCATATCTTTGCGCCATTCGGAAACGTCCGAAAAAAAAAAAGGGAGGAAGAAGAACTGTGAGTGATATGAGAATGATATTACTCCATTTCTTAAACGAGCACGAGTCGTGCGAGTTACTGAAAGTGCAACCGTTCTCGCGATGTATACACAGGGAAAATTTCTGTCGGATAATATACCGTGTCGTATCACGCAACTGAGATATACAGATTATCTATGTCACTAAGTGCCCCATCCGTCATATACTTGCAGTTTTATGTAAGTCCTCCACCATTTTGCAAACAACAAATACAAAGGTTTGAGTTATTATTAAAAATGACCGAAATTCCTTTAATAACTCAAAGATTTGCGTAGTTATTTGTAAAATGGTAAGACTTTTTTGTTCAGAATGACCTAATCTATATATGGCGGCTGTTGTATTAGCGATAGATTCGAAGTTGCGAACACCGCCTCGTTCCAGTCTCTGAGCGAAGTGCAGCGACTGCATGGGTGGATTGGGGGTGCAGTACGTCGCGGTGGTTTAAATTTCGGCCGACTTATACGGACGAAAATGGCTTTATTACGACGGATATATATGAAGAAGGATGAGGGACGGAAACTTCACTTTAGCACCTGGGCGTACGGTCGCGGCTTTACGGGCTGAATTATGGGGCGGAACGATATTTCGCGTAGGCGGACGGTCGGTTAGGACGAAGTCAGGCGAAACACACACGCGGACCGAGCGTGATTCACGACGCGCGTGTGTCATCCGGCTATTAAATTTTAATGATATCGCCGGTCCGCGATAGATCTCGATGGAAACGCAAACGTGCGATGGCGCAATGACGTTCGCGCGGCGTTCTCATACACTTGACTTTTCTCTATCGAATCCCTCGATATTTTCCCGATAGTTTATTATTCTGCACAGGGAAATGTTGCTTCTAGAATATTGTCCAAATACGTTAAATTTCGTTGCTATATATAAATAAATCCACTAACTTAATCTTCCTTTAGCGGAATTTTATTTAAAAAAACTAACCGAGTGATATATTTTTTGGCAACTTTTTAACAACAAATGAATAGCAAATAATAATATTAGTTAGAATTGGACATTTTTGTTCCGCTAATTTATGAGATATAATTTCTGGTTCTTATGAAACCAATTATTTTAACAAAAAATTCTATATCCTTCAACCAGAATGCGTTTGGTTTTTTCATTATCACGTTGACTATTAAATGAATGCGATCCCATTTTTTTAGATATGATTAGCTCCGTTTAATCTCGCAGAAATAAGATATATCTGTTAATAGCTGTGCACGGTGCCGAAATAGTACGAATTGGTGTTGTCAATACTCTCAAACTTTCTCGGAGTGGAATTTCACGCAAAAAATAGAGTAACAGCCGAGCCACTCGAATTCGAGTGATTTTTCGTAAAGTGAATCCTCCTCTACTTCACTCTGAATCTCGTCGAGTAAATATTTTCGCTCGAAATTGTAGCGCAAATCTGGTGTATCAGCCGCCGTCACACGGGAACAAATTCACTCCAAGTGGTCGAAACATTCACTCGCGTGGATTCACTCCGAATTTGAATGAAACATTCACTCTTGCAATTTCGAGCGACGGGATTTTCACCGCCGCTTCGAGTAAATTTCCAGTGAAACGAAAAAAAATGCAGAAGGTAAACCGGTGTGTTTCTACACACGGGTGAATGTTACTGCTCCGACCGGGGCGTGTGACATATTTTCTATGAAATAGAATAACGATAAATAATAATAGTAATAACAGGTCGCCAGACTCTTAGCGAGACGCCGCGCGTCACACCGGGTGGCATCTCAGCGCGTGCCGGAAGAAGACAATCGAGCGGCAGCTGCGACCGACGCCGCGGCGCGATGACGAGCCCGTTCATATTCTGCAACACGCGCAGAACTAAAACATCGTTGCGCAACTGCCGCGGTCGCACAATGGCGCGAGTGAAAGGCGACGAGATATATCGCAGCGCGGCGTGGCGCGACAAGTCAGCGAGAGAGAAAAGATTGGACGAGAGAGGCAAGACCGCTTTTTGCGGTCGCGTAATGGCGCAAAATTGTAGCGCACTTTTTAAACCAAGCCGACTAATTCGTCCGACCTTCGAGAATTCGCTTCAAATCCTCCGGAATTTTTTTCCTTAATCTAGACATTGCGAGCAGCTACAGAGTAAAAAATTCGTGTTAAATTTAATACATATTATAGCGGTCCATTCCAATTTTTGTGTTAATCTAACACAAAATGAGTATATGAATGAAAAGTAAGACAAATATTACGTCAAAAGTTAATACAAAATTAATCGCGACCGAAGTATAAAATGTGTTATTTTAAAACTTACACATATTGAATATCAACATAACATAAAATATTGAGATAACATAAGCCCCAAAAATGTCCATAGGAGGCGATGGCAAAAATAGTGGAAAAAAGAGATCCTGAAAAGAGATTTATCGTCGAAGCGGCTAACTCACGATCGACATTTCAGAATCAGAACCGGCGATCAAACACCCCCGTGTGTTTGTAGAGCGGCATACGCGGCGTTACTTGGTTACGATTCGCTGACCCAATTGCGTCCACCGTACCCGATCCGTTGTTCCTTCGCGGCGACGTGAAATTCTCCACGGCGATGCGGGCTCGATAAAGTTTCGATCGAACGACCACCTACACTTCACGACAGTGGTTCTTAATCTGGAGGGTCCTTCGGGAATCCCTGGGTAGATTTCAGGGAGTCCGAGTGAACTTGGACAGGGAATAAATGATTACATTCATCGGCTTTAACTCATTTACATTTCAAACGTATCGTCTGAATATTTAATGCGATATTTAACGAGAAGCCGTGTTTACCTTTGTATTATAGCTGTGGTTTTCCTAGTTTTAATTCACAAGTGATATACACGGCTTCATCGAACCGACCAAGGCATTGACTACGGCGCACCAAAGGTTAAGAACCGCTGCTCTACAACACGGCAAATCGTCGTTACGTAAAAGTCGCCCTTCTAGCCGGCACGATCGCGACTCGCTGTCTTCGACAGCGCTCGTAATAAATCGTCTTTTAATCCGTGCGCATGCACACCGTGATCTACTTTGCACTAACATAGGATTATTTTATCTCGAGTCTCTAAGCCCCTATATGAACTATATCTCTATTTCATACATAGTAGCGCTTCTTTAATGTAATCGCGTAAAATAATATACACACTTTAACATAATTACTGAGAATTGCATAAATTTAAAACAAGTAGTCAGACTTTAACTTATATATCAATTGAGACAAGCAAATATTGAATAATCTATGAAAAATAACATAATTATGCCAAATCATATATTATTATATTTTAATATATTAGTCAGGATTCTGAAAGTATCTTAATTAGATCGACAGATGCTTATAAAGGATATCAAAACCCATGTCTGCAAATGAGCCCGTTTCGGCTCTAGAGTGAATTTATAGCAGATATTTACGATAGGAAAAATAAAAAACGCTTTTTCGTCAATCTTTTCGTGAAAAGAAAGCGGAAAAAATCACAGAAAAGAAATGAGAAAAAACCCCTGTTCTTCCGAGTCTTTAAAAATAGAAATTTAACAGGGAAGAACCCGCGCAGAAATTTCGCGCGATTGTCGGTAACCACGCCGCCGCTATTGCCGTCTTCCTGGCGATTTAAATGCCACGGTAGTACACTAACGCTGTCGAACGCCGCGACCTGCCGGCCGGTTGCAGCCTCGGCTGAAAGTGGTTGGTATTAAAGAGCACGGCGGTCGTTCCTTTCAAATGCCGCTCCGACATTTGACGAGGTCAAGACGGTGCGTGCGTGAGCGCGCGCGCGTTCGATACGTTCGAGAGTCGGACACGCGAGGGAAAATGACGCGGTTAATAATTCTAATACTTTCACGGCGGCATACATGACGCGAATGACAGATAACGCGCGCGAATTATAATCGCCGGCGGAAGCCGACGGCTATGGACTACTACGTCGCTCTGATTGCATCTGGTGGACGTTACGATTATTCCTACCGCCTTTTCCCCTCATCGTGTCACGAGCGACTTCCGTTTCCCGTGCTTTCTTTCTTTTTTTAACCATCTGCGCTGCAACGACGCGTCATTGCATGCGCACGTGACGACGCGAGTCTTCCAGCTGCAACGTCGTAATATTGCCATGTCATTTGTTATCTTAGTGGAAATACCTCTCGAGTGTCGCAGTGGTTTGTTGTGACATTCTACGAGCGAGTTGGTGGCCGATTAATTGCCAGTGCAAATGGTTAATTGGTTTTGTGCGAAATATCTTAAAGCCGAGTCTAATTTTTCATATCTGTTCGTGATGATGGTACAACAGGCAGCTTGCTGAGCTTCTTTTCGCGAGAAACAGCGTATGCAACCGAATCGAAATTTGGATTCCACATTAGTCCCGCAAACTCGTCGAACTTCTTTTAAAGACTATTTAATGTGAAGAAAACGACAGTAAGTAAGTAATCAAGATGAAACAATAGCTTGTATGTTAAGGGCTGCTAAGCGATAAATTGCGAGTTACTTCCCGACCATCGCGCCGTCAAAGAATTCTATAGAATATTATTAACAAGAGAAATAAAAAGCAGTTATCGTAACGTGGTCCGTAATGGAAACTATTTCATGATACTATAAACGAGAGTCGGTCGAAACGTATCGTTTTACGAGAAGAACGTGCTATATCTCTTTCCGGGGACTTCGGAATCGCGAGCTCACAGTCGACGTTTTTATAGGGACACTTTTCAATCTCCATAATAAATACTCCTGCGCCGCGGTCTCAGTATCATGATTTATGGGACAAGCGGCGCATCGACGATTTCGTGAGGTAAGATTTACACCTCGGTTTACCCCGGAGACAAGCTTCGGCAAATCCTCGTACGCTACAGCGACGAAGACCGCATTCGCCCCTCCGCCCATGCCCTGTAACCGTCCGACAAATAAAACACGAAATGTCGGAGCGAACCGTTAGTAAATACTTGATGACACCCGGGTCAAACGACGGAATACCGATGAACGGTAAGGCGGATCGGGGCGAGCGGAACTTGCCAATTTTTCGTCATCGCCTGCCAAGCCTGCGCACATCCCCGCGAGGATCCTTGAACGGATTGGCGCCGACAGGATGCCGAAACGAAACGCGCAGACGGCAGGAACGTTAGATCTCCTTCGAAGTCGAAGAAGACGAGACTTTTTTTTATCAAACTTTTTTCGGAATAAAGGAGAGTGAGAAATGATACGACGGTGCGACGTTACGAAGAATTTTCTGTCCCGTTAAGTCCTTCAAGATCTCTCTCTCTCTTTCTTTCTTCGAATGCAATCGTACGCCGGTCTCGTTTCGCAAACTCGGTCACTTATCGCTCGTTCGTAAGAAACACGTGCACCAGGCGTCATAAATGCTTTAACACTCGGATTTAACGTCGTTGGACATACACAGCAAGACGCATCGCATATATATATATATATATATATATATATTACTACAAGTTATGAATTCTACACCGCTGTATTTTCAAAATAAAATGATCAATCATTCTGAAATTTATGTATAATATCTGCATTTCAGTCTTTAATATCACGGTAGATTTTCATCAATCTTATTTTTAGTTTAGGAGATATTAAAAAGGGAAATTAAAAATATCACGCCAATTTCAAAGAAAAGGTATAAAAAGTGATAACTCTAGTTGCAAATATTTTAGCTTTCGAATGGTCAATCTCTTTTAATTGCACGAGCAGTTAGATGATATTTCAATGCAATGCAAGTAAGTTTTATCGAATTCTTATTAAACTCATTTCATCTTACAACTTCCTTAAGCATTATAACACAAAAATTAATTAGTTGGATATAAGAGCGCTTAATCAGCGCATAATTTCTATATATTTGCGCAACAGTTAACAAGGATCGATACTATACGACACCTCTGACTCGCGACGATTATAAACACGGCGGAAATGATTTCCGTGAATAAAAGTTTATTGCTCCGGCGCGCCCCCCGATCATTTTTTTTCTCTTTTCCATGAGGACGAGCTAAATCGTAAAATCGTCCGCGACGGGCTCGTGAGTAAAGTAAAATACGCGACGAATTAATTTCCCGGATCGTCCCCTAGATCCTGCGGGGGATCGATGGATCTCCCGAGCCCGCTCCCTCGCGGTGATTCATCGCCGAGTATCGCGCGTTTACATATATATTCATGGCGATACTTTTTCGCACGCGATATACCCTTATCGATCATAAATATTCCGCGACGGTCGTAATCCCAGATTTACCTATATCTATCTATCTATCTATCTAACCGTCTGTCTATTTGCGTGCATACGCAACGCGATAAATTTCAGACAGGCGGAGCGAGACGGAAGAACGGCCCATTTCGCCGAAAAGATTGACGCGTCGAAAATTGCCGCTACCTTAAAGTAAAGCCACCAGAGAGACGAATTTTCGCGAAAAATGGAGCGACGGCTGGTCGAGCCGCGCTGGGCGAAATGCATAAAATGAATACTGACGTTAACGCCCCGTCGAGGAAAGCGGATCGAACATGTGAAACTCGTATTTTAAGACGAACGAGACGTGTGTTGTTACATTATGCACCCGGGGGATCATTGCACTCCGGCGATTGCGCTAATTGCATCCGATAAATGATGAAGATAATAGTTAGCAGAGTAACGCGACGTTTCGAGGAGGAAAATTACGTTTGGAAACCTCCGAAAATTGTAAGATTCAAGAGTCTCTCCGAGGAGCTTTTTCAATTCGGGATTGAATTTCAAAGATCGGAGGATAAGGGGTGGTATTAAAGTCTGAGGAAAGTTCTCCAGAGAGATTTGAGGTACGTAAATAGTCGTATCGATGCGCGTCTCGGAGGGAAAAATAAGATTTTCCGTCGCTATTGCGAGCGGTGTTCGGCGATTACCCTCAAACGAGAGAGAACTACCATCCTCGGCCGCGGTGATATAAACCCGACCGGGCAAGTTCCAGTTTTACGATCGACGGTCCCCGCCGGCATCAGGAAGCTCGTAACCGAAAGGTACGCCGCGCCGGTAAGGTCATTACATCGTTACCATTAGGGCTGCCGGCCATGGCGGGAAATGCACGTAGGGTGCATTAATGGATGGGTGGCAACGTGGTAAGTGTTTAACGGTGTTGCTGCTACTCTCCCGACTACGCCTGACGAGGCTGGCTAATTAACCGACGCACCGACTTCCAGGATGGGACTCTTCCGCAAGGAGGAAATTCTCTCGCGAGACGTCGTCCGAAACTTTCGCTCCTCTCGCTCTCGGAAACCTCGGGCTATTTCGCGCGACGAAAATCCCGTCGAAAGGGAAGGTCTCTTTCCATTTCCGAAAATTCCTCATCTTTCCGCGAGGAAAAGCAGCAAAAGGAGATCTTGCGGTACGAATACGACCGCGACCGCTGAATCTTCCGTGTCTTCTTGCTCGAATAATTACGCGATGCGCGCCGAGGACGGAATTCTTTTTTGTGAAAAGAGGATTCTCTCTCTTACGACGAAACTTTCATTTCCAACTCTCGTGGAAATGGAACTGCTACTTCGCGCCACGAAGAGTAGCGAAGAAGGAAGGATCTAGTGTACAATCGGATTCTTCATTCTCGAGATTTCTGTAATTCTCAAGAATTCATACGTCGCAAAGACATCGTTCCATAAAAGTTGCGATGATCGTCGCGTCATTGTGTCTACGTAAGGTTACAGTATACATATATCGCGAAGCCATAATCCAAAGCGTGCCAACATACAAGGACTCTGAGAGTGGCGGTCGAGTTTTCAGTCGACAACAGCAGCAACCGAAATGGGGAAGAAAAGGGGCTTGAAGTCGTTATGCGAACGAGTAAGGAGGGAAGACCAAATCGTACATTGCTCCCTGCTCCAAAGGATCGCCGCGAAAATCCCAAATGAGTTCCCGGCGCGTCTGCCAAAAACTGAAAGCGCCTGGAAACGCTCGGAGCATCCGGTATATTCGCGGTGTTTCTCGTTCGCATCGAGCTTCCTACAGCGAGAGACACGTCCATGTGAAAAGCTTCATGTCGGCTGGCCGGCTGTTGATCGATGCGCATCGATGTAATATCGAGTATGTATTATCCGAATGGCAAACATATCGGCACGCTCGCTTTGAAACCTGCCGATCCTCGGAGCCGACGGGTTTTTAATAGTTTTAACACCAAATTGCGCGCTGTAGCGATGAGCCCACGCGTTTCGCGTTATTGTCACGCTAAACAAATCTATCGATCAACATGACAATGTTATATATTCAACAATGCAATATCTACACTATCAATTTAACAATTTTAAATGTCAAAATATTATAATATTGACCAATATAACAAGGTTATGAATTCAAATTTGCAAAAGTTGACCAAGAAACGTGGAATTGTTTAAAAATTAATACTGTTGTTTGCACAATGATGAAAGAAATCAACCGACTTAAAGAAAAACATATAATTCCATCGAGCACAACTTATTTTGGCTTGGTGGACAAGCAAGAACTACCACTTAATTTGAAGAAAACAATCAAATATGTTCATGTCGGCCAATGTCTGTTTTTCCTATCAAACCTGATAAAAACAGCTTAATGATAAAATCTCAGTTGTTTACTTTTTGAACATGGTGTCATCGGAGTCATCGTTACTTTCTGTTTTCTTTGAATCTTTTGTTTTGTCTCTAAAGGGCTAGGAGTTATTGATTTCTTGTGTTCGAATTTCTTTTTTAAAAAACTCAAATAGAGTAAGAAAAAAGTGAGTTTTCTCTTGAAAGTAAGATATTTCTAAATAAGTGAGGAAATGTGAGTCGCTTCCATGCCTGTTCTATTAAAAAAGATCCAGTTGCAGATGCATGTGGTTGCGTCTGCAAAAAATTAACGCCACGGAAAATCGAAGAGCCCTCGTTAATCCCTCCAACTTCTTCCTCCATCACGCTTCTCGGTCGTCTACTGCGATCGCCTAGAATCACCTGTGTACTCCGTGGAATCTGCTGCGGGTAAAAATTTCGCAAAAATGTGAAACGCGCGAGTGTAAAAAAGAATCCACGAAGACGTCGACACGCGAAGATCCGCGGGGCTTTAATAAATCCAAGAATCTGAATATTCGCTACGGCGCGCGAGATAAAAATCTACAGCTCACGGGGCCGGGATATTCGCGGGACAAAGTACGATTTTGTCCACTTGGCTCATTCGAGGAGCCCTCTGAATAGAAACGGACGTTTTGTCGTCGCACACATCGGGAAACGGCCAGACGACGCTGTTGTTAATGTGACAATGTAAGAACATCGCGTGATATGACGGTTATAAGAAAAGGATTCGCGTGTATGTGTGTATTTTATGGATTCGAGAGTTGGCTGGATACTAGATGACGCGATCGTATCGAAACTTCAAGGGGTTTATGCCTGTGTAAAATCGACAGGGTAGACCGTTATGATGGTCATAAAATAATACCTGTCTCCTCCCGATTTTATTGCCCCGCGACGAGAGATCGTGGATTAAACTGACGTTCCATATTTCGCGTACGTATTTAACCCTTTCGCCACGTCGTGTCTATCGTTCCTCGCCTTTCGTCTAGTTCTCGTCATACCTCTCTTGCTTCTTTCTTTCTCTCGCTTGTCTCTCGAATTCGGCAATACAGTGACCTTTTATCCAATCGAGTTCTTCTTGGTTGTCGCGGCCATATTTTAACGACACAATGCGCATCATCGTCCATCTCTGCGGAACAAAACACGCGAATGACCGAGCGATAGCGCTCGAGCATTGAATGTCCACCGAGTCGCGACGTGCAGTCAAAAGCGCGCAACACAACGAGGCGCCAGCGGACTAATTCGCGAGCTAATTATAGAACGGTGAAACGAGTCAAAATTGTCGAACAGCCTGTCGCCGATAATCACCTTTCGTCCCGGAAATGACGATCGACGTCGACGTTTTTCCCATCGAGTGTCACTGCGCGCTATTTGCGAGCATGCAACGGTACGGCATCGGCCAATTTGTCGGACATTAATGATGACGACTGACGGCGCGTTAAGCGAAGCACCGTTTATAATCGCGCTGATTACAGCCGGGTCCATTGATTGTTCAAGCATAACCTTGGCAACGCGGGCGAGATGTGGTCGCCCGGCTATGTGGGTAGGGTAACATCCCTTCGTTACCCCGTTCTCCTCCCCACAGGCATCGACGAGGGTGAATTTTCGGACCCTATCTCGCTTCGGCGACGCGTTAATGAAACGCATCAAGCGCCCAAACAAGCCCGATTTTTCTTTCCGCCGAGGCTGACATAAAATCATTAACAACGAACGAGCGATGGAGAATGAATAATTTTGCATAACAAACCGAACGGGGCTGAAATGGTGTGAGGGGAAAAAATTGGCGGCGGCAACACGCACACGCGCAACCGAAAATCGATGGCGCGAGTATTTGCGAAAATTCAGCGCGGATATCTGAATATTTATCATGGCAGAAAATATCGATATCCAGCGACCGTTCGCCGGGCTGGGATAATAGTTTATTGATCTTCCGTAATAACGTCGCTATTCTGTAAAGCGCAAACACCGAACGAAGCCCTTTCCTCCTCCTTCTCCCGCGAGTCCCGGCCGATTGCTTTTTACCGTTACGTGATCGACCTTTCTGACGGTCCTTTCATTTAGGATTAAAGACAACGTTTTTAATCATAGCTGACGCTCCCAAACGTAGTCGCCCTTTGTTACCTGCGGATTTCATATTTCATCGGAGCTCATCGGAACGTAAAGAAAGAGAGAGAGAGACATTCATATAATTTCTGGAATCTCCGGGAAAACAATCCGAACTTGATGTCATTCTTACAAAATCCTTTGCGGTAGGAGATTCTCTCACAGTTTTATTTAATTTCATTTATTTACAAACATTATATCCCCTTGATATAATAATACAAAATAATGAATCGCAAGTACAAAAATTTACATAAGTAAAAATGTAATAACGGCAGCCAAGAACACATGATTGAAATCGATATTATTGCACGCAATGCTAATCTGTTTAAAAGTTTAAATAATCAATTAACCCTCTCAATACTTTAGAAAAAGGGAAAATTAGATCGCGTAGAATCCTCTTATCAGAACAATAATCCGAAAGACTTGGAAATAGAATGATTATGTGAAGTAAGTGGTGATAGTTTTTCCATAAGAAAGTTAATTCTCCTGAGAAATTTGTTTTGCATGAATTTCAGACAAATCGAATAACAATCATAATATGGAGACCAGAGATTCAAAGAATAGATGCGGTCAGACTAATATAAAACTTTTAATGTTCGACTAAACGCAAAGGAAAACGGCCAAAAAATAAGTAATAAACCGTCAGTCGTGTTTGTGCCACTTAACAACATGTCTTTTTCACGTTTAATTATCCCATTAACCCGCTTCCTGAGCTAAAATCCTTACAGGCGGAGTCCGCCTCCGCGTAAAAAGACGCGTGACCCTTTTGAAATTTCAGCCGCGAGACAGAGCGATTTGCCAGCTTGTCTCTCCGCAAATCGTATATCTTTGTGCTCGTAATCGCGCGAAGCTTCCCGATTCTTCACGTCAGACGTTTCTCTCCTCTATCTCTTCCGTTCGATATAATGTATTATACACACAGTATTGTACGCACACAAACACCGGAGTATAGTCGGGGGAGAGAGATCGAAGCCCTTTACGAAGTTATTTCAAGCCGGGCCGGAAAGTCGCACAAAGCCAAGTCTCGCCGTGCTTCGAAATCGAATTACGCGGCGGTTGAGAAACGACGCGGAGAGACCGAAGGGCGAAAGGTACGGGCAGGCCTCCCTCTGAGCAAAAACGAGCCTGGTCTCGCTTCGTCTCGATATATTTAATGCCTTTGTCTTCCGCGCTTTCACCCTTCGACGAGCGTCGAAGGAGAGAAGAACGTGGTCGAGGTACGTGGAGACGCGAACAACGTCGCCGATTGTTTTCCTTTTCTTCACTTTTTTTTCCGAAGCGAATGACCGGTTCTAAGCCACTCACGATCTCCGTTTTCCAAAGAGAGGCTGGATAAACCAGCAGAGAGCGTGCGACGATTTCGTTTCTAACGGTGAGTCCGACGAGAGAAGGAAAATCCCCTCCGGAGATAAAAAGTCTCGGGAATGAAACGATGACCGATGTGAAAGTACAAATGAGAGCGTAACGTAAAAATAGACCGACTTTGTTACGATTACGTTCCCGAGGGAAAAATTGCGATGACTCAAAACGTCCCAGATCCGTTGATGAAAGGAGCTTTCACGACCGGGGGAAAGATGAACGAGTCGCGGCGAGAGATAAAAGATCTTCGAGATGAAACATTAATATAAATCCGTGAATGAGGAATTGCTTTCGTTCCTTTCCGTATTTACCGCGGGCGGAATAAAGTATTCGAAGAGCCCAGACAACGTCTAGCCGACTGATTCACCGTCGAGACGAGGAGGAGGACGTAAAGACGCGAGAGAGGACGGTTTAATCTAGTTGTTAATTTATAGCGTTTCGGGCGAGTTTCCTCTTCAACGTGTTCGTTATCAGGACCGAATAGCACAAAGGACTTAATCTCACTACTTCATTTGCATACAACCCTCCCAGAGCGGCGACTTGGTCGGGGTGGACCGACGGATGCAATTAACTCATTCGTAGTCCTCTGTCCCTTCTCGCTCCGAAAGGGGTAAAGAAAAGAAATAAATCGGAATAATAAACCGCAAACGGTAATTCGAAAATAAAATGAACGAGCGCGTTGCTCGCGTCAGCCGGATCTCATTACCCGGCTGCTTTCTCGTTCATGCCGCGAAGGAAAAATCGCAACGACGATCTTGATTTTATACAGGGCAGATGCGAGAAACAACTTCGCAACCGGCAGAAAATGTGGCCGATAATCATTTCTCGCTCGACGATATTTACGCGCGGTTTAAAATTAGCGAGAACCGTTACAAATTTGATCTCGGAAATCCCCGAACTCTCTCCCTCTCTTTCTATCTCTATGTCCATCTCTTTACCGTCTATATGAAACAAATTCTGTCACATCGCGTCGAACCGGCCGATGGCGCCTCGAAATACTTCGATATTCGCGACTGTTCGCGCTGAATTCTCCATTTCCAATCTTTCGGCCGAGTGTACCCTGGGAAATTGAAACTGAAATACCTTGCGCCACTTTAACGAGCCGCGCGAAATAGAAGAGATTCGCGCGGAATCCTAAAATATTAAACCGATGTGTGTTACCGCGCGTCACGTAATACTGTGGGCATTCATATTTAACCGTAGCGCCGCTTTTACAATCGAGTTTAAATATTCAGTCTTCAATTTATCATTTCCACATGTGAGAGAGAGAGTTTTTCGCGGCTGCCTCGAATTAACGGGGATTACGGGTCTAATGAAAATTTTCGACTAGTCATCGGGCGCGACCGCCGGCGTGTTCTCCAGGACGAAGGCAGACGACCGACGAAAACAAGCAGGGAAACGAGCTTATATCTCCACGGGAGAAGATCTCTGTTATTCTCGGCGAAATTAGAAGAAAGNGGGGGGGGGGGGGGGGGATAAGGATAAAATTCGTCGCCACATTCCGCGGGCGGAGGATCTTCATCGTCGGCGACGACGTCAACGAAATCGCCGTTTCTGCAGCAGGGGAGATAAGTCCCGCCCTTTGCGCCGTAAACGCGATTTCGAGCGGAAAAATTGTCTTTTCTCCGCGTCCTCCCGCCCGACCGAGAGAAAGAGTCTTTCGTTCAGCTGATAAAGGAGCAAGGAAATCCGGGGAGGAACCTTCCTCGGGCTTATTTAATTGCGTCACTTACCGCCCTCGTGCTGAACGTTCGGTTGACGTTGTTGACGTTGTTATTGACGTGATTGCTGTTGTTGAGATTGTTGCCAGTGTTGTTGTTACTCGCATGATGATTCGAGTGGTTGCCGTTGTTGTTATGCTTGTTATGCTTGTGCAGCACCATCGCGGCGAACATGTCGGAGCTTTTAGCGCGACCGCGCAACGGCGGTGTTGAGGGGAAGCACCGGGAACTCACTCCTCGTTTCGTCGCATGACTCGGAATCGAAAGTCCGCTCGCCGACTGCTGAAACGAACCGTTCGATTCGTCGCGAATGCCAGGCAATTTTACGCCTGCGCCTGTTGGATGGAGAGCCTCTTTCGAAATTCCCGAGAAGACTCGTGGAAAATATGGATCGGAGTTTTTCACTTTTGACCCTTTGCGCTCGGTAACGTTTTCCAATTGATATCAATTATTTCTAATCGCTAATTTCATGCCGCCGGTGCACCGCAGGAAACGATACCGCAGGAAAACGCGGTGGAAGAAGTGCAAGAGCTTTCTCCTCCGTTTAGCGGGTTGAAATTCCGACGTGTAATTGAAGAAAACCACCGCTGAGAGACCGCGGCTGCTGATATCGCGTGATTGCTTGCGATACGAACGAGGAGGGGTTGGAGAACGAAACAACAGGCGAGTTTGGCTCTCTCTGAGCTAACACATGTTTTCACGAAACAGCCGTTTTTCAGTTTACACTTGTTTCGAAATAAACTACACGGACGTCTGTGAGAATGATGAAGATATGCGAGAATAAATCCGCGCGAATGGGAACCCGAAGAAAACCGGAAACTTCTGCGCGATCGATTATTACCAATTAGCGGAAACAACGATCGTCTTATTGCCGCTGGTGACCTTCGGTGACTAATACGGCGCAGTGATAACGCGCCGAGAAGTTACACTCGAGGAAGACTTTTCTTTTTACGCGAACGCGGTGAGTCATCGATCGCGGTTAAGTTCGACCGCATTCGTGGATCGGCATTTTCCTTTACGAAGTGACATTTTTCCATCTCTCCACTCTTGGCCAACTCTTTTGTTAAAATATAAAAGTATCGTCACACGAGCGACTATAAGAATCGTGATTGCTAGATCGCGGATTAAAAACAAGCTACTTTTACGTTCGTCAACGTAGAAAAAGATCTGAACCGAGGAACGAAACATTCATTACGCGTTGACTGTCACGTTAATTTTCCACTCATTGCCTAATGTCATGATTAATATATGATTGACTACTGCATCACTTAGATATGAATGACGGTTTTACTTGCTTGATAAGGAAGAATTTTATCAAGTTTTTAAAAGAATACTTAATAACACGAAGCGTCGCACGAAGTATCGTGCGAACGTAATTTGACAATTAACGTGTTAAAATTAAAATAATTACTCCGTCAAACCATTTTCTTCAGAATCCTTTTAAATTTTATCTGTATATTGATATAAATACTATCTACACGTTTCTAAAGTTAAAAAATGATTGACCATTCGGAAACTGAGATATTCGCGATTAAAGATAACACTTTTTATATGTGTTTCTTGAAGTTAACGCTCTCTATTTTTAATTTCTTCTAGACACATTTAGTATTTGACTGGAAAATTACTGTGATACCAAAGACTAATATGGGGAGATTATACAAAAATTTCAGAATTTTTGACCATTTGTTTTGAAGATATATCCATAGGAAATTTATAGTAACGTCCGCGATATATATGTACATGTGTACATATTTAATGTAATTTATATATCTAATGTATTTATATGTAAATTATTTATATAAACACTTTCTATAATGTGTGCATCTTTATTCTCAATGGACGTGTGAACAAAAGATTAATAAAAAAAATAATAATGAATAATATCTCCGTGTTGAAGAAGTGTAATATTATGCGCGAACTAACGAGACGCGGTATCATAGTATCATCGCGTTTGCCACACGTCGCGAGTCTCACTACTGCTACTACTACGCACTGCGATCCGCGTTCGTCCGGCTCTATTCCTCGATCCGTCTTCCTTCGCGTTCGATTCGCCGTTCGAAGGCCTTTTATCGCTAAAAACGCGTTGTCGTACTCTCTCGCCTAGGTAGTTAACTGCGCTTCACTCTCGCAGGTGCAAGAACCGTTCGCGAGTGCAAGAAGCACAGTGCACGCAAGGAACGCGCACCGGCTGCCGCGGCACCTATTGATTTGTTATAAATAGTCAGGTGCAGCGAACCGTGGCTATTCGTCTTCTGTCTTCCCCTCCTCTCTCTCTCTCTTCCTCGCAACTATTCTCCCGCTTTTCTACCTACCAACGCGGCTATCCCTTCTTCTCTCTCTTTCTCGTTTTCTATCTATCTCCCTTAGATTTGCGTAATGCGCGCGCATCGACCGTAAACTACGCTTTTCACTGTAAACATTGTTCAACATACGAGGGATGTAACCTTCCATTACGTCGACCTAAGGCGCATCGATAAATTGTTTAAAGCACAGCTCGGACCAGTTCCCTCCTCCTTGTCCTTCGATCTGAATTATAACTCGCTCATCCTTGTCACTTCCTGCTCGCTTCGCTGTAATTGTCCTATGAGTGCGTTTATTACCGCGGTTAAATCTATAATCCTGTTTCGAAAAGAGGTTTCGCGGCTGCCGGGCACGTTCGAAATTTTGTTGTAGAACTCGTAATTTGCCAAATGGACACTTTAATTCTTTGAAACGTACCGGCCTATCCCGTCATCGTTATTCCTCCGATAAAAGATGCATTGCGCTGCAGCTCAAATCTAGCATCTCACATTTAATTCAGGAATAGTCACCTTATTTTTTTTCTACGTAAACGATCATCTGAGGTCATTTTAAACCCTGATTAAAAGTTGCTATTATTAACAAAATTTAGCATATTATCGATTACTGCATAATTTATTATTATTTGGGAACATTGTAAATATAGATTTACTCGCTACATTTTGAAAAAAATGAGGAGAAACCAGAAAAAATGTAAGAAACGGAATAAGCATATCAAGTATATTATATATGTATTATGTTTACGAAGTTATTCATTCAGGATTTACAAAAAATTATTTTTATATTTCTTCATTATATTAAATAAATGTATAATATAAATATTTTTAAGCAAAAAATTATAAATTTTCAAGAATACAGATATTTTTTAATAAATGTTAATGTTAACTATATGTTAATTATAAACAATGAATATAAATATTAAAAATTTAATAATTGCACTTCTGCCTATTTTTCTGGACATTTCTATCAGTTAGTTAGATGTAATGTAAATGTTGCTTGGTGTTTACTGGGTATAATTATCTCACTTATTATTATCTTATATTCATAATACGACGAATCTTACTATGCCTACGTAATTTTGTAACATGAACGATCATCTGGGATCGTTTTGTACCTCAACGAATTTTTACAAACTTATATTGTGAACAAGACGGGTCACAGCCAATTCATATTGCACAGGTTAGGTGTCTAAATATTCAAGTGAAAGGTAGATACGTGTTCCCAATGAGTAGAAAAGATTCACTGCAACGTGAGCTTCATTTTCTGACCGCTGAAACGGTGACTTTTCCTGGATTAAAATTGGATGTATCGCGTGAAGACCGACCTTCGGGCCGCTCGTGTTACAGGCACGCGGGCGCGTGATAAAATAAAAGTTACAGTCACAGGCGATTAAAATTAAAAAAAGATTTACGGTCATTTAGCTCGCGTCGTTTCATTCGCACGCGAAGGACGCTGCTGCTGCAGCGACGACGCTCAAAAATTTCCACAGACTTAAAAGCCGTCTGTAATGACTTTTTTCAATTATTAAATTACCTTTTAATTCCTCTTCTTCCTCTCTAACAGTAATAACATAATCCCTTAGCCGGCAGAAGAGATAAATAATCTCCGAATCAACGGTGCGGAAGAGCTTTGTCGAGTGCGAAGGCTCGATTAACCGCTAATCTCCAGCTCTTTGATTCGCGACGCGGTCGATGTTTCACGGCGCGGAACATGAAAAAATATCTCGAGCTGCTGACAACGGTCATCGAAACACGACGCGTCGCGGCGACGGTCGATCAATTCGGATAGGCTGTCGATAGGAATATTCGTGAAGTCCGCGAAGTTAACGGCGCGAGAGCGATACACTCGAACGACAAGGACGACGCTGCGCAACGGGCTGCTGTCACCGCGACGATCCCCCCTCCCCTCCTCCTCGAGGTTGGCTCACGTGTACCGTACTATTTACTGTTAATTGGAATAGTTATTTGAACTCGGCCGAACTGATTGCCCGACGCGGAGGAAACCGTTCGCAGCAGACGGCACCTCACGGCAGGTGGGTCTCTCTAACGCAAGGGACGTAACGTGGTCAGCGCCACGGCAATAATTGCGACCTGAACACTGCGCCTCGTAATCAAATTGGGTCGCGCGTGATCCCGACCTCTCTTTCTGTCTGCAATCACCGCGCTCCGTTAAAGATCGCCATCGACATCCGTGATATCGACATCGCGGGGACCGCAACGGTACGCGCGAACATCGAGATAAAACGCCGGTCAGATAACTTCAATCAAAACGTTAATAACGTGTATTTTTATTCCTGTCTTCGCGTTTGCTTTTTGTTTGAGATTATTTCGCGCCAGATCTGATGTGTACGCGTCATTATTAATAATGACGAGCGTGTCTGCTACCGATAAACATCTTATTAGCTTTCTCCGACAGAACTCGGAAAAGATCAATACTTGTCATCTCAGTCGGAGGACGTTTCTGAGTATAAGTGAAAACATTTTTAACCGTGATAACTGAAAAGGTATATTTACGATAATTACAAATATATATAATTGTCAATATATTCTTGCAATATATAATACATATAATATATAATAATAAGATAATAAATTGTAATAATCAACTTTTAATAGTTGAATTTTAATAATTTTTCGAACCGTGGCCGATGTCTAGGTTTTGTTTCTATCGTTTCGGGCGATCGATTTACTCGCGGCTCCGGGGTGACTGATAATCGACGGACAGACACTTTAATCACAAAGTAAATCGTACGAAATCTCGATAATTGAAAACTTTCTCAACTTAACTCGGGAGTCTCGTTTGAGCCACCGCAGCCAGATTACAGCGGAGGAATTCAGTCGAATAACCTCGTTATCCGACTTCAAATTGCAACGAGAGCTGGCTGTGTCATTAAAAAGAGGAGATTGGCGGCTTTGTCATTAAAAAAAAATCAAAGAGATTACCGATCGCGCGATCGGCCATTGCCCTCGTCTGCGCATCAAGCCAGGATTCGGACGCGATAACTTTTCCAATTAACCGAACGAAATCGGTCGCGGAAAAAAAACAGGAAACGTTCGGCGGGATCGCCGAGGCATCGATTGTGAGACGACACGACGCGTTCCGTTCATCGCGGTTACATTCGTTGTCTCGCGTCGATGTACGAAAAAAAAATTATCAAGTATCAATTCGTGACTCATATTCTCATATAGAGGATATCCGTTTTGACTGAGCGGCAAGGTAAAAAAGGGTTAAACTGAGCAGCAAAACCCTTTACCACCTTGCAAACAACCACGCGAAATTTCGAGTTATTAATGATTAAAAATGGCCATATATAGAGCTTGTTTAATTAATAACACTAAAATGTGTGTGTTATTTGCAAAATGGCAGTATGACTCTACAAGTATATGACAGCTATTGCACCTAGCGACAGACCTCAGTAAATTGAATCTCGAACTTTGAACCTGTCGCAACAGCTATCATATTCTTGTTCTTCAATAACAAAAATATAATATTTTTAGCGAAATTATATGGAAAATTTCTTCATATAAAATTATATATATTCTTGTTTATATATGAGAATATATGAGTCTTAAGTTGATAATTTTTTCCTGTTTACGTTCGCAATATTTCGCCGACGATATTTCCACGTTCTTCCCCAAATCGGCAGATCTCTCCTATAAATTTAAAAACGACGGCCCCGCCTCGCTCTATCGTCTTTCTCAGCACCCCGGAAGTGACGCATAAAAATTCACGGCGCGCTACGCGGGGTTATCTCCTCCTGCTGCCGCGCGGGCATCGCAGAATTCCTCGCAACGAGAGCTCGTCGGTTGATTCACTTTACTATGAGCGGCGTTTCGCGGGATTTTCCATTAACTGCATCGCCCTCGAGCGAGCGACGATGCAGCGTCGCCGAGGGAGGATCTGGGCGAAGGTCGGTTCGTAAAGCCGGCTGCATAAAGTTTCCACACGGCGTTTTCTTCTTTTATTCACCCTCCCCCCTCCCCAGCAACAAGATCGGCCGGAGGAGTCCGCAGGAGTGCCGAGCGTATCGTCGCGAAAGCGACGAGAGAGCACTCGCGGTTTGATTTACGACACATCAGACACGAAGCTATCGCGGCGGCATCGCATGAAGATATTGAAAACTCGCTCGGGGACGATTTACGATCGCGTAAAGAGGATGAAATCGTCTTGTATATCGAGAGAGAAAGAAAGATCTTTTTCCTTCCCCTCCCAAGTCAACATTTTAATACTATTCTGACACTCTTTAAACCATTTCGTTCCTCTGTTCCAGTACAGGAATAGCAAATTCTCCCATCTCAAACAATTTTATATTCATGATAAAGTTCAATTCTGAGTTAGATCTTATTATTGAAATATAGATTGAGTTTTTGCCTTTCAGAAAAACTTGGCCTGCATGCTAATAAAAACCTGGCGATACTGACACTTCTCTCTTTAATTCTGCAGACTGAATTTTCCTTCTACAACAACCAATTTTCACGCTAAAACAGCGAAAACGAAAATTTCAGACATCATCAAAATGTCGACTCGGATGATGCCGTCTCTCCTTCGAACTTGCGGACTCGATCCGCCGTCTCTTCAGGTCGATATACATCAGCGTCATCTTAATGCCCGTGTCATTAATTCTTAAGCGTAATTATGTGATGGCGGGGGGGGATCGAACGCCCGTCGGCCATCCGCATTTATTAAGCGCGTCTGCTCCGCGGCGAAATGAACAGTTAGAACCTCCTGACGTGCGCCTACAGTTAAGAAATCTTCCAACTGTTCGAGACTCCTGTTTCCTCGCTGCAGCTGTATCGAATCGCGACGTCAGGAGCGAGAGATCCTCTCTTCCTCTTCCTCCATCGCGCTACACGTCGGGATAAATTAGTTCCTCCGCGTGTGCCGTCACTCGCGTACAGATCGATGGAATGAATACCTTTTTCCGCCGGTTTTGTGCGATCGGAAATGCGCGAAGTAGGAGAGTGCGCTTTGAAAAATTCATCCGGGAGGTCGCTGATCGAATAACGGCCGCTGCATTATTAGGCGGGCTAATATTTGCCCCATGCAGGATTCGAGAGCGATAACGCGTCGGGCAAAACGCGACGTAATTGGAAGCGTGTGTGCTGAAAGAAGAATCCGCCGTGGACGAGACATTTCGTGTGACTATCGCCCGAGAGAGAAAGAAAAGTCATTTAATCGCGCGAGCTCGTCGCGACATAGCCGTGAACGGTATCCTCCTGACAGCCGTCGTTGTCCTCGACGACGGGCGGCCGTATTGTACGCGACGTTGTTCGCTGGCGACTGTCGGCCGCCGATAGGATTCATGAAAACTGGCCCATAGAAATCCACAGCGGTGTCAGACTCCAGGCTTCATCGAGGCACACACGCGCACATTGTTTGCGACAGACAGATTCATTTAAACTTGTCGCTCGCCGCGGGCAACTCGGCGCGCTTCTCCATTAAACGGCGCTCGGAGACGGGGGGAACGCGAGTTTTGCACCTGCACGCACGTCTCCGTCGAAATTCATAACATGCCCACTTTTTTGGACCCTCGCCAGCGGGAGACTCGTAAAACGTGCGAGATACTCTCTCTCTCTCTCTCCTCGCGGCCGAGGAGAATAAACCGTCCGCGTAAATTCCGCCGTGCTGCGACATATCGGGCCGAGCATTCAGTACAGTGTCGCGTGTATCATCGGTCTGCTCTAATACTTTTTTAATCAACAGAGAGAACAATATTATAGAAGGCCAATGATTACTCTTCGGGATCTTGGGCTTTTAGTCGCGTGGAAACATTAAAGAGGTTCGCGACCAAGTATACACAGTAAAACATTTTGTGATATAAATTTGTAACACATTTCGCATGTTCCAAACGGTCCACACACATTTTTGTGTTAATTTAACGCAAAATGAATATGTTGAAAAGGCAACACAAATATTGTTAAAGATTAACACTAAATTAATACATTAATCGATACTAAAGTATAAAATGTGTTATTTTAACACTTACACATGTTTAGTATCGATTCAACGCAAAATACTGAGATGACATAAGTACAATGTTAAATTAACAAACGGATATATTAAAAATTTAATACAACAATTTTAACAAGAACCAATTTTAACACAAATACAACATGTTTTTTACTCTGTAAGATATATATGATGCAAAAGTTAATTTAACTATCAAAAGCATAACAGAAATTTCAATAATCCTTACTGTATCGTTTTCGAGATATTTAATTGTAAATTTGTAATAAGATGGAAGTTTAAAAACTATTGTAATATTAAAGACTAATGTACAGATATTATAAACATATTTTGGAATTGTATTATCTTGTTCGTGCCAATCGATCGACGAATATCCGCGGACGCCTGCATTTCGCGAAATTCGAAATAGAGATTTATCGTTCGGACACGATCCGTAATAACGGTGGTTGCGTTAAGGTGATAAACATCATGCGTTTGATAACGAGGCAGCCGGGGTCGACTGGAATTTTAATAAAGCGTTTCGGTCACTGGTCGTGGGCGGTCGTGTCGTCCGTATTATTCGGTTAATAGTGTTTGCGTACAATTAAATTCCATGTTTGGACGCGAGCCGGTATTCATTAGTCCGCGCACGATGTGCGAATTGCAGATTGCGACGCGCGGATGTTCCCCCTATTTATGCACTTTATATTTTATTAAAACGCGTCGGTCGCCGACGTGAATTATCTCGCGTCTCTATAAATAATAATAGCGCTAATAACAAATCGTTTGCTGTCCACATAGTAACTAAGACAAATTTCACTGTATTAGCAAATTTTATTTTTTCCATGTGTGTATTATTTTCCATATGTTGCTGTTTATTTACACAAAAATATAGAAAGTGCCGAAAATATATAGCAATCGTCGCGGAAGTTGCCGGTTCGAATGCTGGAAAAATTTGAAAGAAATTCGAAAAGAAGAGAGAGAGAGCGCGCAAGCGGAGAGGGGGAGGGAAAGAAGGACAATCAACGCGTTGAGAAATATTATAATTTTGAGTTAAAAAGGGTGTTTTCGTCGAGGGAAATTATTCGTCGAATGATACGTGACTCTGATACACGGCGCATCCACCAGCCACCCTTGCGTGTGCACGATATTACCGCACGTTTATCCGTGGCCTCTCTCTCTCTCTCTCTCTCTCTCTCTCTCTCTCTCTCTCTCTCTCTCTCTCTCCCTCCCTCTCTCTTTCACTGTCAAATCACGAGTGTTGCGTGTCGTGTATAGGACGTACGAACGTGTTCCACATATCGAAACGGTGAAGGGGGTGCATCAAGACCGATGCGTGCATAAAGGTAGCGCAAACAGAGTGAATAGTAGACTAACTGAATGCGAACGCAGAGTCCTACTTCCCAGTATGCAACGGCTGTTCGCCGTTGTGGAAATTACTCGGCGGGTGTACGGTTTTGCAATTAACAATCGCGATCGCACGATGTTTCGTGTCATAAATCAACCGACTGACCGATCAAGCGAGCAACTCACTTTCGACGTTTAGGGACACTTGATCCTTTGGGAAACTTGATCCCTAGCCATTATTTCGACAATGGAAAGATTTATTTTTTCATGTTAGAGTAACAGTGTTCATTCTTAACTGTAGGAAACGTTAAATTTCATTTAGACAATTGAGCGCCGATAACAACAGAGTGAGAATATGTTTTACTTTTTGGGATGCACAATTCTTTTTTTCATGAATATTTACCAGGTTTAGAAGTATGAAACCGAAATTTCCCTATAGATGATGCTAGCCATCAGTTTAGGGACCGTAAGATCGCTTCTGCAGCGCCATCATCTCCCTCTAACAGCTGACGAAGATTTTCAACACACAACAACCCAAGTTTCATACACCGGTATATTTTTCTATAACCTTAAACATGTCGAGTTTTGTGCCTACAAACTACGATTTGCGGACAGCATTGATTTTTTGTTATCATTTGAAGAAAACTGCTGCAGAATCGCATCGAATGCTTGTCGAAGATTACGGTGAACATGCTCTTGGTAAAACACAGTGTTTCGAGTGGTTCAAAAAATTCAAAAGTGGTGATTTTGACGTGAGAAACGAAGAGCGTGGGAAACCACCGAAAAAGTTCGCAGACAACGAATTGCAAGCCTTATTGGATGAAGATGATACTCAAACTCAAGAAGAACTCGCGGATCAATTGAATGTGACGCAGAAAGCTGTCTCAATTCGTTTGAAAGCCATGGGAAAAATTCAGAAAGTGGGAAAATGGGTTCCGCATGAACTGAATGAAAGACAGCAAGAAAATCGAAAAACCACTTGTGAAATGCTGCTCGACAGATACAAAAGAAAGTCCATCGTATCATGACAGGTGATGAAAAATGGATATATTTTGAGAATCCTAAGCGTCAGAAATCATGGGTGAATCCAGGCGAACCATCGACATCCACTGCAATCGCTTTGGAAAGAAGACAATGCTCTGTGTTTGGTGGGATCAGAAGGGTGTAATCTATTATGAGCTGCTAAAACCTGGTGAAACCGTTAACACTGATCGCTACCAACAGCAAATGATCGATTTAAATCGAGCATTGCGTGAAAAACGACCGGAATATGGAAAAAGGCAACACAAAGTCATTTTGCTCCATGATAATGCCCCATCACACACAGCAAAACGGGTCAGGGAAACGATCGAGGCGTTCAGTTGGGAAATACTAACGCATGCGGCTTATTCTCCAGACTTGGCTCCGTCCGATTATCATCTATTCGCATCAATGGGACACGCTCTCGCTGAACAACGCTTCAATTCGTATGAAAATGTACGAAAATGGCTCGATAGCTGGTTCAAAAGAAGAAATGTTTTTTTGGCGTGGCATTCATAAACTGCCGGAGAGGTGGGAAAAATGTATAAATAACAATGGATATTATTTTGAATAAAATCTTTTTTATCATTTTCAAACAACAGACGTGTAATTTTTACAAAATTCCGGTTTCATACTTCTACACCTGGTAATTGCTCTTTAAGTTGTTTGAGTTAAGTTTTGCAATTAGATTAAAATTCCCTGGTGGAGTGAAAAGTTGGTTGTTCTAAAAAGGTAATTACAAAGTTAGTCAATAAAAATTTATTTGTTTACAAAAAATAAAATAAAAATTTAAAAATAGTATTACTTGGGGAGACATAATCCACGTCAGATTGAAGACACTTGATCTACGGATCAAGTCTTCTGTACTCTAGTAGCACAATTCATTGACGATAAATTGGTCCAATATTGGTTATATTAACATTCATTGGGCAAATGTTGCCCGATATAAACTTATTAGACAACCAAAGATTAGATTAACCAAGACAAACACAACTTATTTTATTTTTAAAATTATATCTTGTAATATATTTAATTGTACAAAAGCCTTTAATATAAATTGATTATGATTGTTCAATATCTTTTATTACATTAATCAAAACATAGGAATAGCATGATTCCCCGAATCAAGTCTCCTCCGTCCCTAGATCAAGTCTCCCAGAATAAGGGACACTTTGTATATTTCAATTGTTTTACTAAAATGTAAATTACTCTACGAATTATTATTATTTTTTAATTGTTATATTTTTTAACTTGATCAGCGTAGTTAGATACATTATCAAAATATCTTTGATATTCGCATAAGAACATTTTGGTCTTCTTTTCATTTTTTGAAATGTTCAGCAAAATCAAGAAGGGATATCAAGTGTCCCCAGGTTCTCCTGTAACTCGGTGATGCGACCGCGCGACGAACTCGCGTGCCGCGGCGACTCGTCCTGACAATTTTGCAATTTTCATCGGGGCGAAAACGATCCAATTTACGCGCTTCGCGAGCGATTTAACGATTTAACGAGATTGACGGAAGCGGCGATCGATAATCCCGTCGGCGGAAATAACTAACTAATGCGACGGCGGCGAGCGGACGTTCATGGCAGCCGTCTGACTGTCAGCCACTCGACGTATCCGCGGAATCCAAAGTATTCGGAAATAGACTCGTCTCCAGCATCTCTCTCCTGCCCCCCTCCCCCCTCCACCTTCCTCCTGCCATCTCTCTCACCTGTCAGAGCGCCGTCTAAAAATACGACGGTACATATACATTCGCCGTCAGCCGAGAGATCGATGACTGGAACGCACCTCGGCGCGAATAACATTCTCCCTGCGAACGAACCGCGGTGAACTCGAGACAAGAGAAGCGGGGGGCATGCGGTTCTCTTGATTTTTTGGTAAATATTACGCGAACGAAATAAAAGCAGAAACACTGCCTCGGATAAAATACACGCCAGCTCGAGGTACACGACGAGACGGGACAGGAATATGGAGAATATCACGAAATATCTTGAATATTCAGACAGGACGGGACGATTTACGGCAAGATTATTCCGAAGATGTAAAATATGATTATAGAGTAAACGTATACAGTGGTGTTCCCGTATTTGGTCATGCTTAAAATGTTTTACTGTTATTTCGTGCCTGTCATAAGTGATTCTTGCATTTCTTGTTTCCCCTTTCAGAACTCTCTTTACGAAAGAGGTCTGAAATGTCTGACACTAGGGCCCGAAATAGCACTCAATTAACTTAATTGATTTAATTTCATTCAATTCATCGTTATTAACGATGACTCGCGTTCTCAGCTAACAAGCGGCTTATTGATTCTTTCCGCACGCGTGCTCGAGAAAAATCAATATTTGTCCTCTCCGTCGAAAGTCATGTGCGATTCGACCCGACGTGTTAGTCAAGGAAAATCGAAGTCTCCTCCTCGATCGAGAATGGAAAACGTCAACTATTCAACGGTCGCGCAGTCTTCGAAATTGCGCGATTAATCGTTAACGACGCCGTGATTGTTGAAAGTCTGGTTTTTCTTTACTAAAAGCTTTTTCATCCGAAGAAACTCGCGTCGATTCCCAAAGCGAGCATGCGATTACAGACGGCGGCGAGTGCGTTGGCAGCCTTCTCGTGTAATTCACCTTCCGTCTCGAGGAAGACCAGTTACTTTATTAGGAACGGCCAATGGCCCGCGACGGCCCACGACGCGCAAAACCTTTTTCCTGTTTATGTGAGGACGCGCCATAAAGCGAGAGGAACGCGGGGTCGTCGAGCTTCGAAGGAGAGGAGTAAAGAGAGACAGAAAAACAGAAAGAGAGAGAGAGAAAGAAAAAAGAGCGGAAACAAGGGATGCAAAACGGAAACGAGAAATGCGAAATGGCGAAGGTGTTCCCGAGAGCGTAGGAGAAAATTTTGAAAATAGCCAAGTCAGATCCAATTTCCGGATAATTGCCTCCGGCTGCCCGATATAAACCAACGGCTCGCGTGCTCCTAATAGGTAGGAAACTTTCCACGCACGAAAAGCGAGGATCGAAGGCGCACCGCTGTTCGCGCACGCATACACGCACGCACGCGGGCGGAGTATCTACCTACAGTGGCAAATCAGATTTTGTGTAAATTACCGCGGCGGTTGCACCGACATTACATGAATCGCGTGAGAATATGGGAACGTGAGTGCGGGGAGAGTTCACGGTGCTAAACTCGTCAATGGGCCACGCGCTGCTTTAACCTTCGGCCAAGGAACGAGTCGAGGGCGAACCCGAAGAATCCGCAAGGCTTTCATTTCATTTAATTTGATTTAATTTTGTCTCTTAAAAATGAGATGTTACACGGTAAAAATATTTGTATTAAATTTAACACATTTCACATGTCCCAAACGGTTTATTCAAATTTTCGTATTAATTTAATAGAAGGTGAATATGTCGGAAAGTAACACAAATATTATGCCAAAAATTAACACAAAATTAATATAATTAATTAATATAATTAATCGGCACAGAAGTATAAAATGTGTCATTTTAACACCTACACATGTTGACTATCGACTCAATGCAAAATATTGAGATAATATAATACGCAATATGTTAAATTAAATAAGCAATTGTGTTGAAAGAACACGAAATAATATTTCATTCGTAAATGATACACAAAAAAATATTAACTTATTAAATTAGCATATAGATATATTAAAAATTTAACACGGACCGATTTTAACACAAGTACAAAATGTTTTTATTGTATACGCTGAAAAAAGGATTTGGTAATAAATATTAAAATTTGATGAAAATTTTTCGGCCAAATATTTGATTATTGCAACGAAATAATTTAATTTCGTATATTGTACATACAGTATTGAAGTTCCGTACGTTGTATAGAGAAATAAATTGTTGCAATAATAAAATATTCGGTCGACTAATATTCACAAAATTTTACTTATTACCAAATCTTTTTTTCAGTGTACTTTCAGTCGGCAGCTTCGACAAATCGCGCGTTACTCTGGATGAAGCTACCGTTCTCGCTGTTTCGAGTCAGGAAATGAGGACCCAAATGTCGTTCCACGGATCTAATAAGGTTGCATGCGTGCATGACGTACGGTAAGTCGCGGTTATTAATTCCTCACCGCGAAATTACGACGAGCGGGACTCGCGCTGAAAAATACAAACTCGTCCCACGACCGCACGAGTATTCAAATGTCAGTGCCGCGACCAGTTTTCTCTCTCTCGTCGTACCTGCTCTCTCGCAACGGAATCAGTTGTCACACTATTCCTCCTACCCCCTGCTTATTAGCGTTTTAATTGCCCACCGGCTGCGTTATATGCGATCTATAGCTCCGCGAAGCGCCGTATTTTTACCGGCGGATAATTCTCGTAAAATAATTCATGGTGTGGCGGAGGCATTCTTAACACAACATTTTTTTCGATTTTCGCGACTCGCTTCTATCTCGCGTCGTTTTAATTCCAAATTCCGTCTTCCTCGCACGAACGTGATGAGTTGAATGTTCTTTCAGCTTAAGAATCGGAAAGGCATAATTGGCGTTTGATACGCGTTTAGAATACAATCCCCAATAACGATCCCTAATAACAAGCATTGATCTACAACAGTCATTTCAACTGCTCGTACATTTTCGAAAAAAAAAGAGAGAAGAAAGACGACGGTAGAAAGTTCAGCGATGTAACCACGTCGCGTTCTATTTTTTCCTTTTCCGGCGGGATATCCCCCTCTGGCGCCTCGAGGCGATACTTCCTCCGCCTGTGCGACGACGAGAGCGGTCGCGCTTTCCCACCACCTCGTCGCAGGGAAAAGCGGCAGACGCACGGCCCTGCAGAATCCCCGACGGTACGACCGCTTCGCGAGTATTATCAAAGTTCTTCCCCATAGACACCGTAAATCTCGCGCGGCGGGGGGAGTTTCCCCGTCGTAGGAGCCGTCGCGGCGAGACAAAGGAAGTAGCGCGCGCACGCTAAGCCACTTTATCCGAACTTGTCGAGTTTGCCTACGAGCGGCAAACCTGCTGCCGCCCAGACGCCGCGACGCGTCGCGCGCGTCCGCCTGAAAATTCAATTTGCAAAACGACGTAGCGCAATTTACCGCGTAATTCGCCGCTCCCACCAGGGCAACATACCGACGTGTTTCGTTATCGCGAGTGAGTAATGTCGGTGCGTTGGAGTTGCGTAACGACATATTTCATTTTCTCGATTAACATCTGAGACATAGTAAGTTGACGAAATTGATTGTGCAACATGGCAGAATTTGCACGGTATCGCAGATATCTCGGAGTTATCGTTATTGCAAGCAGCTGCAAGCGAAATATTCATTTCTTTATCGAGATTTAAAATTTTCCAAAATGAAATCGAGATCATAATAAAATTACGGGCATTTGATCTTCGCAATTATAATATTTGAGAAACTATAATACTATCTTCTTCATCGAGATTGAATCTGCCAAAAATAAAATGTTATTATCAAGTCTCCGAGAAGATCATTCTTCAGAAGCTCGCGTCGCGACAGATAGACAAACCCGTCAGATTCTCTAACGAGGAGGCGCGATATCTCGCTTGTACGAGACGATCGACGAATTCCGTAAAAGACTGCGGGGTCTCGAATCGTCGGGTTCCGGAGCGAACGGAGATATCTCTGATCCGGGAGGAGTCGTTCCAGGTGAGGGACGTCACGCGACGCTCGTTTTCAACAAGTTGGAAATCAGTACCTGACGTCGGTTACGTACCCCGCCGGTGGTGCTTTACGGGACACGAAACGGTTCCCCGGCGTTACGTGCGAGAGATCCGTTGATCCCTGACACGAAAACGAACGGCTGGCCGTGAATCGAGGCGTCGCGTCGCCGCGGAACTCTCGCGTGACACGTAATTAGCCTCCGAAGATCCCGCCGGAGAAAACGACCGCGCCTCCGTGTCCTCCCTTCGTCGATCGTTCAACCGCGTTAAACGTGGACGAAAAACACTGATCCATCCGGGAATTCGAAGTCCACGGAAAAATTCGGTTGTATCTGTAGTTTTAAAGGCTCGGGAAAAAACCCGTTTCTTCTTTCAACTTTCCCGCGGATTTCTTTCCGTAAGAAATATTGAGAAAGGCGCTTTTTTTAACTATAATTGCATCAATATAAAAATAGAAACTGTTCAGTAGCGCTATAATTGGAGTAAATCTTCTTGATTCAAAGCAACGTTATTGAAACTAACATTCGAGTTACCGAAACAATGTAGTTTCAGCAACACTGCTGCTGAATCAAGAATATTTATTGCAATCATGGCGCTTGATCAATTCAATCAAAAAAACAACACAGCTTTTTTATACGTATAAAACAATCTGACAACTTCGTGAGAGAGAATTCAATTCCTTCGATTAATTTCAAGCGGACCGTGTGTTTCAGCGGCTGATCCTGATCTCAGGGTTGGTTGTTTTCGGGGAAGAAGTTCGTCGAATCTTAGTCATCGGAAAAACTGATCGTCGGCTATATCGTCGTAGCGCTTCGCGTTCTCGCATAATCGACCGAGGGTGAACCGGCGTCATAAAAGTCCGTCTACAACTCGCCGTAACTCGCAATGTCACGTCCGAAGAAAATACCCCGAACCGAGCGGGATGACTCACGTCGCACAGAGTGTATTTGCATAACGAACACCGCATGTAAATGAACGGGCAATGTAGCCGCACGTGAATTATTATTCCTCCATCCATCAGGCGCAAGGATTCGGACAAAAAGAAGGAAGATCGTTAAAGGACGTGTCGGATGAGTCGACGTGTAATAAATCGCGTGTTCCGAACAGATCTCTGCGTGGAATATTATCTTCGCGTAAAAAGCTATGTCTAAGTAATTAATACGTCACTTTCAATATTTTTCCAATACATTACTTCAATCATTTATTCCCGACACTTTCCCGCACCGAATAAATTACCGAGACCGGCGCTTTACGAAGACCAATCGTCAACGATCCGTCTTTTCTTGCACGTAGCGTCGACCGACAAAATGAAATTATACGAAGCGGACGAATTGATCCCTCAATTACCTCTTGTGTCCTGGTCGCTCGTGAGCTATCACACGCCCCTTCGATCGGAGGCAAAGCGGCTGCCTCTAACGCGAGGTGCGAGAGGGGTTGCGGGTGTCGCGTGCAGGGTGGTCGCGCGTCGACTGAGGGCTACCCTCTATCGCCGAGCGAATCCGCGAGGAACGTCGGCGGCGTCGGCGTCGCGACGCGACGCAACGCAACCCCATAGCGGCCAGCCAACCAGCCGCCGCCGTCGCCACCCCCGAACGCATCCCCACCGTCGGCGATTATCGAGACAGGAGGGGATGCGTGTATCGCCACGCGGCCGACAAACTGGTGGGGGTGTCTGCCGGTGGAATTACTTCGTCCGGCAAAAAACCACCCTTCCCCCCATCCCCCCTTGCCGCCGCCGCTGCCATCCGCTCGGAAGGGCGGAAAAGTGCGGGGAGCGGAAGGGGCGCCCGGGGCCGATGCACCGAGGGAGTATGAAGGTCGCGACGACGCGGCGGATAAATCAGAATTCGTGGTTGAACGGGTCGGATTTTTCGGCGTGTCTGCCTGCACAGGAACACGACGTTGCTGGTTTGCACGGGTTAAAGTGAGGGCGGACGCAGAAGGAGGTCCGATTATTCGAGAAGGTGAGCGCACACACACACAACGGGATTACGTGGTTCTCGCTCGCTCGTAATTCGCGATAATCTCGACGACGATAATTTAAGATAATCGTGCAGCAGGTAAGGAAGATTATCGATTTTTCCGAGTATCTAAACCTCTCGCTTCGAGAACGAGTCTCATTCGCGAGAAACTTTCCTGGCCAGGTTGAACAATAACGAGCTACGCTTTGAGCGAAGCTTCGATAATTAATTTTTTGCAATTATTTTAATCATTTGTTCTTCCATCTTTTGGTATCACTGACGCCCTTTCTTTTTTTTTAATTTTGAAAAAGTGGGGTTAACTTCACAGGCGTCGACGACGCTTCGTTCACCTTAAGAGAAGCTTGTAACGTATTTTCATTTTTGGCGACTCTCGAGACGCGACGCGCCAGTTTAATACATTGTAGCCTTTGCGAAATTACTTATTGAAACAAGACCTTCGGCATAATCTCCAAGGTCGAGAGATTGCTTTTGCGAGGGCGATTGAGTTTTATGATGGCTTAGTGACGGAGAAAGGTAGAGAAAACCGAGACGCGGCGACGGGGCGGAGGGGAAATGTAAATTAAAATTCACCGAGCGCTATGGTGCAGATACTGAAAATAACAGCGGACACACAACCAGTTTCTGTCGGATCCGAAGTTCATTGTTGCCAGGCAGAGTTGGGACAAAAACAACTGTTTTATGAACGCGACGAAACTGACGTAAAACTAAACGAATATGACGAGTGGAATAACATTTTTACATAGAAACAGATCGTCCGAACGTCAAGGTAATAAAAACGGAATTGCATAAAAATATAAGTCAAAATATTAAACACGGAAAATATGCAGACCGCTGAGACGCAAGCAACGATACGTCATACATTTCATACACAGTAAAAAGTAAAATGTTAAATTTTTACATTTTTTACATGTCCCAGAAAGTTCATCCTAAATTATAAGTCGAAGTAACTCATTCGTCGTATGTTATTTATTCACAAATTGGAAATGTTAACGAATTCACACTAACACATTTTCTTCCAACACATGATATTATTTTGACTTCAATTATTTGTAATAGTAGCATTTGGTCTTGGAAAATTTTATTATTTCTTATGTCAAAATATGAATATTTTAAAACTCAACTTATATTATAAAAAATGTTGTGTTAAATTAGCGTATTAATGATATCAAATATAACAAATGCTATTTTCATATTAAAACATTTATTTCACTTTCTTTTCTTCGCGTTCTTCGAAGATGTCGTCAATGGCTATGCCTAAAATCTTCTTAATTGCACCATTTAGTTAAATAAATCCTTTTAAAGATAATTCAACATACTGACGTTTCGACGGAATTTGTAAGGTTAATGTAAAATAAAAATTCCGATTCCGGTAAAAATGACCAAAGCGACTTAATATCGCGGTAGAGCGCTCGAATTGAGTGACTATTACTTAATTAAATTTTTTTAACTCGGCGGCGCTTCGTTATACACCTCTTTTAATACAGAACCGCTCGGTAAAAGAGGTTCATGCAGACATAACAGACTTTGCGAAACAAAAAGTTATTCTCCCTCTTTCTCTCCGTTTACTCGACTTGTTGAAAAAAGTTCGTAACGGCACCGTGGAGACGGAGAGGCGAAAGGCGAAAAACTGCAGCCAATGCGCGCCACGGCACAAAGGTTGCGAGCGTGACCACGAGGAAATTAAATGTTGGATAAATAGCGCGGGAAAAAATGTCGCATCGGTAAATCAAGTTGGTAATGTTTCCGGGACGGCGATTCCGTCGAGCGAAGCTGCGAGAGGCTAAGATAATTCCCAGGTAAAAAACGGGTCTCAAAATGCTCGCGATTAATTGGAAAAGCGACGGCAATAAATCGTGTCGGTGACGATGTACATGATATTATTATAAACAAATGTTTACCGAGGTTGCGTAATTAAGTTCTCGATCGGTAGCGCGCGATATGATACTGGCCTCTCCGGCAAAAATTCTAAGCGATTCGTTGCAAATAATTGAAAATACTTTATCAAATCGCGGCTTCCAGATAATTTTGTTGAAAAATCGACGAGCCGAGCGAGACGAGTAAGATAAATGAAAAGCCGTCGAGATAGGCGACGCAGAGTAAGGAGAAGCAAAATCCGTATCGGCCGTCCGAGGCTCGACAATTTCTTCAGGGCGCCCGACTGAACGTCACCGCGAACATTCCCGGACGGCCGCACGAAAATGCAGTGGAAAAGGCGAAGGATTGATACGGGGGAGGGGCGAACAAGCCGTTGACGTGAAATAAGTTTCGGAGAGAAAGCTCGATTGGAATTTACACCAGGACTCGCGTCCTCGATAACGTTCCGACGGAAGATAACCCAAAAAAGTTAAAGCGGTTAATTCTGACCGATATGAAATATTCGACGACGGGGCTAATGTAACGACGAATATTTAATAGTTAACATCCGACGTTGCCAACTCGATTTGTAATTTTCGCTCGTTACGAGAACGCGGAGCGCGACGCGAATAAAATAAATCACGGAAAAGACGAGAGAGGGAAAGGAGGGAAGAAGATCTCTTGCATCATTGATTCGCGCAAAGCGAATGTGTTCGCGGACTACAATCTCTCCGAAGACGCTGGGCATCTTTGCGCGACTCTTCCCACGGGGCGACTTCTCGCGAATAAAAGATAGGGGACGTTACGAAAAATGGCCGATGCGGAGATTCGCGGCGAGCGCGAAAATGACCGGAGCTTTCAGCCTATCGGTTTTACCGGTCGTGAGGGGGGAAGAGGGGGAAGATAACAGAATAAAGTTCCGAGGAGCGACAGCAGTCGGTCTGACCAGCTTCGCTCCGTGAATCAAGCACGAAAAACCGGTTCTCGAGAGCGAGATGGTGGATCTTGCAGTGCATCGACGAAGAAGCCAGCCGAAGGCGAGTCCCAGCGGGCGGATCGACAGGCGGACGATCGATCGTGTCAGAAAGGTACAACAACCAGTCCGTTCCTCTTTCCGCGTCGTCTAATTTCGCGTAATTTCGCGCAAACATCGGCCGGAATGACGCGCATATGCAAAACACGCCCCTCGATTTATAATCTGTCGAGAATTCGCGAATGCGCACTCTTGCGATCGCGGTTCGTCAAGTATCGATTCGGCCTGCCGCAAATCAGCGTGACAAATTTTCGAAAGTTTCCGGGAGTTAAATCTCCCGTTTCCCGGTGTCTTTTATATGCGAGAAAAGGACCCGCCGGTTAAAAACTGTCCCTCGCGGTGGATGATTTTTTACGTTTTATACGGAAGGTTAAGTTTTACATTCGCGAGTTATGCGGAAACTTCGGTCCTACGGAAATCCAACGGGGCGCGACTACAAAATTACGAGGTCGGTATCGTCGTCGGATGAAAGTTTTACGGGCCGAATCTTCCACGGCGTGTGCCGCAACGCTAATAACCGAAAGCCCGAGATATGATAATTAGGACGAGTATGATTCGCGCTGGAAAGCGTGATTGAGTTTGGAATGCGCACAACGACGAGTGAAATGCGCGAAGTTGGAATTATATTCATAATTCATGGAACGTCATTCGACTTCCTCTTCTCTAATTTGTGACAAAACTACTGTCACAGTTCAAGTGCGTGTAATTCAGATATATACGCCAAATTTATCGGATTGTATCGCGCGTAACATCCATCTCCTTTCTCTGCGAATTTATTTTCACGTATGAAATACTGTATATAAATTTAACATAGAAAACAATATAATGTTTTATACAATATATAACTGAAATTTAGTTAATTTAACTAATTCTTTTTGTCCCTATACCCACCTATAATTTTCCCACAGAGCTCCCACAATTAAAAACTAAGTCTGGTAATTAAATTTCAATTGTATTTTATGAACGATTAATTCCTTTTTCCGTGTAATAATAACGGGTAAGAGTCAAACGCCGTTGTACACTCTTAACTATTTGACTCTTACTTGCCCGTTATTATTATGATTACAAATTTTTCTTTGTTGATTGCATATTATTGAAGTCATAATTTCCGTATTGATGTACATAAGTCTATTTATATATATGTATGAGTATATATGAAAATTCAGATTGGACTATATTAGGATACACAGGATGTCCTGTCTTTTACTTCACATAATCAGATTTCTTAGCAAATTTTGAGACACAAGTCTTGGTACGAGAACGTCAAGTTCGCAATAGTTCTCAAATAAAAGCGATTAAAATAATATGTGTGTGTGTATATATATATATATATATTCATAATTATTAACAATGACTTGCGTTTCCACCTAATAGTCAGTTTGCCGACTCTTTCTCTGCCCGTGTCTAAAAAAAAATAAATCTCCGCTATATTCGCCGGCAGTTACGTGTGACTCGACACAATATTCTCGTGATGTAATTCTTCAATTCGTGCCATGTGTGTATCACTCCAAATACGAATAAGACGGACGACGGTGACAGCGACGATGCACGAAGAGGGTTATCGACAGCAGCACGTTCCTATTTTTGTGCTAATTGTTCGACTCGACAGTCCGTCGGAATCACGAAGATATTAACCTGGAAACCGGATAATGCGGAGCCTCCAAAGTTCCGCGAGCGGAGCACGGCTGGACCGCAATCGGGAGATGCGGCGGATATTCCGAGCGTCGGTGTGGTCGCCTCCCGGATATCGTCCTTTCCCTCGCGGTCGAGACAAGGGATTGACGTTAAGTATGTTAAATTAATTAACGTTAATTAACGCTCCCCCGGCAGGGCGAACGAGCGCGGAATACAACGCGGGGAATTACCGTCCCTCGCTCGCGAGATCCCATTAAAAACTACCGGGGCTATTTATTCCGCCGCCGTTCATGCGAGTTCACGCAGCATAATTGCCTCGTTATTAGGAGAAAGAAAATCACTAAGAAAAGGAAAAGGCAATTTCGTCTCCCCTAAACTGTTACACGAAACACAGCGCAATTGTCTTCCGCCGAAAGTCTCTTTACCATGGCGAAGACATTCAGATGTACACGACCAATTTGTCAAACGTAAACCGTGCTCTCTTGCGCGTGAAACTTTGATGAATCAGTCTATTATAACGGACCAAAAAAATGTCAAAAAGATTCGATCGGTACTCGTTATTAACTCGATCGCTTCGATTAATATTCACGTTGTGGAGAGTCCAGCGGATGCTTTCTATTAGACGAGCACTGTGGTTAGTCGAGACCCTGTTCGATCATAATTCGTTGAGATCTAAATGACTCCGATACACAGGGCGTCCCATAACTCGCGGCCTTAATTATTTCAATGACATATTCCTGACATCAAGTGGGAACTCTGATGAAAAAGTGTCGAAAGGCTATATAATAATTCTTAAATAAGAAGTAACTGGACACTGGAGATTTTATTTTTCCCATAAGCAGATGAGATATCCGAAGAGCAGACGAGGTCAAGCGCCTTTATCTACCCCAGGGAAGGTCCCTCTTGAGAAGCTGCGAGCCCCGAGCGGAGCTCGGCGGGTTAAAGTTCTCATTTTCATTTTCCACTGTGGCGATGATCCGAGACGCTTTAAATCGACTTTCAAAGCACGACCTTCAACGGATAAGATTATCCGCGACGGATCTCCGGAGGTCGACGACGAAAACTCCCCGTAGGAAAACTGGTCGCCAGCTTTTCGCGAACGTTACCGAGACCATTCACGAAGAACCGTTTCCTCATTTATGCTCTCGCCATTGTGAATCACAGCAGCGACTTATGTTTCACGGTGAAAGGAAAGTCCGGATGAAATAGCGCGGAATCCCGCGCGTGTAATAACGAGGATCGCTAACTCACGGTGCGTCGTTCTGACGTATCGAGAGTGACGGTCGACGTGAACTTCTACTCGGAAACGCAGCTGCATTGTGCGGTCGCACTTTTTCTCTCGTCTATAACACTATGTACTCTATAAAATATGCCACAGTTGAGACGTCAGCGACGCCTATACACACGGAAGCGCACGTAACTTTTCGATTCTTTTTAACAGTAACCCCCGGTGCCAGGAGAACGTCCCGATCCTAAATTATTGTGTTCGCGTGTCCGCTCCTCCGCGTACCGGGGAGATCATCGGGATTCCGTGCCCGGCCTTCCGAAAGATGAATAATCGCTGCAGCTACGATTCCCGTGGGACGAATAGCAATTCGTGCTGGAACGCTGCGCCATCGCCGGGGCCACGGTAAGAGCGCGCACCGGTTAGACTGGCCGGCGCAATAAGCGACCTGGATGGGGATTTGCATCGCGAATGAAGACAGTGTAGGCAATCTAGCCTGCCTCTCCTCTCGTCCCTCGTTCGCGACGATAAGGGAAGAAAAAGGGGAAATCTGAATTATTTCGCGAGAAATCACCCTGGGTCACCCTGCGCTCGCGAGTTTGCTTAGTTGCGCCGGAATCTCGCGAAGCCCTCGACATATTTCTCCGGAGTTCATGAAATGACATATTTTGATTAATATCGCGTTTGAGCGCGCCTCGCCGACGCATTACTCGTCGTTTGCCGCCGCGCGACAAAAAGGAAAACGAATAGTCGTCGCGCGACATGCCTGCCGCCCTTGCCCTTATTACGTACAAAACCTGCTATAAATCTCGCGTCCTTTGTCTCGTAAAAATAACGAGCGTAGTAGACGAACTCTCGTCTTTATATGTATTTCTAACATTCGCAACCGCGGTAACGCACCAGCCGCGTTGTCAGAGAGGCGCTGCGTCCGCTTCGCGATCCCTCGAACCCAAGGGAAAAATCGGGAAGTCTCGGTAGTCACGGCACGTTTATCTCGTAACTATTGGCGCGACCGCGAGAAAAATACGCGTTTACACATCGGCGACATGTCGCGCGAACAATAACGGTGTGACCACCTCCCCTCTCTCTTTCTCCCTCACGTCCCACACGTTTCGGATTTATCGAGATAGCGAATAACAGTATCCTGCTAGACTTTCGTGCTTGGGACAGCATTTGACGATATTTTTGCAACATTGTAATGCGCTAATTAACGGTAAAAAGGCATTATTATTTCGAAAGAAAGGTACGAATCCTCGCGCGTAGAGAGAGAATCCCTAAATGACGTTAACAATATGATATAATCCAAGATCTACAATATGACCCGCATGATTTCATTTTGCAAACCGGCCGAGCTCGTTACGCTTTCCCAGACTAATTCCCGGCTTCATCCAGCAGCGTAATCCGGTGGAATCAAGTTTCGTCTCTCTCTCTCTCTCTCTCTCTCTCTCTCATTGGCCGATGTTGCGGCTGGTAGTTTCCGGCTGACCCTCTGAACTCCACAATCTGAGAGAGTCGCCGGCCGGCAGAAATCATCGCCACCTCTTGCCTAGACCCGCGAAATCTCTACGAAACCGGTCGCGCAATATAACATTGGTCGAAACCGTTCCTGCTTAATCCCACGAAATATCCAATTTTAATCATCGGTCGACCTTCCTCGCCTAACGCTTCGTCATTTATCACTTCACCGGCGAATGTTAACGCGTGAATTCAAGCGAATAACTCGATAAACCGTGGTTGTATCGCTTATCGCGACGCTAAACGTATTTATCTTAAACGCATCTCTTAACGAACTATGTCGCGATATATTTTTTCTTTTCCATCCCTCTGCCCCTTTTATGCAGAGATAAGAGCTCACCGAAATAAAGCGGTGCATCAGCCGGCCAAGCTATTATCGTTTCCTTTTCTTCTTCGATAAAATAGAGCACGTTTCTCCTCTTCTTCTATCCCGCTCCTACAGAAATTCACGGGGAGGAAATCTCTTTTCATGACGCGCTACGTTTTTACGCGGCGAAGAAAAAACTGTCGGTCCACGGGGCGTATTTAAAATTTCTCCAAAGTTTTGCACAGGTTCCGTGAAGGATAATGCGAAGTAAGCGGTTTTTAGGCTTGCCGTGCCTCCAGGAAACTAATTTCCTCCCTTGGCTTTTGATATCAGGAGCCTCTACATTCCGAGCATCGGTGTTAGATAAAGAACAGCGTCGAGGCATGAAATTTATGAAAATAAAGTCACGCGGCGGACAAGGAGGAAAATATTTCGGACCGTTGGACTACGCCATGTCGTAACGACGTTACGTAGACGTTACGTAGGGAATCAAAGGTGAAACAATCAGGAAGTCTTCACGCGACGTAGCACTGCGTATAGTTTCACTAAACACATATATTTCTCGGATATTATATTCGCATGATGAGAATTTCGAAATTCCGCGCGGCGGATAGAGCTGCTGGATCGAATGCAATTGCACAATTGTCACTTACCGCCGAACACGCGTCTTTTAGATGAACAGAAAAGGGACTCACCTGTAACAAACAGAGAACAAACTTGTTATAACACGTCGGCAAGTATATTCTATTCGTCGGTGGGTTTATATCGCGCTGTAGATCAGTATAATCCTACTTAAAAATACCGCGACGGTAATTAAATGCAACGAATCGCCTAAGACGCGAGATAATTTCGTGATGGCGCCCAACGCCGCGTGTTTTATTAGAGATTGCGAAAAAGCACCCCATTCAGGGTGAAAATGGGAGAATAACGACGGTAATAACAGTCGCCTCCCTCTTCGCCGTGCCCTTTTTTCGTCTGACGCACTATCAAACTACCCATGAATTTTAATCGGTCGAACGAACGAACGGACAGACGAACGAACGAACGCTATCTGCACTGAACAGCATAAACGTTACCCATGCGCTTCTAGTGCAGAGGCGGTTAAAATATTAATTGCCCGTGGGATGTGTCCGAAAACGCGAGGAAATAAAAGCGAGTCGCTGCCGCTCGTACGAGGATTAACGAGCGAGACACGTGGGGGATAGTAGTAGCGACTCTTGACCGCGGTAATTGAAACTTCGCCGTGATCGAGCACCGACGATAAAGCGGTGACTAATGGTTAATTAAAAAAGGCTCGCGCCGGAAATTGGTGAATTAGCGATGACGGTCGTAAAAGTGTGCGAAACAAAACGCGAGACCGAGTCACGCGACTTCGTAAATCAAGACGGTCCTCGATATTTTTTTCCATCTTTCTCGCTTTTCCCAGATCGATAAATAAATATATAGGTAGGTCTAGAGAAAAAAAAGAAGCGATCTAGGAAGATCCGAATTCTTTGATAACGCTTTCATTATAGTAACAACGATAATACTTCAGGATGTAATAATACGCGTACGCACTTGTTAATTACGCGAGTTTGCGGAGATTAGCTTCGAAGATGGGTAAACGCACGCGAGAGAATACGCGAGATAGAACCTAACACACAGGGGACAAGAAAGTGAGAGAGGGAAGGGAGTATAGATAGCACCGGATATTACGTTGTTGCGATACGCTGCATTTGTAAGTGCCGGCTGTGACACGGATAACGCGTAACACCGAGCAATTAAAACCCCGCATGTTTTCGGCGGAACTTGATGCAGTCGCATTTAAATATGGATCTTCAAGAACGAATCTGTCTCTTAATAATCCCCAAGTGAGCTCTTTATGATTAGACATCTTATATAATTAGGCATACTATTTTATCTCATTTACCTAGATCTTACACTCCAAAAATATTTAATACTCCAGAACAGCTGATTCACGAGTACGCATCTGTCATAATCCATGAGTGCTATTTTTTCACGCATAAACATCTTAAAATAACACATTTGACTAAAGTTATTTTTATATGTTTTTTGCTGATTTAGTTTATCGTCATTTAAATCGTTAAAAGTTAAATTAATTCGTTAAATTACGATTTGTTAAGTTAACACGTCCAATCGTGTTAAATGATGTGATTCAAAACGGCAAGACACGTGTAAGAAGTGTGTAAAAAGCTTTAGCTAAAGGATTTGCAGTGAAACCAGTTTCAATTTTTGTTGTTGCGAAATTTTGAAAAATAAGAAAAGATCAAACGTCATATTGTCCCAACTCTCCCTCATTCCCTCTATTCTCTCACGTACGCGCGCGCATTCAAAGGGAAATATATATAATTCCCAACTATAAACTTCTCTCCATAACCTGTCTTTTCCTGTCGTTTGTCGACGAGTGACCAAACGGCTTCTCTCAGTTTCTCAGATTTGTCTTTTTTTTCGCGTAGTTACAACCGGGTGGATCTCTTTTTGTCTGCCGCGAGTACAAAGCCACGCGACACGTGTGTCGTTGGCGGAACGCGAGTGTATAATATAATATACACACACATATATCGCGCGACACGTGAAAGTCCTCGTAGCGATATCACGCTTTATCCTTGTCACTCGCAGGTATGTGTCGGTCCGTGTGATTCACGCTCATGTTCTTCGCCAACCGGGCCCGGTACGAGAGCAAGCCCGCGACTCATATGTCACGGGCTTAATATACCTTCATGCTAACTGGCGTTCGCGTAAAGCCTGTTTCACAAGACGACGGCGCACGTCGGCGCTCCTCTTTGTTAACGGCCAGGAGAATTACGAAACTGCGCGAGTTGCGCGACGGTCGGCAGCCGGTTTTTTCTAGATCAACGATGCACAACCCGCGGGGGCCTCTGTCATTCTTTCATAACGACCCAGTGTGTTTGTTCACGTTCCGTGTATTTGTACCTGCCATTATCTTCGTCTTACTACACCACGATTTTTCAGACCTTGGCGCCGGCACAAGTCGAGCGAAACTTCGCGCGGTGATAATATTTTTTTTCTTCGCGAAGCACTGTTCGACTGTTTTAGCTGAAAACTTGGCGTCTGTTATACAAGCCATCTGGTCTCTTACGGAAAATTCCTCGAAACTGAGTCCTTGAGAGAGCTTTAAATAAAAATCCTCGCATGAGTTAACCGGGATTAATATTAAATCGGTAACAAAATCTGTTATATATATTTATGAAATAAAATTAAAGATATTACCCAAATTCGTAAGCGACTTTATGTATAAATCTTGCGAAAATAAACTTCAATTCAATCTCACTATTTTTCAATCTCACAAGATCTATTTCTTCAACCTCCACATCAATAACGTTCTAAAATTCAGCGGAGCCTTTAGATATTTCTTTAAGTCTGCTTGAATGTAATTGCTCTCCTCCACAATATCATTTCATTTTACGTAATTAAAAACATTGCTCCGAGAAGGAGTCTATAGGTTTTACCAGAGATGATTAATGACGCGAAAAACAGCAAAGAACTCCTCTGTATCAAAGTGATACGAAGCCGACAGGAGAACAAAGGAAAACAGAGACAGTTCGGGACTAAATCGGCCTGTAGAAGGGTAGATATCCTCAGGCGGGAAAGATATGTTCGGTTGTTACCCTGGCCATCGACCGTCTACCAGCCGTGCGTCCTAGGGCAAAGACCCTCGTCGCTCGTCGTATATTCTACCGACCGTCTCGATACGATAAAAATGTTACGTCGTGAGATACACGTTGATTCGATTTAACGTCCCGTGATATCGACGACATCACCCCATGACATAATAACGTCCTCTCTTACGCGTCGAGCAAAGAAATAGGCGATCAACGGAGACGCGAATTAACCGTTGTTTGTAAAACATAATTAAGAAACGCGTCTGGAATTAATTAATCCCGCTGCAGGAGTAGTTCTCCTTTCGATCGATCGTCTACATACACGGTTCTATTTGTTGAGAAACGAAGTGAAGGAATACAGAGCAACGCTGCTAATTAAAGTTAGAGCAAAAACGAGACGCCGCACTCGCGCTCTAATGTTGCGATATTTATTTCGACCACCTGTTCAATCTTTCTCGATCTCCGTCCCCCTGAGAGATGAAAACACTTCCGTCGATGGAGTTTTGCCGGCTCGTTTATCGGAAATCGCGTATCTTCACGATGTGCACGGACGTATACATGCACACATACACGATATAGGACAAAATTCGATTCATCACGATTACTTCCTCCATCCCCGATCGGGATCTCGCGTGGGACATCAATCGTCGCAAATTGAGCCTCGATTCGGGCTCGGAAACGTCGAAAGAGACTTCGCTGCTCGTTCTTCTCGCGTTGTTTCTCAACGGCCCCCACGCCGTCGTGATTACACGTGAAACACGATACGTGCCATTATTAGTCGTAATTCACGAGTAATTGAACGCGGCTTTAAGGTGATTATCCTTCCGCGTGCGCTGCTTTTCGCTCGTCGCGTGACCATGAGAGCCGGTGAATTATATTTTCCATAGGATTCAGTTGTGATTAATTCAGCGAAGCGCGATACAAAAGCTGGCAGATTCTTACGGTGCGGAATCTGTCTCTATGAGGAAACACTGCGAGAAAGACGAGTACCGTTGCTTCCACGCCCCGTCGACTGTTTCGTGGCCGACATGACGACGCTGTTTTACGGCTTCATCGGTCGCGCTGAAAAAAACGCGGAAAGGAATCCATCACGCTCGCTTCTATAGCCATCTGCTGTACATTCCGGTGTCATCGTGAGCAAATGCGGGCGTGTTCGCTTGAATTCGACACTTTTGAGGATTTTTCGCCATTCTTTCGGCGCGTTCACAATGGGGCGTCGAAACGCCCGTCGAAATGTCATCGAAAGTGGAACACCGCGAGACACGTAAGCTCCTTCGTACAGCGAGAGGCGTTTTTCTTTCTTTCTTTAAATCCGTCTCACGTACGGCTTCGCGCGCCCGAGAACAAGCGTTCGCCATCGATTCGCGTCGTACAATGCCAATGTTGCGCGACTGAATTATTTTAAGCGGAAAAGAAATTTAAGGCCTCGGAAATTAAGGACCTTGGAAAAATGCGGAAGATCGGGAAGAGCCTCCGCGAGACGGAGGTGTGAGTCGAAATCTTTTCATTGAATTATATGCTTCGTACATTTTTACAAGAAATTTTACAATCAAATAGTTTGGTAATTAATGTTTTCTTTATGAGATTAAGAAGTCACAAAGAGATTTCTTATTGCGGGCAGTTAAATTGCACCGAATCGATATCCCCGGCCACGCGGAATTTCCCCTCTCGTGCACAACTACCGGAAGCCGCGAACTGTCAGGGTCGCAAGGGTTTAAATATAAAATGGGAACGAAGGGAGATGGCATTGCAGCGTTATTTTTTAACGGGCCATTTTCCATGCGAGCGGCGTCGCCCGATTGGACGCGCCGACGAACATGAAATAATGCAGCGGAAGATTCCAACCGGGTTGCCCGCCGATCGATTTTCTCTAATTATCCGTAACGCGAGCGCAGCACACGGGGAAGGCAAAAGACATCGCCGAATTATTCAGCGGCTTTCAAGACGGTGTAAGGAACTGATCATCTCCAAGTCCCGTCACGATCACCTTTATCGCGAATGATACTAATGGAAAACCATAGCAAGGGACTTTGACTCGTCGTCGCTCCGAGCAAAATTGCAGTCGCTAAATGTTCACGTGCACGCTGCTCGGGGCATCGAGCTATTATGCATATCAATGAACGACGATAAAAAATCCACGATCGCTGATTAAACAGGCCGGTGTGTGACCAACTGGTAAATCGACATGTTTGCGCTGCTGAAAACATATAGTGCATGTGTAACAACATGTGTATGTATATATGTATATGTGTGAATAGTTTAATATCCAAATCACAGCGCTGTCGCGCGAATAACTATTAGTAGTTACCAATTAATAATGTGTGCATCGAGGGCTCAATAATTAGCCACTTCCAGGATTATTATTTATACTGCGATGCCACAACGGGCGGTATGATCCTGTTTAAAAACTAGCTTGCGAGACGCCATTGATCAAAGCAATTGAAGGGGTATGTGTAATTTCCCAGTGCGGACCAACCGAGTAAAACTCTAGCGAAAATCAATGTGGTATTAGCCGATACAATGACGGTATTGTCGTTAGGAAATTAATTCCTCCTTCCCTTGCTACGAACGCGCGCATTTGTACGCGCGTGAACTATAGCCCCGCATTAATCGTGGCACACAATACGGGCACGATCCATATTCGAAGCCCCGTCCCCGTTCGATCCAGCCGACGTAGGGCTTATCAGGGCGACACCCGGTACAAGCGGCGCCTGTCATTGTACTTTGACAAGGCACAGAGTCTCCCGCACGTGGACTCTCGTGGAGCCGAGCGAGCGAAGGAAATCGATGTCGATCGCTCGCCGGCACTCGTAAAAATTGGTCGCCCAATTTGCCGAGTTTGAGCAGCGACGGCTTTCATCCTTTTCACGAGCGAGGCAGTGAGACGGTGGCGGCGGGTGCAAATCGCGGGGTCGTGAGAAAGGCGCGGATAAAGGAAATGAGGTATCCTGCGCGGCGAAGCTGTCCGTTTCCTCGCGAAGATGCGGGAGAGGCTTAGCAGAAGGGAAAAAAGGTAGGTAGAGGTAGAAAGGACAGACAGACGGACGGACGGACGGAAGGAAGGAAGAAGCGGACGGGGAGAGGAGAGAGAGAGAGAGAGATCCGGTCCTCTGGGATAATGGAATTCCTTCCTCCGAGCGTCTCCAGTCTCCAGCGCTGAACGAGGGAGGTCCTGCCCCTCTCTCTCTCTCTCTTTCTCCCTTTCCCTCGTCGAGGATCTCGAAAATAAAACCGGGTCTACGCGGGCGCTGGGTTTCAATCAACGTCGATCCTACCTCCTCATGCTTTTCCGCTCAACCGCTCGTTCTTTCTCTCTTGCTCGCTCACTTTCGTTCCCTTTCTTTTTTTCTTGCGAGCGGATCCACCGCTTCGTCTCGCGCGAAGCGTGAATTAACGTCTAACTCCTCTCGTGCGAAATTCAATTATGAGACCTGAATATCCGCGCGCGCGTGAGAGAGAGAGAACACATTTCCTTTTTTACGCCCCGCCGACGAGCTGATATAGAGCCGTGCGAACGTGTGTTTGTAAGGACACTTTGCAATCGGGTTGTTACATTTTTATTAACCAGGTGCAAATTTATTCTATTCCCGGGCGCCGTCGTCTCGGCACGGATTATCCCTCTATAAGTAACACGCGATCGGTAGTTTGCGCCAGTCGGCGCTCTACGTCGAGTTTCGCGAGTCTCTGAAAGCTCTACGTGTTTCTTTCGCCTCGTTGCATAAATACCGCGAATGCTAATTAAGCGAATGTAACGGTGATCAATGATAAAACTGGCATAATCTTTAGGATCGCTAGAATACCTCTCAATCTTGCGGAAAGTTTCGACCCGAGAGTTGTAGTTCGAGACTTCGCGCTTCCGTCATTGAAGCGGATATATTCCTCCGACCGATGAATGAAATAAGTTGCGGCCGAATGGCAGATCGATAGCGTCGGCGGGTGCCGTTGACTGCTCGATTCGTTTGCGTAAACGAGGGGGAACGTGTCGCAGTTTTTGCGAGCTGCCGTCGCAGTCGAGCGACCGAGCGATCGATCGCGACGAACCTAAAACGATGTTGTTTTTCGGACTTTGCCCTCCGCGGCGGCCCGTAAATAGAGTTCGAGTTCAGGATTTCCGGAGGTATTAACGAATACTTTCGTGCTTAACACTCGTTCGCACGGAAACGCTCGTCGATCTAAATGCGATGTCATGATTTATAGATATCGCCGGCGATGCTCGTCGACGAGACAGCTTAAGCACTGTGATGAAGCACTGTTGAAACGGTAACTGCTAATATTTAAATATTAAATATAATTTAAATATTTAAATACTAAACATAAACTTAAAAACAATCTTAAATTTATATGTACACAAAATGTTAGTAAATTCTCCTATGATTTATAAAGCGCAATTCCTTATTAATTAAATTTAATTAATTAAAAATCAACTCGAAAAATCATGAACTATTTTTTTCTATAATTCTTAATAAAGCAAATATTATTAAATAAAATTAAATCAACCAATATTTGTCGATGAACAATGCAAAATATGGCTCGCAAACTAATATCCACTTAAAATTTCCTGAAAATTTCCTGATTTTTCCAGGCATAAAAAATTCCCTGAGAATTCCAGGTTTTCCAGGTAGTATACACGCTCTGTGCAGACGCATTACATAAAATACAATCGTAATCAAGGATCGGGATCTCGATGATTCGGGCGATAAATTCTCGCTCCACCTCGCCCTTGATCGCCGCCGAGCGAATCCGAAGTCTTGTTTGTTTTACGAACTTCTTAGCCAGGAGAGAAATTCCGAGACGCGAAACTCGGAAGTAATAGCAGCGCCCGCGGTAAGAAACCGCGATCGGGTAAGAGGTTCAAGTGCGCACTCAAGAGAAGGTGGAAAGACGGGGAGATGCGATTCAACAGAAGTTTCAAAGAGCAGCGACGAAGTGAGAAGGCAAACTTGAGCGCGAAAAGTCGAGAGAATTTTCAAAGGTCACTTTAAAAAAACGCGAGAAATCGCGTAACATTACACTTTTCTCCCTTCTTTCCCCTCTTTTTTCTATTTTTCATTCCGCCGTGTGTCTAAAATTTTTCCTATACTCTACTACCTCGGAGTCACCGGTTAAAAAATCGCGCGAAACTTGGAGCGTTTCGGAAAATGACGAGGCATGTCGCTGATATATAGGGTGCTTGAACAAATTTCCGCCGTTTTTTTGTGAAATAAAAGACTGTGTTTCATGAGAAACAGAAAGAATAGTTTATTCAAAGTAGTACCCATCGTTAGCTATAACCTTTTCCCACTTTTCACGTAATAAGTGGAACGACTTAAGCGCGGTAACAAATATATTAAAATTATCTTGTATCACACCTTGAGTCTTTTGCTTTTCATTTTTTATGTCAACCGCAAGTACACACGATCTCTTCTGTCCAAACAGGCTTGTCGAGACGATGGACGCATCACGGAATCGGATTACTTGTTTCTTTCTTTTCATGTTAGACGAGAAGTTTCATTTCGATAAGGTAAGCGAATGAACGCGCGCAACGCATCGTCGCGGAATCGGAATTTCCTTTCACCGAACGGACGAGAACCTGTTACGCGAGCTTTTTTTCGTGGTCACGCCTCGGTGTGATTGCGCAACCTCCGTTGGTAGCGATAATTTCCTAAAGGTGTTAAAAATTCGTGGTTCGCGTACATCGTTAGTGCGCGCACCGATTGACACGGAAATTCGTCGGGCGTAAAGATCGTGCACCGCTTATCTATCGCTTATTGTCGCGTCGCCTGGTCTGAACAAGTAAACAACCACTCAGGTAACTTTCAAACCCCGCATGAAAATATCGACTTTTCGTCACGGATCACCGAGCAGCGTTCAGAAGATCGTTGCGATCTCGGTTTTCGCGTCGTTCACATGGACACACGCGGAAATCTTTACATCAGATGGTAGGATTTCACGCGAGATGAAACAAAAATTAACGGCTTGGTAGACAAATAAAAATTATGGATGGACAAACATGTACAAATCGTGGATAATCGATTACATTATGTAATTTAGAGAAAACACAGTCAGGTATTCATAACATTGTTTCGTTTTCAAGGTCAATAAACGTGATAAAAACAGCTTAAAAATAAAATCACAGTACCTTCACTTTATGAATATTATATTGACGGAGTCGTTGTTACTTTTTATGTTCTTTAAATTTTTCATTTTATCTTTAAAGAAGCTATAACTTCTTCAGAAACTACACGACATTTATTTAGTATTTTTCTTGCTTAGTTTCAAGCTAGGAACTGACCAAGAAACTAAAACAATGTTCAGTATTTTCAAAAATTTTGCTGGATATAAACTGTATTTATTTGTTATTTTTTCTTACATAATTTATGGCCAGTAACTGTCCATGAAATAGTAGTTTCCTGGTCAGTTTGTGAACAGGTACTGTCTGATTAATTCAAGCCAATAAAAACTGTCCAGTTTCTGGCTAGTAACCAGTTTTTCCCTGACATTTTTCTACTCGGGTAGTTATTAAACATAATTTCTTGTGATTAAATTTTATGAAAGGCTCGTGTTGAGTAAGAAGAAAGTGAGAAAAGTAAATTTGATTCTTAAAAGTGAAGAAAATAAGTCACCTCCGTGCCAGGTTACTGATAACTTTACCGTTGCTGCCACTTTTTCGTCAGAACAGCCAAACCATAATTATCGTCGAAAATTACTATAAATTCGTAGTGAGAGAGATTAAGGATTTTTTCTATCGCTGTGCACGTCGGAAAATTGAAAATTCGCTCTCACTAATTCGACAGTCATCCGCCGCGTCTCATCTCAGCCCGCGTTATTAATTATCCGCGATGTTGCTCCGCGCGAGATAAGTATTCACGCGAGGAAGGAGCCCGGCTCGCGCGCCTCGATCGCCGCTAGCTGGCTGGCGCATTCCCGGGTTAATTATACGTCGCAAGCATCTCATCCACTTTTACGGTTGGTAATTCGCCCTGTGTTAACACATCTCTGTCTGTTACGCCGCCTCCGCGCCCCCGTCGGCATCGCGCGCGGCCTCTGCCCTTATCCGCGCCTTCGCGATAATCAATTCGACGTTCTAACGAAGTTTCGCGGCGCGATACATCGGCTGCGAGATTAACGCCGCCGTGCGTATTGCAACACGCTGTAACATACGTCTCTCCCCCAACTATTTCCTCTTCCTCCGGTTCCTCCGATTTCTTTGGTCGCCTGCGTTAGGTACGCGTTATCATCTACGTGCACATATGAGCGATCGCAGCGCCATATGTTCGCTCATACATAAATGCGAGCGCGAACGCGGTATTTACGTACATGTGTGTGTGTGTTGAGCAATACAGGCCCCGGTGGATGTTATTACTCGCTTTTACGAGGGTAAGGGCACCATGCTCTCGCGCGACGTTTACGACCGAACGAAACCTCGCGAACGCACGATTTCATTCTCCCTGTGCGCGCGCACTCACTCGTTCGGTTTCGATCCGAAAAGAAGTTTTCCACGGAAAATACGATACCCCGGTGTACCGCCGGCGCATGATTTTCCTTCTACTCGCCGATGGGCTTTTAGCGGCCATCGGTCCCGACACGCGACAGCTGCAACTGTGCGTTAACTGTGACGTCCACTGAAAAAGCATCGATTACCGAGAGATTTCTGTTTCGGTGGTGTGATATTTAAAAACGACGTAAAACTCATTTTTCCGAATATTTACATACACATGTCTTCCACTTTTTCCATACTACTATCCACTATTGCATAAGATATATTATTTATTTACCTGTAATCATCCTTAATATTTATATTCTCCTTTCGTTCTCAAAGAGATAAATAGTTGGTAATTTTCCTATAAACCACTTGATTCCAATTGTATCAAATTATAGGCTTCGAAAGATCTTGAATGAAGGAACGTATACGTCTCGATCGAGGTTCTGTTAGCTGGATTTAATAATTAGGTTAGCATGGAACAAGAACGCTCAGGGGGATCGCGCTACTTAATCATGATTTGGATGTCTGCGGAGGAATTTGCATTGCTCGGGAAGGTTCGTAAACTCGGGGACTACCGTACAAGGTGTCCCACAATCGCCGTCTAATATCTGAATAGTATATTCCGCTACGAAAGTTGGCGTAGCATCAAACAATATTGATCTCTTATGCCTCGAAAGCTACCGATGACTTCGACACTTTTCTATTAGAATTTTCCATTTTAATGAATCTTTAAAATAAGCTATTGAGATATCACATAAAAATTGCCGGTTCCCCTATACTGCAAACTTTTCATAACTTCGAAAAACAAAAAAATATAAAATCAAACGATATAAGAAAAAAAAACAATAAGAGCCTATTGCAGATATATTTTGCATATATAGAAAAAAATTAGATAATAATTTTAACATTTTTCGTATGTCGCAGAAAGTTTACTTCGCGTTTTCCGCTAAGATTAATGTAAAGAAGCCTCTCTTTATTCGATAGCGAACGGTGACTTGCGATCTCGCGCGCATAGTCGCGATATTTAAGAAGTGACTGCTATTGCGGTCAGACTCCTTCTGAATCATCCGCAACATTATACGAAGATTACAGTCGCCGTCGGGAGAAAAGATTTACTCGGTCCAGCGATCGGGATCGACTCGCGGAACCGCCTTTATTCAGCGATTTCGGGTCTCTACTTGGCAGCGCTGCCAATTTTTACTAGCGCATTCTGCGATGCGTGGTGCACTTGCAAAGAGCAGATGCACTTTTCTTTTCGGTGACGCATATATTTTATCGGGAATAAAATGGATCGCGGCCAAGTGCAGCGCGCGCATGTAAGCGCTCGAGAGAAGAGCAACGGCGATACGCGGAGTTTCGTCTTCACGACGATAACGGCAAAGACGACGTTGGAATCAAATCTGTGGATTAAGTAGTACGGAACATTAACGAAATTACACGGCGAATCTAATCTGAGTAATTTACTCTCGATGTATACGACGACAGCGCGAAGTAGATACAATTGTTGAGTTTCACTTGCGATCGTGTATACTGCGAATAATATTGTAATTCGTCCTTGACGCGTCTAAATTTAAATCTTAATTCGTCATCTGCAATTAATTTTGAAATTTGTACAATTTGCTTCCGTTCTGCGACCAAAAGATTATGTGCCAGAGGATTTTGCGCGTTGCCGAGAATAAATAAATGTTCAAAACCTATTTATCTTCGTCTGTCAGCCGTTCAATTTCAATTTCAATAAGATAGGTCACTTGAATAATTTCAGATAAAGAATACACGTTTCGAACACACGTCAATCTGCCGATCGATCCTCGCGAAATATCGACGCGATCGCATCACTGCGCGACGCAATGACGGCAAATTTTAATTCACCAGGAAGGCAGAGGCTACACCTGGAAACAGAGTACAATGGTGCATTGTCCGCGAGCGTCGGCTTTAATCACGGATGTACCCGCCTTTGTCAATTTCCATAGTTCAATTCCGAGCTATCTATGGTGCTCGCCCACGACGGTCTCGGTCGTGTTGTAGTACGTCGTCGATGCATCTGGAACACGTTTCATCGCGTCCAGCCTATATCGTCGTCCAAGGAAACGCGAGCCATTAAATACCGTGCAACGCGGATCTTACGTAACGCTAAGTGCAACGCCGACGATCGTCGTCATGCGAATCGTCCTTAAAACGATTTGCTCGCGACACGCAATAAAATAAATTCGAGTCGCATTCGATCTCGCTCGGCCGCATCGTCCGCGTTCACGCGCTGACAAAGATTTTATTTCGAAGCGGGACGCGAGGTTTGAGAATAATTTTTAGGTCGCGCAACTCGCAACTCGTACAACTTTAGCATCATTTTAATGCGCTAATAAAATTGCGTTCAACTTACTAGCGTAGTTATAAAGTACAATTGAGAAATTATTGGTTCGTGGACCAATGTTTATTAAGAATTAGCCACTTGAGTCTTTATCTATATTTCTGTGTATCAAACTAAGCTCTGTCGTAAAATATTCAATGTGAAAAGGAGTTTATTACGGAAGAAGAACACAGGTCGTTATTCATGGCTTAATAAAAAAAAAAAGCATCAATTGCACGTAGTAAAGAAGATAACTGAGACAATGAGCCGCAAGAGATAAGTTGTCGGAAACGTTATCTGAGCGGGGAGAAAGGAAAGAGAGAAAGAGAATCTGTGTAGCAACCTGTTTACGCGTCCACGAATTACATATACGCGTTGGCCTGAAAAAGAGACCCGGGAACACGTCCACGACACCACCGAAACATCGTCGATCGCCGGCCCACGTAGTTAACGGTATATACGTACACATTCCATGTGCAGGCCTAACGTCGCCCTGCGCGATAAAATTCACAGAAAACAACGCGAGATGATAACGTTCGCGTATGTTAACCGGCGTTATTTTAGCCGCTGATAAGGGAGAAAGCCGAGGCGCTTAGCGGCCTCCCCGTAACGGGAGTGATAAAGTTTTTGTCCTCGTAACGTAACGCTCAATATTATATGCGGGAAATATCGCACGACAATATCCGTAAAAAAAAAAGAAAGAACGAACGTTCTTCTAACGCAAATGCGAACGAGAAAATTTAACGAGTTCTGCGCGAAGTAAATTAATTTCCGCGACGTCTTGCGCAACACACGCAGAACGTTCTGCTTCGTTCGCTGTCAAAATACAGCAAACTGCGAACTCCCCGGGAAAGTTTCGAAATAAACTGTTTCGACAATATAACGCCGATATAACAGGTTCTCACACGGAATTCGAGAGGTGGGTTATTTAAATTGGATTCTACGATTTGCGTGCGTGACTTCGCGCGATATATCGCGAATCCATGTCAACGTCCATCGTGTGAAGATACGTGATATGTTGACTTTCCACTCGTATCATGAGTTCTATAATATCATGAAACGCATTACTACATGTCCGTTTTAATATTCCCGCTGGGAATGAATCTTTGAAGGTGCGATTTATTTCACGAGAAATTACGCCGAGCACGCAACATATACGACAAACTTAAACCAGTCAGTCAATATATTGGCAAATATTTATTTATGCATTATTTTTTTATTTCAGTCTCATAAAAGCAATACCATAACGGTGTCCCTAATAATCTCTTCTTCTTATATTTTAATTTAATTATTGTACAGTCGTAATTTTTTCATTAAATTATCAGCTGTTCAGATAAACTTTTAATTCTTTCTATATTATCTTCTATTCATTTCACTATACCACAATTGTATACAAACATTTCAAACGTTTCAAACTTTCCAGAGGAACTTGAATTATTTAGTAAATAAATTAGAATCCGAATTAAAATTATTATCAGTTATTGTATTACGTTGTTGCGTACTTTGTATCACAGATGCTAACGTAATTTCTCTTCTTTATCATGACACGAATTGCCCCCTAGATGAATAATCAATTAACAAATAACGCTACTCACGCGATAACGAAACCATATGATTGCGTTAATGACGATGATGAAGAAATTCTACTCTACGCGCCGCTATATGACATCTCAATCGATATCAACGAGTCACGAATGACTTTGTTCGCTATCTCATTTTTCTAAGTCAAGAAAAACGGACGAATCGATCTCCTCCTTCATGAGATCATAAGACGCGCGACGATAACCAAGATAACGACGAAAACAAAATGTCGATGTCGACGATGACGGATGAGACTACACTGAGGAGAAAAAAGATTGGATCAACAAAATCGGCGATCACTCTCGCTCGCAAGAGAATATTGCATCCATACACAGAAAAGTACTGCGTTCAAGTAAATATTACTTGTTTCAAGTATTTCATAAGTTTATATATCCGCAAATATATCATAAGTTAATCACAAGCATCAAATTTATTCAAAATATATTCTGAATCCTAGTAAGTTTAGTACTTCAATCAAGAATATAAAATTAAAACACTGAAAATAATACTTCGATTTATTTATATTCCATTTAACCGAACATAACTTTTCTTCGATAAAGTTTATAATATTCTTGGAAAGAAAACAAATTCTTCTCTTGAATAAATGATAATGAGCTCTTCCTCTTCATATTTCTGCAATGAATATATTTTAATACTATTGTTAAGAATATATATAATTATATTCTTTGATATATAGTTTGAAAAATATTCTTTTCTCAAGATAACCATTACTTAAAAGAAGAAAAATAAACTGAACAATTCCTTTCCTCCGCAGCAAAATATCGTTCTCTGTGCATTATAAAAATGGATAAATGGATATTTCTCTACGAGACGAAAAGGAGAGCTCTCGAGAGGAGTTCGTCGAACGGAGCGTGCATTCCGTCGAACGTATCAAAAGTCACACAAGAACTCGCATTCCCGCGCGCAATTATCGCACTTACCGGAGAATTTTGCGATCCCGCCGTATGTAACGTTATACAGCGGGCTATCGACGAAATCCGATCGCAGCGTATTAATTACTCGCCAGCGTTTCGTTCTACCCCCTCCCCGTTTTTAAACATGATTCGACTCAGCGAAAATAGACGAGCGCGATAAAAAGCAAATGCAACGCGTGCGTGCATGCGTCACGCGCCGCGTCGATAACGCTCGTTGACGAGCAGAAGGCAAATTATTTTTTCCAAGTACCTACCAAGACCCATCCTTCGTGAGGGGGAGTTCTTTGAACAGCCAGACGCCAGCTTGAAGTAATTAGTTGCTTTATTAAAAAAAAATCCCGAGGCAAAAATATGATATAAAAGAGAGAGCCGCGCGAAACGCGTCTCGACGAATGATGGGAAATTTCTCATCTAATCCGCGAAAGGGTTGAGATGTTATCTCTTATTGTGCGGAAACTCACGAGTGCATTCGAAATAGGAACATAACGAGGCGACCGGGATCGGTCGCGTTGGCGAATGAATTAGATCGCGCCGGTATACAAAAGTCCGCGTCAGTAATATCAGATGTAAAACGCTGACGCGATATTAGAGAACAATCGGAGACAGCCTTGTCATTATGCGTGCGTTTTCCGGTCGCCAGGTCACCGACGCGAAACGTAAATAAACACTCGCAATGGGTGAGCGAGGCGTTCGTTGGTGAATTACCGGTGAGAATTGTCGAAATAAAAATTCAGCGACAACGCCGACGAGGGTTTCCAAGCGTGTTGCCGTCGTTGCGATTGATAACAAGAGCAAAATGGATCGAGAATTCCTCGGGCTACATAATATATCACGACCGACGACGATAAGGACCGGCCAATCGCCGATGAAACTATTATGCCAAAAGCGATGGAATTATTACCGTGGCTGATAATAAAACCTTGTTGTGTATTTCAATGAAATTTATCACGCCGCCTCAAGGACGCGAGACAATTAGGCGCGCGTTATCACGACGGACGGAACGTAAAGAATTCACTTCGCTTTTGTTCTTATGTACAGCACACTTTAACGAAGCGTTTACTTTATTTGATGTTCTGCAGATTGCAGGGACACCGATGGATAATCACACGTGCGGCGAATGATGCGTCGATTAAGACCTCGTGACGACGATTTAAATTCATAATTGTAACGGAATATAAGACACCGAGTTCATTTTAATTGTTCGAATTCCGTGCCTTCGCGCTCTCTCGATGTAAATAAAAATTTATTATTATTATTGTTAAAAAATTAATAGAAGAATACTGCGATAATTCTGACGCAAAGATGTGAGGATAATTTTCGGAATTATTTCAAATATTGAAAATTATGATAAAAAATAGAAATTTGCTATATGTTCGAATTATTGGCGAAAATAGAGCGATACAGTGGAAAAAATTTATTGGTATGTATATGCAATGTCAACATTATTTTAATTACAAAATTATTTCTTCAATGTATCACGTATGATTAAAATAACTTAATATATTTGTAAGGATCATAAATAAAATTTAACCTCACAAACATATATTGTGTGTAATAGTGTGTGAAGAAAGCGGCTTGATCGTATTATTTGATCCAATTAGTAAATCTTTCATCATAATTAAATATCATCGAAGATCATCAAAGTTTTGACAAATATTTATATTCCTCGATATATATTTCCTTTATCACTTTATAATTTAATATACGAGTATTCCCACATTTTTCCATATGTTGTCTGCATGTGATTAGCATAAATGTCGTGAAAATTGCGGCAATATTGCAACGATATTGTGGTGCCGTAAATATCGCTTATTTTGCCCGAAAGAGAATTAATTCAGGATTGTCATAGTAATAAGAAGTTAACACTTGAATTAAAATTATAATGTAATAAATGAATATTTCTTAAGACAGGCATATTTAAAAAATGCTGTGCTGTTGCAATGGCATCACGAAGCATGCATTAAATGTTTGAATACTATGTTCAGCAACATTTCTGTCTATCCGGGTCAATTTGAACTTTAATTCAACTTTAATTTAACTTGAACGAATATTTCAGTATTTAAACCCCATATTTCTTGTCATGTTGATATATACACTCGCGACTAAAGGTTACCGCGGCATCAACTTTGTACTAAAACAGTCGGGAACGATCGTTAAATCACATCGTCCAGATGATCGCAATCGCGCCTTTGAGGATTTTAAAGACTCCGCGGGTCTATTTAAATGTCCACGTAATGAAAGAAGCGAAAGCGTCCTCCCGAGCCTGTCACGAGAGAGACGATGCTCGGTCGGTGCAAAGGACCAAGCGGCGGAGGAGCGAGCGGCGGGAGTTGATAGCGTGCCAGCTGTGCGCAGGAACGAAGGTTAAGTTAGGTTAGGAATGGCGTTTGGGGGTCGCGGGGTCAATCCGCGGGATCGAACAACCCGATGCGTGATCACGATGCAACGGGCGATGACGGGCAGGTTAGTCGAGGTACTCACCTCGTTGAAGGCCATCTTCTTCGCTATGCTTCCGGACTCGCGGCTGCTTCCGGCGCCTCCTTGCCCCACCGCTCCAACAGAAGGATATCCACGCAGGGAGCTGCCGGGCTAGTAGTCCCAGCAGCAATAGAAGCAGCAGTAGCAGCTGATCTCGCTTGTCCAAAAGGGATGGTCCTCCAAAGGAGGGCGACAGCGCATCGAGACCACTGACGGCACTTGCGACACGGTATCGACCACGATAAAGGGAACGTGGTAGATAATTTAGACGACGATAACACTCGCGACGACCGACCCGTCTGGCGGACCTCCGCGACACACATACGTCACGGGGAGAGGAACGACCGCGATTACCTCCGCGAGGGAATCCCCACGAGTGTACTCCGGGTACCGACGTCGGCGCAAGGTCGTTCCTTTTTTCCTTTTTTTCTTCCCTCTTCTTCTCTCACGGTTCCTCCTCGTCGCTGGCCGCCGCACGCTGCGCTGCTGCCGATCCAACTTGCCGGGGGGTCCGCGGGGGACGATCTGGCATTCCTCAGGTGGGCACCCGTTCGCACCCGGGAGCGCTTTCGTGGCGCCGAGACACGATATGAAAAAGCCGCACCGTGAGCTTTCGCGCCGCTTCGCTTCCGCACAGATATCACGACGAGACGAGGGGACGACGGCAGCGTTTCCGTCACACTTGAACTCGCGACGCGTGCGACGTCGACCGGCGTCGACGGATGCGCGTACAATCACCGATCGTCACCGACCGCCCGATCGTCCGTAACCCGCTTCTCGGCACTGTGTTTTTCTCTCTTTTTCACGCGTATTTATATCTACCGCAGAGGTATCCGCAAACAGACGGCCGCCATCTTGCTTTCTGCCAGTCGGCGGCGGAACGGTGCGCGAGTGGCGTGCGCGCGACGCGGCACAGCTGTGTGTGCTGAAGCGCGAGACGGCGGTGCTGCCGCGGCCCGACCAAACTCGCTGCACGCGATTCTTGAATTAAGGCGCGGATAACGTCGCGCGGCGAGACGATTTTCCGTGGCCGAACTTTGACTCACGCATCGACGATCGGAGATGATCTGTCTGAAAAGGACATCAGAAATCTAACAAAAGATGCCGATCATGCTTCTCACCTTATTCGCCTCGTTAGAAAATATTTTCACTACGAAATTATTTTAACCTACAACACATTAGCCTGTATTCTAAATTCTTTTTTTTCGATTAAAGTGCTTTTAAAAGTGATTTAAGAACCACCTAAATGGCTGAGAAGCCACATTTAAGAAACTTTTATCGACAAAAGCAACTTTAGAATATGGACCATTGAATCTTTAAGAAAACTTTAGGAAAATGTAAAATGATATCTCGAAAAAAAAGTTGAAATCTTGAAAAAGAATTTGATTATATATTGTTTTCTAAATAAAAGTTAGACGAAGTCAATGATTCATCTTTAACCATAATTTCAAAATTAAGTTATAGTGGATACTTTCTACTTAACGGTACATCCTATCTTTGTTACTGATTGGATATGGAAGCAAAATGATGCTTGTCTCGACTTGTGTCACTTAATGGAAAGCCATCAATTTATACGAGTCAAATCTGAGGAACAAAATATCTTTTGCATTGTCATTTCTTCGAAGAATCGACGATGCGCGAGTGAATATATACGATACGTGTGATTGAAAATTCTTAAAGATCGGTCATAAATTTTGTTTTCTATCGTAAACTCGCGAGGAGAATTTTCGTCTTGAAAACCGTTAGGGAGAAGTTTATGTAAGTTAATACTAAACGGTAACACTCGTGACCCATTCCTGTAACCGAAAATCTAATAAATATCATTGGTCGATATTTATAGATCAATTTTTATCGATAAATATATCTTAACCTTTTGCACTCGAGGGCTCCGGAGCGGAGACATTTAAAATTTGTCTTCAAACTCGAGGGCTCCGCTATGGAGACAATGCAAATAACTTTCAGTTTATAACATAAGGACAAAGACAAGTCGTAAAAACTATTGTGTATAGGATATTCCGCTCTTGCTATTTGCATTGTCTCCATAGCGGAGCCCTCGAGTTTGAAGATAAATTTTAAATGGCTCCGCTCCGGAGCCCTCGAGTGCAAAGGGTTAAATGTAACTTCTCAGACAATCAGATGATTCTTACGCCACTTTTAAACACTTTTATCAGTAAAAGTGAGTTCAGAATATGGATCCTTGTCTTTAACTTTGTTTTAAGACGTAAATAGTAAGCAAATTGACCAATTACAATCATTTATAAAAAGAATAATCGACCGTTGTTGATCAATTTGCATACGACTTACATCTTAAAACAAGGTTGTGGAAGCTTATATTTAATTGCTAAGTTCATCTTCAGATGTTAGCCAATGAAATAAACTGTATAGCATCTGAAGATGATCTCAAGATGATCTAAAATATAAGATCCGTCTATGAACACCGACCATTGGTTGAACATGATCGAAAATGCATACATGTATCGATCACCCGATTGGTCAAATTCTAACCTACAACTTGCGATCTTCAATCTCCAATAAATACGTTCCACTTAACGCTCGCAATGATCGCGAGCATCATTCTATCCTTGTTTCTCTTGAATGTTAAACAAAGACGGAAGGATGCTCTCGAACATTGCGAGCGTTAAGTGGAAACTGTCCAATGTATACTCATTTACTTTAAGTACAGCTGGTGCAGCAACTTAGTGCAGTTTTCATGACAGACGCATCAACATGGAACGTAGAGTTTAAAGATGGCCGTCGGTTCAGTGGCATAGAAGAATCTTCGACGCGGTGTGGGCGTGAGAAACAGTAGCTACTTCGGTCATCGATTCGTCGCGACAGAGTGTCCGAACGGACTCCTGTTTAATACGATCGTGTATTTCTTCGCAAGTCGCAATTGAGCCCAGTGAGAAAACGGTTAAGCTCGGCAGAATGGGCCGTTCTCGATCCAGGACGAAATCACCGAGCAGGCGGCGTCACAAGAGCAAGCATTCTCGCAAACGGTCGAAGTCACGCGAGAAGCATTCCAACAACAAATATTCAGACAAACCGAAGGAGCGCAGTTCTAAATCCAGGTATATTTTTCAGTCGACTCTTTATATTGCGACTCCCCCGCTTCTCCGCAAAACCCTATTTACAATAGTACGTTCGGCCATTTTGTCATGTTCTGAATGTTGGTTCATTCGCGTTCGACAATAGAAATAAAATGTCAAACTTATGAATCTTATCGTGTATCTTGTTGCTACGCAGTAAATCCTCGATTTTATACGTTTAATTCCCCTTGTGTATCTACTTGTGTTAAAATGTGCTTTGTATGGTGTTCTATAAAACGGAAATTTAATTCATTTGTTATTAGAAGTAACATTGGTTGCATTTGGTTGTTGATTTAGAAAGCGATCCCATTCTGCGTCATCTAGTAGTGGCTCAGACGTGTCGGACGATGTACATATTGTCAGTCATAAGAAACGTTCGTACAGGGACAGAGATCGAAAGATGGACGAGGTAGAGAGACTAGCAGAGATGGAGCGGCAAAGGTAAGCAGTAATAATAATATTAAAAATGTTCCTCTTGATATTTTATATTAGAGTTGGAAAATATCATGTTTGTTGATACAGCTTCATGATTGTACCATTGATATTTCCCAATCTTATATTATATTTTGTTGCATATCAAGTGGAACATAAACAATTATTTTATATCCTAAATTCCTTGTTATACGCTATTTTTTATAATTGTGTTGTCAGGAAAAAGAAAGAATTAATGAACAAAATCTTCACCACGAGCACAATTGGGTAAGAATGTGTAGTTACTTCTGGTGGTGGTTTATCTTTCTAACGCTCATCAGTTTATCGTGATGTTTCTTTTACTGAAAAAGAAAACATGTTTTACTTTAGCATCAAGCGAAAGCACCAAATTTTTGCATAACATCTTGTTCAATTTTATTCTATTCAATGAATTAATAACAATTCTTATAATTATATCAATGGATCTTGGAAAACGGTTGTAATAGTTCAATTACAAATTTAGCATGCTGCTAAATGCGATTCTATAAAAAGGAAAAGAAATGGTTGTGGAGCGGTGCTGGAAGAAGATTGCTGCTTATCTGTCTGCAGACGTCAACGTGAGGTGGAACAGAAGATGGTAGAAGAGGAAGCAGCCAAGCGTATAGAAGAACTTGTACAAAAGAGGGTAGAAGAGGAGCTTGAGAAACGTAAAGAAGAGATTGAGGCTGAAGTACAGAGGCGGGTAGAGGAAGCGAAGAGGGCCATGGAGCGACAAATGATGGAGGAGATGGAGTGGAGACAAGCAAAACTACGTGAGGAGGAGAAACGAAGAGAGGTAAGATCTATCCAAAGAAACATTGGCCAGTGATAGCCCAAGCGCTGTTCTGATCAGCAGGAAAAACAAATCTAGTATTCTTTTAGTGGCTTGTACATCAAAAATCGAAAAAGAATATATTTTCGCGATAAGTGGGTTTAGTTAATTTTATTCAGATCGTAGACAATAAATTTTAAGTGAGCTGCAATACGACTTCGAAAACACCAAGTCGAGATTTGTGACAAACGAGCAGTAGAAAACGTCTAGAAAAAAGAAAGAAAGGTATATTGTGGCTTTATAGTAGTCGTTGAGCTGGATCGAGTACAATTCGTAAATCTTTCTCCTGCTTAAATTTGATGTCACAAAACCACAGCTACACAGGATGTACAAATTGTACAGACCTATCTTTGAGAAATTTTATGATCGAATTTCGAGCAACTTCATCCTATATCTCGCGATCACAGCGTTTGGGCTTGAAGCATTGTGGTTCATGATTACACCGCAACAAATTAATTGAGCGGGAATAACCACACTGCTTCGACTTCTCAGCATCCACCGTGGTCGCATTGCTGAGAAGCTGAACTTTTTACGTTATGAAAGGGATTCTGCTATCATAGGCGCATGTATCGGTTATTTATGATCAAAATATTTGTACCATGTATATATATTTATATATCTGTACAACATTATTACCTTTTACATCACACAATATCTGGATTGACATTTGTATCAACAATTTCGGAAATCACGCTTAAACTGCCCCTTTTTGCTTCGAATCGGGGCAGATTTTGCTCACTGTTTCTGCGATTGTTGTGCATGCTGGTCAGGCAAATCTACAAACTTATCAGTCTAGTTAAAAAAAAAATGTCCGCGCGTATGTGAGTGTCCACATTAATCGCACCATACAAGACATTTTAAGAGAGTAGAGATCACTGATTAAAGGAATAACGATCCCAAACTTTGTAATTTATCGCAAACGAATCCGAATTTATCATTCTTCTGAGTCTGAAATAAAGTTATTTTTGTATAAAACCATAGGAAAATAATATTTTCCCCCGAACAGTTACTTACTGTCAGTCGGTGTAGCGATATTGTTAATGAGAAATCATTTAAAAATTATATACGTCGAGTACTGCAGATAAGAAATTAGGATTCGCTACGGAAATATGTTATCAGACATTCTCAACTTATTGAATATTTTCGCATGATTACTTTATTACGGTATAACGCAGATATACAGAAGTGTATATATGACGATTTTGCCGTTGATATGATTTAATTTACTTGTATTGACATTTCTTTGCATACTTATAAAAAAGAATATTCTTAAGCATAATTTTTTATGCATATATTTCCTCTCCATATATATATATACATATATGTTAAACATAAGTATTGTCTTTTGAGTTTTTTACACTATTTAACATTGCAACATTCATGATTGATTTAACGGTATCGTTTTATTCCTCAACTTTAATTTTTGAGTTTACCTAGCAACTTTTATGCAAAAATATATTATCGCGCCGAAAGATCGTAAACTTTAATTTGCGCGTCGGAGATCCAATCAATTTGCTTCCAAATCGGAAATGTTTGTCCCCCCATTCTTTTTTTTTATTTGGTTGATACTACAGGTTTGTTCTTTATAGCTGAATTGGTTGCACTAGTTCAGAAAGCGCACTCTAAAGTTTTTTATAGCAGAACCGATGTAAGTGATGCTGTTGTTTATAGCAGTGCAACAATTAACTATACTTGCTGCACTAGGTCTGGAGTCAGTGCAAGCGGTGCAAGGATAATTGGAACAATACTTTCGAATGAGAATGCAAGAAACATCAAATAGCTTGTCGTTATATCGTTAATTTATTGTACTCTCACTCCAATTTTCGCGATACGTATGTGTAACATAGATATGCGAAGCAGTACACCTAAATAATCAAAGTTATCATTTCTATTTTGTAAATTTACGCTTTTAGGTGTTTACAATATAACTATCAAAATAAAAATTAAATAGTAAGTTTGAAAATAAGAGCTTTCCTAGCATTGAAAAGACTACAACACACGTGTTTTTTTTTTTTGGAAAATAACTGTCCAATTGTATAGGTATAACAATGGCGTGCCAAGTTATTTTGTACTGGAGCATTTTTTTATTCCTTGGCTGCACGCTTGCACACTCGTCAGTTCTGGCTTGCATTAATTCAGTTCGGTTCTAATGCGATCCCAGCTCAGCTATAAAGAACAAACCTTAGGATTTTACTTGCTGCAAGATGTTTTTTGTGTCTATACGCACAATTATTTACTTTCACCTTTAGAAGAGAGATCAACTCATTTTTATCGGATGTACAGCAACCTCGATTGCAAGTCGATCAGAAAGATGTTACTCTCATTGCTTTGCACATTGAGTTTGCACTGAATATGTCTACAAGTTTGGGAAAAAGAATTTATTAGAAAAGGGAGAATGTAGAAACCTTAAGGGGGAAGAATTAGAATCCCTTAGCGAGAAAGCACGACCTAGCGATATATAGGTCAACCTTCCTTACTGACTACCAACAGAAGATGCCGGTTTTTTACTCACTGCTGAGTGATTGTCGATGAAGAAGGCATCCCCTACGTGCTGGCGTGAGCTTCATCCAGGTATTATCCAATTTATATATTCATAATTCATTTTTTATACCAATATTATTATTATCATGTTCTTTGTTTCAACACTTTGTATACCGAAAAGATCATATTAGGGTTCATTATAGACTCGCTAAAGTATTACCATGGGACACAACGAATTTCGTCGACAGGTCGGGCGGATGGCAACACCCATTCATAAATGTACCTTAGGGTATCAATTTCCGAATTATGATCTACAGACTCCAACTGACACATGTAGAAAACTCATCTACAGACACCACAGACAACATTACAGATACTGTTATCGCTAAAATATACGACACACTTACCGCATCTAGTCTTTATCATGCACTTATCGCGTTTATTGAAAAGTAAATTGCGATTTTGTGTACATTCCTTGCATGCACACTGGATTCTTACGAAATTATAAGAGATTCATCTTTTTTTCTTATACTCAAGTGACATTCTCTCTCAATCATCGTGTTTCCATCTGGGGGAGTCTGAGAAAAAAACAGCGTTTGCTGGCATCTAAGAGGAACACATTTGACACAAATGAAGGAACTGTGTTTATACATATGTGTCCTCTGTTATTTTCCGTCTCTCTCTCTCTCTCTCTCTCTCTCTCTCTCTCTCTCTCTCTCTCTCTCTCTCTCTCATTCTCTTTCTCTCTCTCGCTCTCGTTCTCCCTCTTACTTTTTCTTTCTTTTTCGATAAGCCATCCCTTTTCTTTGAAATCCGACCTTAAATGATTTCATGTATCCCGAACTTTTCCGTATAAAGGTTCTTAGGATGTGTAACACTAGGCTGTTGACATAGCGGCACTATGATTTCGAATATGAGCGATGTAACAACAGCTGGTGATCAACAACATCATTACTTCGTGTAAACATTTTCCATTGTCATTGTAGGAGGAAGAGCGGAAGAAGCGTGAGGAACTAGAGAGGATTATGGAGGAGAACAACAAAAAGATCGAGGAAGCTCAGAAGAAACTGGTAAGTGGGTACAACCTGAAGAAATGTGGATTAAGAGATAAAGGAGAGGTTGACAGGTAATTGGTTCATGATTAACCTCAGGCTGAAGAAAGATTGGCCATGGTCGAAGAGCAACGATTAATGGAAGAAGAGAGGCAAAGAATGAGGAAGGAACATGAGAAACGCGCCAAGGAAGAGCAGAAGAAAATCTTGGGCAAGAACAACTCAAGGCCTAAATTATGCTTTACGCTAAAATCAGCTACGTGAGTCCGCATTATTTCGTGCAGTTTTATATGTGATATATATGTACACAATCTTGTTAGCTTTCATACGTGATCCGTAAGAACAGTCGTCGCAGACAGTACATATGTAGATGCATAAGCAAGTAACGATAACGTAAGACCCAAAGTTCACCCTAATGTATTCAGGACGGCTGTTGAATGAGGCGGGGTTGACTTTCGTTTGGTCGTAAACCGATAACGGACACGTTCGAATCGAGTGACGAATTCTCTCTTCGTGAGACTTCAGCATAAATGCAATTTCATGTTGCGCGAGATTATACTGACATCAGAACGAGCAAGTACAAGAATTTTGACGCATGCATCTCTTACATGAAACGTGAATACAACTGTAATATAGTTTTTTTTATATACACATTTTTCAGTTGTATAATATTCAGTTTTAACTTCAACACGCGGAACTTCGAGGCCCGTTCTCACTCGATTTATTTGTTCTACCTGATGTGAGTGTATTCTAGCCTGCTCGGATGTGTTTCATGATTTATGCATATGCAATTCATATATTATAGGTCTTCTATATTGTCATCTTAATGTACAAAGGGCGTAATGATTTTATTTCAGTGAGTGACGAGTCACTTGTGTAATTCGCAATCATCCACTTATAATTATGTTGTACATTGCGCGTAAAGACGCAATGATAATAGAATTCAATACATTATGCAGTATGAAATTGTTAGGTGGATTGAACATAGTTTCACATAAAACGCTATGCATACGACGATTATTTTTTTTTCCCCCCAAAGTTGTATATTTTACAGGCGTCTGTAAAATATAATACTACTTTAATAGTGAAGTGAAAGACAAATTTTTATGGCAGTTATAATTGCCGATCAACCTCCTTACTATGGCGTTGTTTGATTATATACATAATCACATTTTTAGAATCTAATGAAAAATATCCAATGCAGAATGCGTTCTGCGAAGTAATAACAATGGTGATAGCGTCATTTTTAATCAAAAATAATATAAAAGAAAAAAATACAAAGAAAGAGAGAGAAGGTGAGAGAAAGGCAAAATATATAGATACACAAATAATTGCGAAAGTAGACAGATTTGTACGTAACTAACGTATAAATGCGGGTATGGCATAATACTACCTACTTATATATGTAGATATACTGTAACCACATATGTACACGCATTGTTTTCTGTGAAGAAAGTTTCAGTTTATGTAAACTTATATACCTACCACATTGTTACTTGTAAAATAAACACGTTTTTAATAAGTCTGCGATCAACCCATGAATCATCCTGCATTACGCGATATTTAGCCAAAGAAAGAAAAAAAAACATAAATATGCTTTTGCAACAATTGTATTCAGTTCTGCAAACCGAGCTTAAAAGCTGCTGTGTCCTCACTGGCTGTCCTTGTTTGATGACGTCAGAACTAGTAATCGCATGCCAAAATATATACGAAGGAAATTATCTTACGTTTCTCAGGTGAAATATTTTCAACTCATTTCCTGGATTTATTAATTTATTAATTTTATATGATTAATTTAACACTGGATACTTTTAAAATTCTGCCTAGAGATAGTCCATAGCGTCGAGGAGATCACGATGATGTGCGTGTTGAACAGAAACCGCTTCCGCTTGAAAAACAATGATCGCCGTTTCGTATTTACCGAACATTGAATTTCTTTCCGGTAGATCCTCTCCTAAACTGCCATGACATATCGTATGTATGCTAATATGAAATTGCTCTCATCATGATTGTACGGATGACCCAGACTGAAATTGAAGCGATTCTTTGCGAAATGAGATTTCGGAGACGCGACTTCCGGCGACGATATCTCATGCAGCCATTTTAAAACGACGATCTCGGCGGTGATTTCGGCGCCGCGAATAAACCCTTCCCGCGAATACCGAGACTCGTGCCTTGTCCCAAGACGTTAACACTACAGAGCGGATTACGTTGCTTGTAAATACGCTCGAATCGTCCTTGAAGTGCTGTTTTATCTTTACGGCAATCTAGAACCACTGAGAATCTCTATACAGTGAGATTTTATGCTTCAATATTTCTCTTCGTGTCTCATGACATACCTTTCATCGCATCCTCTATCACTTCCGGGTAAAGTTTCGCGGTGACCTGGCTGCTCGGCGGATGCAATCGCGGATTTGTATTTATCTCCAGTAGCCAAACCGAGAAGTCATCGGCCACTACGAAATCAGCGCCGTACAGCTGGAAACTATTCTTACGATTCATCATGTTATCTTGAGACGCTAGAAGCGTACCTATCAAATTTTGCTTTATTCCCGGCTCGATAGTTTTCTCCCAAGCCAGCTCTTGATCACGCGATCTAAACCAACAACAAATTGATCGATCAATTGTACGGCTTACAACAGCACGCGAAAAAAAAAATTCGAGAAACAAGCACTGAAGATAATCTTTGAAGTCTTGAAGATTCCAATGAAGCTCCTTGGGTATGTCGGGATTGCGTCTCGGTAATTTCCGGTACTTCAGCTGCACGGTCGTATTGCACAAGTGAATGGACTCGTGAAAATTGCTGAGAGTGAAATCTTTCGACGCGAATCGTATCAAGATGTCCCTGGTTGAAAAAAAAAAAACGTAATTACCGCAAATCCTTGAGAAGAGCGCAAACACCACGTTGACTGGATTGAAAATACCGTACTTGTACATCCACACGATGAGAGGTTGCATGTTCGTTATCAGGAACCATTGCCTGATATCTATCTTCGTCTTGTGAACGAGCAACGGTCGCTCTGCAAAATCGCAATTGCACGCGACGCGAAGGAAGTTTCTCTCGGAACATTCGAAATAAAAATGTGGAAGAAATTTTTTTCTTATAGCGAATTCGATCACCCGGACTGGTGCATACTGAAGGCTGTTATACATGCCCTGATAGAGATGTATGCAGTTTTTCTAGACATCCATCCAGTTACTGTTTAGCAGGATTAGTTAGTATTTTTTTAACTACGTTAAATTAAAAACTAATCTCCTAAAAAATTACCAAGTTGATGTTAAAAGAGTTACATAAACAGATGTAACTCAGTTAAATGGATACTTTGTATAACAGCCTTTAATATGCGTTAATCCGATGTAGTCGAATTTACCATTAGACTGTTACTTCATCAAGCTTTTTATCTTATGTTTTGCGTTTAAAAGCGCTGAAGATGTAACTGATAAAACGATAGGTACCTATATACTTTTGTATGACGTATTGAGTGCTTTCTTTCGTCGCTTGATTTATTTTTGCAAGTATATCGACTAGAGAGTTCTTCAATATGATCCCGCGTCCCAAACTGTTGTCACCCGGTTTTAAGATCCAGATATTGCGCACGCCATCGATCCTACTTTGTGCTCGATATTTTGTTATTGTTATCATCACATGGTGTGCCAATCTTACGAGCTCCTGCAAATTCCAACATATTTTTTTTACTTAGATGATTCGCGAAATGACCGATTTCAGGCTTTGACCGTAGCACATACATTCGTATCGATTTCATCGCTTTTTTCCAACAAAGCGCGCTTATTTATTATTTTGTCGAACCAATCTAAAAATTGATGCCAAGTAGCGAGAGACACGTGCTCACGTTCCTTGTGATCTATGTCTTCATGCATTTGAACGCTGTGAGAAAATATTTTATACAGTGTATTTACAGTGTATTTTGTCTTTCGAGATGTAGTATGCAACCTTATATATTCCGCACAGCGATCTAAGGCGAATGAAATCGCGCTCACAGGGATAGTTCCATTCGGGGAGCAAATGTTCGTTGTTCCTACCAAGGTTGCGAACAACAAGAACCACTTTAGAATTCCCATACACGCGGTGATGTAATAATCTTGCACAAACTCCTCCACTTGTGCCGGCTATCAGAAATTATGTGACATAAATATAAATTGCATAAAGTATATAATAATTACGTAACAGTATATATTTTGTACATATATTTTTCTCATAAAAAGAAATTATATATACCCAGTCCATACCACCAAGCATCAGTTACATTTTATCTGTTATAATTTCACATTTCACAATAATATAAATGTTATATAACATTTACATTGTGAAATTATAATATAGATATAATGTAACTGGTGCTCAGTGTTGACTGGGTATATATTTAAGATGATCTTGAATTTTATTTTAAGATGCTATATAGTCGATGAGTTGGTTCTTGCAAAATCTTAGATAAATTTAAGAGATCTTTAAATATAAAGTCAAGCAGTGAAAATATCACTCATAGTACCGCAATTTGAACGCATTATTATCATTCGCACCTGATAGATATTGTAACAACGTGGAAAATGTATGCAAGACACGCCATCCTCGTAAAACCAATACGCGTTCTCCAGATTGTTACACATGTCGACCTGGATAATTTGCACATTATACTTCTCACGTACCGTATCATGTACTTTCATCAAATCAGATTACCTTAGACGTGAAGTAACTACCAGCAAATTTATTCACGATCGTTCTCTCGCCTGCTCTGATAACAGCCAATCTCCTATTTGTGTACCATATAAAGTCAGCGGGAGTGCGTAGCAATTTCTCAATTTGTTCCGAGCTGTCTATCAAGGAAACTCATTGAAATCGACTAGTAAATTGCCGCAGGATTTATGCGTTTAAATACAACCTGTGTATATATCGGGAATCAGAATCATTTTCCTGATCGCTCTTTTCTCGATCCAGCCTCGGTTCGCCAACGGTTTCTTCAGAGCCGGAAACACACCGTGAATTACGTAACATTTGTGCTCATTTACGGCTTTCATCAGGATCCTCAGTAGAAAACTAGTCCTGACCTCCACATCTGTTGTCAGCTCCAAGTATTTCTTCAATACTATATTCCCGTTATGATCGGCTTCGTTCTTCTCCGCTTCCAACAATTCATCTAGATCTTCGCGATTGCAACAGACCTCGGCGTTTACGGTTGCTCTTTTCTCGAATGCGCGTTGTAAATCAATTTTTAATTTCGGAGTTGTTTCAGTTAATCGCGAATCTTTCCCCGCGTCGCTTTTCGGAGAAATCTGCAATTTTATAGTTTCAGTGAATAAGACAACTAATAGCGAGATAAATATCAAGTAAATCAGCAATATATGAAATTCTTCCGATGCAAACCTGCCAGTCTTCGAAATGCTTTTTGATCGTATAATTTTTGGAAATTACGGTTATTTGCCACTTGGATTTGCTGTCAGCGCAACTCACCACATTATTGTTATCGTCGCAATGCATTTTCCATTCAAACTCACAATTTTCCAGTCTGGGTGTCATGTATTTCCTTCTTAATTTTCTTTCTTTTTTACATTTCTTTCTTTCTTTCTTAATTTGTGCAAATATCCCTAAAAAATGTCTTCCTTCGGACTGATAATTTAGAAAGCGACAATTTACCGCACTCGCTTTACCTTTATCGATTATTACGTGAATCGATAACCTACATTCATAGTTTACGGCGTGAATCCTTAGTCACGGCTAACAAATATTGTCACAGCTGAAAATATATGATATACTCTCGAGTTGCACACGAATTTTCTCTTTTTTTTTTTATTTTTACGTCTCGCATGATATCAAGTTTTTCTATTTGTTAGCCGTAATTTTTATATCTCATCAGTGTCTTTTTCATGGACGCGTCCAAGTATTTCTCCACCGCAGACTTTTGAAACATCGACTTCCAGATCTTGTCAGTTTTGTATTCTTGATTCTTTGAAATAATAATAGGTGATCCGTTCTGATGTTTTGTGCGCTTTTCTACTTTGAGCTGATTCGAAATCTCCTTCGATTGACTTGTTGAAGAGAAAGCCGACAGTAATTTCGATAAGGTCTCATCGTTGCTTCCGTTCATCTTTTCGATGACTTTTTCGATGTTCTTCGATAAGCATCTATTTTCCGTCACGCATTCCTTCGTTCTCGCAACATGGTCGGTTCTGCAATTAAATGTATCAATATTGAAAAAACTTCTACTCGTTCGTCAGGACATTTCGGTATTTGTAAATGGAAAATTTGACAACGAATGCGAATTATTATCAGGAAGGGATCACGGTGAATTTATTTGGGCCATTTCGGGCTTTCTACTGTTTCGATATTCTTCCCTCTGCGCACTGCGAGTCTCTCGCTCTGACGGTGGAGAAGTAAGACGATTGTTAATAGTATAATCGTAACATTTATTAATTGTATACATATATCACTTGTAGATAGAATTGGAGAATCGATCAACAGCAATGAGAAGAGTAACGAGTAACGAGTGCATTCGATAAGTTTCTTTTTCCTTTTTTTTTCGCTTTTAACTATTTGGTCAGGCTTAAACCAACGGCGTACATGTCAGTGATGTCCGTTAGAACTTTGCTCTTCTTACGGTGCGTCTGTTTCTTCGGGAGGCTACGGGTCTTGCTCTCGTTCATTGGCGTGGGTGTAAGTTTGACTTTCGGCACGAACAAAGACGGCTGCGGCGGTACCTTCGCCGGGATCGTCACGTTTCTCTTGTACTTCTTCATGGCGTCGCGCATCGCGGTTTTGACGATCTGTCGAAAGAAAACGGGAGAAGAGAAAATTATGAAGTCGATCGAAAGACGATCGTCGTGAAATGTTATTTTCGCAACAGATAAACCTTCTCCTCGTTTTTCCTCGTCGGTTTCTCAGATTTGGGCGCCATGCTCGTCGATTGTTGCTGAAGAGCCATGATCTTTGAGATCAGCGTCTGCCTCATCGGAACCGTGTCCGATTTGCCGTTTACCGTTCCCGTAAATGTCCGCAACTTTCGCGTGGGTTTGTGCGACGAACTTTTACCGTTGTTCGAGTTGGCTTTCAAGGGATTATTCTGCAAAATGCGGCAGGAAACACGTCATATTCGAGTGATATTCGCGAATTTCGGACGCTGAAATGTTCTTCTCGTTGAATTCAAATTAATTACCTGGACGTTAGTCGGCGACTTCATCTTATTGACAGACGTGGCGCTAACCGAGGTGCTTTTCGTGACGGTCTCGACTTTTTCCACAAAAGGCAACGTCTTCGAGGGCTTCGCTGGCGCGGTCGCCGGGATCGCCGGTCTCAGCTTCGGCGAATCCAAGTTGTAATAGGAATACAATTCTTGATCGAGCTGGATCTCCAATTCTTCTATCAAATCGACGATCACCGGTCCGATGTTGCTGTGCACCATCGATTTTTTCTTCGTCTGACGACAAACAGATATTATCGCGATCTTCGATTCGTTTCTTCATGTCATCGTAACTCAATCATTAGAAATATAGAAAAGCCTAGAAGATAAAAGGGAAGATAAAAAAAAAAGTATTTTGATCGTTTGGGACGTGTGTTAAATTTAACACAAAATTTTTTACTATATAGATTCCCTGCGTATGTTTGAAAGTCTAATGAACTAGTTAGCGCGTGCATTTACATTGTCATGAACATATTTATTCTCTCATATATAACATTTATCCGCAACAATCGCGCTTGGCTCTTATAGGCCTTTCTAATTTCTAGTGATTCTGTATCTCAAGAGTCTAATATATTTAATTTGGTAACTCAGACAGCCTACACTCCTCTAAAAGACGTACGTCTACAAAAAAATAGGACCTCTCTTAGGAGTTCCTGACGGCTGGGAAACTCACCAATGGGGACTTGGCAATCAAGTTGACCTTGGGATCCAGATGCGTGTTTGATTTCTTCTCGCACGTGGTAATGCGAGTACCCTGAAGCGACAAGGCCGCGCCAAGGTATGGGTGGCAACTCGGCATTCGTTGCTTGTAAACCAACTCGAAGTGTCCCGTGTCCGCGTTTTTGTCCTCTCGAAAGTCCACCACGACTGCCGACAGAAACGCTTCGCTGTAATTGTGTGTATGATGATATAAAAAAGCAGCTTTTGCTAATCGATTGTAGATCACCTTTGATGGTATCCTCCATCACTTGTCGACACAGTCGTGTAGTGACGCTAGTGGAGTAACTCATGTCCGGATGACTATTGATCTCGATCAACCACACTGAAAAGTCCTCCATTACCATGAAATCGGCGCCGTAGAGCTCGAAACTGTTCTTCCGTCGATCCATGGCTTCCTGACTGGCCAACAGCGAGCCCACCAGACCTTGCTTCATGCCAGGGTAAATCAACTCGTCCCATGCTTCTCCGTGGTCTTGAGATCTATCGAATTTTCATGGAACCCTTTTAATCATTCGAACTTTCCCTCCGTATCTTACTTCTTTGTTTGCAAGAAGTCGCCCATGCATATATATTTATAACGGCAGGCTGCTAAACAAATGATTCCATAAATAATCGCTAGAATTCATCATCTAATAGCAGAGATATTAAAGGGAGCATAATAGAGCCATAACGCTACCTTCTTCTCTAATATTTAAAATATCGGGCTGATGCGAAGAATTCGCACTTTTATGTTCAACTCCGACTTGTAGAGAGTTATACTGATTCGGGTATTGAGAAAGAAATAAAGAGGAAGGCCTCGCTTTGTTTCCTTCTTAATATCCGCCATTTCGTACTTGAGGAACTCTTTGAATGTCGTGACGTCCCACATATTGTCCGCGGGCAACGCGGCGTCCCTGTCGCCGCAGTTATTGTATTTGCATTGGATCGCGTGATTGCACAGATGGATCGACTCGTGGAAGTCGTCCAGGCTGAATTTTTGCGAGCAAAAGCGTAGGTAGCTCTCCCTGTGAATAAGCATCAGTCAACGGAGGTATTCGATCCCTTCGACTGCGTTATCGTATCAGTGAATAGGGCGATTAAAGCGCGAGTGGCGCGCTTCTCCATCGAGATAGGGTATTTATATCCGAGTGTGCGCGACCGGGAAACAGGGTCACGCGCTTGAACGTCTCGGTACGGCAGAAAATTGATTATTAGCCTACTTTCGGGGGGGTATCATTATCTCTTACGGTTGAGCTTACGCTATTACGCCCGTTAATTGTTCTGGCGTGTGCGATGTTACAAAATGTCGTGACTTATCTGTTAGACCTTGATGTTTGCGTACCTGTACATCCAGAGGGTCAGAGGTTGCGCGCATGTGACGATGAACCATTGCCTGATATCGAATTTGGTGCTGTGAATCAGCAACGGCCGTTCTGACAGGGAAATAAATGAATTCTCTGGTAAAGTACGGATAAGAATTTCTCTTGCGTGCGCGGAAATAAACGCTGTTGTATTAATAGAATCGGTCATCGGTCTAAGAAATCACTATTAAAAGACTATATACATATACTCTTGAAAAATAATAACTCCTTGACCAATTAACGGTAATTTTTTCGTATCCTTATACTTTATTTCCGCAAAGGAATCTTCTTGATTCAATAGCATTATCACTGAAATATATCAACTTAAATATCATACATTGATTAGTTAACTCAAGTATTAGTTTCAATAATATTGTTATTGAATTAAGACGTATTGCAATTATGGCACTTTCGACTAATTCTTTGATACAGCATTATTTTTTTTTTTCGTATGCGAATTAACTCTTCTCTAATCTATTTGGCTTCGTTATAACTCATTACCGATGTACTTCTGCACGACGTATCGTGTGTCCGATTTCCCCGTTGGGTTTATTCTCGCCATCACGTCCTCCAACTTATTCATCAGCACGATACCACGTCCTCGACTCTTGTTGCCGGGCTTGAGAATCCACACGTTCATTACGCCATCCATGTCGATCTGCGGCCAATACCTCTTCATCTTCCTCAGTACATGCTTCGAGGCCAGAACATATTTCTGTCGGCAAGCACGACATGATTTCTCGAATGACGCGAGCAAACGGTTACAATTGAATCACCGCGAATAGATGAAAAAAAATACAAGATAGCATAGAGATTACGATTGTCTCACGTTAATGGGTACATTGGCGCGAACGAAGAGAGCTTGTCCGTGAACGATCTGATAATACCAGCTAACAAATTGGTCCCACTGGTGAGACCAGATTCGCTCGGCCTCCTGATCGATGTCCTCGTGCGATTGAGCGCTGATATAATCGTTGCACCTCTTGATCGCGAAGTCGAGCGCCTTCAGGGGTATTGTGCCGGTCGGCGAGTGCACGGCATTTTCATCTTCGGCGTTGACCTTCATCACTAACCACTTCAAGAGACTCAGACACCCCGTGAGTCTAATGAAATATTCATATATGTTACATCAGTCGGTATATTTATCCAATATCCATGTAAGTAATATCAATTTTGTGTGTCCAAGTGCTACCTTGGTATCCGGAATATCGATTATGTAAGTGTTCCTAGGGCGGAAACGTGAAAAGTAAAATTTCCAAATGTTTTCGAATTAAAAAATTCACACTTTTCACGAATTCACGCTGGAGAAAAAGATTCATAACCCTCTTAGGATTGATCACGAATCTTCTCTTCTAACGTGAACTCGTGAAATAAATATAAATTTTCTAATTTGAAAAATATTTGGGATTTTCACATTTTACGTATGAAAAAATTACATGATCGATAGCCAAGTAAAGAAATATTACTCCTGATTCTAATCTAAAATCTCGATATCTCTTCTTTATGAAAGAAAATAGACTGGTCTTTTGATTAGGAATCGGTTCGTGAAACAGTTATGACCTTTGATGGATTGAGAGTGCTTCCTCACCGAAAATCTTCGACGAAGGCGTGCATCTGATCGTCCTGGCATATGTTGTAGCATCGCGGAAACAGAGTGTTGGCCACTCCAGCTTCGTAATACCAGTGCATTTGTCTGACACTCGAGCACAAGCCCACCTGAATAATTGATTTCCGAAGAAGTGCATGTGTACTCTTCCCTAACGACTCGCAGACACGCTCTCGCGAAGAGCGCGTACTCCCATCAAGCTATATCTCTTGTCTAAACATCTCTATGTTTGAAAAGAAACTCTTTTTTGCTTCAACGGTTAGATTACCCGTCTCAATCTTCTTGACGTGCAAATCGATTAACTTCCAAACGATAGAGAAAGAGGGCACAAAATCGCATTAATCCGGTCAAATTCTAAATTAACCGTGAAAGATGAAAGTATCGCGTAATTGAATGCGTCAACAATACCTTGGACGTGAAACCCGCTCGGCAGTATCGATTGAACACAGTGATTTTGTTATCTTGCGCGGGCCAGCCGGGCCAGTCGGAGCCCGTGTTCCACAGGAAATCGACGGTGTGATTGGTGAGCATCCTCGATATCAATTGACGTTCGTTCTGTTGATCCTTCAAATCGCCGATACCGGCCAATAAAACCACGGGATTCGCGTCAACGTTGAAATGCTGATCACCTGAAAGAGTTATTGTCGCACGTCCCAGGTAGAAATTTCAAACGAGAGGTCCTACACAATTTTCCCCCACTTCTATCTATCTAGATCGTTCCTAACAGAAATGTAAGGTTCGTACAATTTGGTCCTAATAAAAAGTCTAAAGCGATTAATTACCGGCGCTGTTTCTGCGGTAAAATTTCTCGCACCATCCCCTCTTCAACATACAGTCGCGAATGACCCGCGATTTCCCGTAAATCATAAAAATATGATGGGCAGCTATAGCGTCCTTCACGATTTGTTTGACACGCGAAAAACGTTCGTGAAGGGTCGGTGGCAGTTTTTCAGGCGGTTCGGTTTTGTTTTCCGAGCTATCTGGTTCCTCTTTAAAGAGAAAAGGGAAAGGAAGCAATTATCGGTTCGATTTGTTGGCGTACGAATAATTGCGCTGAGAAAGGCTTTCAACCTGCTTTGAGGAGGTTGACGTCGCGATTCGTCACCACCTTAACCTCGGCATTTTCAGTCTCGTTCTCGACGCCTTCCCCTTTCTCTTTCCTTTCCTCGTTTGAGCTTTCCGCACTTGAACAGGATCCATCGTTGGCGTTCATGTAGCGCAGCTGAGAAGCGCGAAACTTTCCCGCTCGAATGCGTCTCACTGGTGTTCATGGGTTCTTCATCGCTTCGTTGCTTTCAACGGAAAGTGCGAGCGACAGGCAGTATCGTTAGATTAATCTGAAAATACACTCGCATAAATATATTCATACGATATACTTAATCGATTACATATACCTGCTCCGTTATAGGACGATATATATTTTATAAATAAAATTTTATATGTTATTATAAAAATTCGATTTCAATATTCAATACGTGATATAAAATTCTCAAGAGCTGGACACGAACAACGAATTGAGAGCGAAGGCGCTGAATTTTCGATAGAACATCCAACGGGTCGTGACGGACTCACTGCGCCACTTCTGATACCTGTTGAATCCTCGATACTTGCCCGATGTGATCGGCGCATCCTTCGTGAATACTAAGACGATTATTCGCGCGAAACTAATCGGCGACTAATTACCGTGGATGAGAAACCGAGGGGAAATACATAAACAGCGAGTGGATACGACTGAAGATGAAGTTCTGATGGAAGTGAAGGCAAGACTGAACGACGTAGAGGTAACGGCACGCGAATCAGGTGGTGGAATCTGACATTTCGCAGGTGCGCGCGCGTGCCAGGGGTGTTTTAAGATGCTTCTGATGATGGAAGCGCTCAAACGAGATTATATCGACACCCCGCCGCGTTATCGACTGATCGCCTCTCCGTTTCCTTCATCGATTCAGCCATTTAAGAAGAACCGATCCTTCCAATCGGGAAAATCGCGATTCGTGAGAGAGTGATGAAAGTATTCCATTAATTTTGCCGCAAAAATTACAGCCTTTCTAAAAGATTTCTCCGTGGATCCCTGCGAAATTATGAAAATATAACTCGCCCTCTGTCGTGTGCAAAGGAAAAATGTTTAGCCTTTGATTACTTTTTAATTACCCGTTTGTTCAAAGGAACAATAGCCTTCGAGCTTGGGGAGGCAATTTTCTCGCGATAAAACGCGCGATTGAGTATCCTCTAATTGTCGCGCACCTACAGCGGTGCTTACGCAGGAGATCGTAGTCGCGTTAACCTGGGTAATAAAGACGGACGAAACGCTCCTGGACACGTAAGCCGTGCAGGTGGCGGCCGAGCGGGAGCTTACGAGCAGCGTACCAGGCACCTCTACGGCGCAACCCCCCAGCGCACGTCAGCGACGAATATAGGCGAGGAAGTCGAAGAGATCGCGTGGTTAATCGGACCACGCCGCTCGGACCGTGTGCTCTGACCCACTTACTACGCTTGCATCCCTATAGTCATGTGGAGTGAGGTGCGCGGCAGGTGCCGGCTTGATGAATCGCTAATTGCACACTGAGCGATTGCGATCCGCCGCCCCCGATAACACCTATTTTAGAATCGGTTCGCAATCCGGCGCTTGGTCACGCGCGAGACGCGACAATTTTTTAGGATACCCCGAAATTTTGAGGGAGACTTTAAGTTTACGGACACTGGTTGGACGTAAAGTACCGGGAAATTTTGGTTGTACTGGTGACCCGAGTGGTTGACATGTCGCAAACGGATGGTATTGGAAGACAATGCAGAGCGAAGTTGCCGAAATATAGATATAAGATATAATAATAATAGGTTCATATGAGTGAATTTCTGTGACACTTCATAACGTAAAGATGAGCAGCTTATCGTGAACGATGTACTTTGATGAAAAACGCCTCTATTTAGATAGGACTAAATTTGACAATTAATTTACAGATAGAAATTGGAGTGCGACTATGCTTGTAATTTAGCTGTTCATTCGATTGAGTTCGTCCGATTCACTTTTAAAAACGCTCACAATCGCCGCTATTATCGTTCGACTTGGCACTACAAGCCGCTTTCATCATAATTTTAAATTACATATTTTACACTAAAAGTGCTCATAATGCTCGCTGCCATCATTCGACTCGGTACTTCGAGACGCTTTTATCATAATTTTAAATTGAATGCGTCACTATTATCCGTTTTCTGAAAAGAGATACAGCAACGACGTAAATTTATCACTTTATTAATTGTTTTGGATTGTTTACTGATAGAAATGTTCGTTCATGCTGATTTGAGGCAAAATTTATCGACAGTAGGTAGGACAGTAAGTTAACGGCGAAATCTCGTAAAATGATTGTCTTGTCCGATGATAATACTACTAAATGAATGTCACTGTGGTAATAACGTTTTGAAATTTAGCGTATCTGCACTTCTTACCTTAGATCGGTATTCTGAACCCCTTTTAATCGATGAATGCTCAAATAAATACTCTTTAGATGACTGTATAGATACAGTTTAACTAGAGAGCCTCTAATCAGAGTAACAACACCTGGCTACCACTTTTGATCGGAGGCTCGATCGCCGCAAATGCTACGACGAGCTTGGCCCTATCCGCAACAATTTCACTTGATGTATATCAAATCTAATAAATAATTTATTACTTTTCAGCAAACAATATCTCATTCTGAATATTTTAATTCAAATAAATTGGGCCATTGGTACTACTATTTAACCAAATAATTTACTCAAAACAAGTGATTTTTTTGGGGTTGAATACATTTTTCTTTCAGTGTACATCCTCTTACACATTTCTTCTTACACATTTTCGACGACAACACCGTAAGAATGATCATTCCAATAATGTATTACATATCTACTTTCTCAATCTTAATCTTTGCCTCTTTCAACTTAGTATTAACGGGCTTTTCCTCAATTATTTCGCTTTTGTCATTCTCCTTTTCCTTGCCAGACTGCTGCTTCTTGTCCGAATTGCGGAAACGATCGTAACGTGATTCCTCGTCGTCGCTGGATTTCGACGCTGCCGCTTCGCTTTCCCTCAGAATATCGCCTAGATCTTTGTCGACGTCGTCCCATGTAGATTTGTCGCCACCGTGAGCATGGTAATCGTCGTCATCGTCCTCGTCACCCTGATTACTCTTGCCTTCTTTCGTATTTTTCTCCGATTCCGAGCCGTTTGATTTCTGTTCCTCGGTTTTCGCATATTCCGAACCGCGAGTACCGTTATTATCGTTCGTAGCTGCAGGCGCGGTGCTCGCCGACGCTTGCGGTTCCGAATTGACGGGGGATGCTTTCACGGTTTCCGACGAATTGACAGCGTTCGAATTATTGGAATTCACATTAGCCGACGAGGACGACGACGACGACTGCAAATGTATCCGTTCCGCTTGGCGTCTTAAGGCTTTATCATCGTTATCCCTCACATATCTGCAATACGCACGAGATTATTGAAACGTATCGATAATTCACGAGGTATCAATGTTGTATTTATTTAAAAGATACTAGAATAAATATACTAGAATATTGTTAATAAATTTCCAGTAATTTCAACTTTTATATCCAGCCAACTCGGTCTGAGATCTAATATCGTGGACACTATCCCTTATGGACCATTTACAATAGCCGTAAAATATGTAGCAAGACGTAAACAGTAATCTAATTGACCAACCATAGTTGACTTATTTTTGGAATGTATGATGAATCCAGTTGGTCTATTAGCTACATTTTTACTGCATACTTTGCGGCAATTGTAGACGATCCTTTACAAGGAATTATCTCTTCCCATTAAAAATGAATAAATAAATAAATTAATTGATAATTGTATAAAGACAGGTACCGTTTTAGATGACTACGAGTGGAACAGTGAAGAGCGACCGCCCTTTCAGTATTCTCGCTGCGTGGTAAATATACTTTGCACAGCTCGCAGTATTGCACCTCCACGCGTTTGATATATTCCGCGCCAACTTTGATCATTTGTTTCCCTTTTGACTTCTTCTCCGTCTCGCTTGTGGTCTCGCCTTCGATCTTATCCTTCTTCTTGTCGTTGGACTCTTCGTCTTCTGCTGTAAATAATAGTTGTTTGATAAAAAGCTTAAGGCATCTACACAAGACGCAGAATGCATGCGACGCGTGATAACCAACGAACATACAGCTTTATCGGAATAGCAGTACTCTTATCGAATATCCACGCGTTGCGTGTAACCTTATATAGATGGGCCTTTGCAGGAATAACATCTTTACACGATACTCTTTCTACTTTTTTTTTCAGGTTAAACGATAAGATTGAATGCACCTAACTAGTGAGACTCGAATAGAAAAAAGTAAAACGATGCAGATCGTATAGAAGCATCTATCCACGTACCGTCGACGTCGCCCACGGAATCCAAAGTCATGAAATTATCAAGATTGACTTCCTTATCGTCTTCCTCGGGCGCGCTGGAGTCCGCTTCCGCTTCACCGCTGCCGTTAGCGTTCATTCTCTCCTTCAGTGCGCTTTTTCTCTGAAAAGGAACGATAACTTGTAACCGTGTAATCGATAATCTTACAATAGTTACAATCATTGATCGTCAAAGCGACCTTACCTTGATGTGATCTAGAGAACACATATGTGTCTCGAATAACATCGGTGAACGGAATTGTATGCGACAGACGCGACAGAATGGCATAAGGAATCGCTTCATCTGACGATGCGACTCGGATAATTGATGAGCGGCTTTGAGAGAACGGTAATTCAACTTGCAAATTGTGCAGAACATAGTACGAGACGGTAATGTGCCACGAGCTGCGTCGCGAGCTTCGACGCGTCGTTGTTCTTGCCGTTGCAAGACTCTCATGCGCGTGAGAGTTGCCTTGTGTCGCGACGCGATACGTCTCATAGCTGCACTGTGACGACCGGAGAACAGGTGGAGCGAGTACTCCTTGAATGTTACGCTGTGATGAGCGCAATGTGGACACTTCAATTTGATGAATTTTCTACCATCCCGTCTGCTTGGTAATTCTTCGGAACCAATAGCTCTATCGCGCTCCGTTTTGTCATTCTCATCTCTCTCCTCATCGTCACCGTCGTCTTCTTCGTCTTCCTATGATCCCCGGGAAGATGAAGGAAATCGACATTACAATATTAAACGATTAAAGATCATTCTAATAAACAAAATAAATTATTTATAATAATTATTTATTATTCATAATAATTACAATAAAGGCCGATAAGAGTTTAAACTGATTAACTGGCTAATAAAATCTCTGTGTATTAAAGTTCACATAAACCAAAAATAAACAGAAGTAAATTTAGTAACAGCTGGAAAACATCGACTTACATCTTGCTTCTGATGATCCTCTTCTTTCATATCATCGTCCTTTTCCTCCTCATCCTCGGTATGTTGCCTCTCTCTGTCCTGCTTCTCTTTCTTACGCTTGTCGTCTTTAGCCTTTTTCTCCTCTTCCTCTTCTGCCTCTTCTTCTTCATCGTCGTGTTCGTGCGGCTGTGTAACGTTAATTGAAGAAACATTACCAACCTAACCCAACACGTAGCCGTAAAACATTAGTTATTTGTTTAGTTCGGCGTAATTTGCAAAAAAAAAAAAAAAACAGTAGATGGTATCGAATTTTGCAGCATCATGCAATTAAAGGCTGTGTTCCAAAATTCACTGACAGCGTTGAAAATCTATAGTTCATGTTACGTATACCATAGATTTTCAGTATTAGCAGTGAATATTGGAACACAGTCTAAAATTGTGCGGATAAGTTCTCATTTATAATGAGAAACTGACCTTAATCTACGACGATGAATGATAAGCTCGACATTGTTGAATAAAACAAAATTACCTTCTCTTCATCGTCCCAATTACTCTTATTATCGTCGTCCTCATCCTCGTCGTCATCGGAAAACTCAGCGTTTATGGCTTTGGCCATCTCTCTATCCTTGTCCTTCACGCTGGTTCCTGATCCTGAGTCCTTTTTGCCCCCAAGTCTAGTAGTACCGCTACTAATGACACAGCAATGTTTGTTTGGCTTATATTATGTTCCTCCGTTCCATTTCCTGATGCCTTGTTATTGTTTGTTTTCCATTGTATCATCGAGCAAAACTTGCTGATAGATGATACGTAGCAAACATCGCGATATTTATCAATCTAGTGTCGTACTAAAAGCGTCTACTATCCTCTCACTTTTTTTTTGTTTCCACTGCTTTGCGTCTCAACTTCTTCACATTCGTCCATGCTATAAAAGTTATTATACAGAAGGTGCAACGACTTATTCTTTCTCCCTGATTTAGTCGTGCTTTGTGAAACGTGTATAGACTTTAAAGAGAACGATGTTTTTTTTTCTACATTGAATAAAATATACAATTTTTTTTTTCAATTCTCGTATGGAAAACAATTACATTGCGTCTCGACGATACGTTCGTTTATACGTATCACCGTCGATTCCTCTCTCTATATGCTTTAAAACCCTGCGAAAAGTTCCCTCTCAGTTGCGTAGTATCTATCTCGTGGGATCATTTGCGTCAACTTTTTTTTATCGATCGAGTTACTCACATAGACATTTGCTCGGTTGCTTCCTAGTACCTCCATATTTTCTGTCCTTCTCGCTTTATTATTTTTTTTTTTATTATGTATACTTATACGTAGAGACTTTTCTAATCATCATCCTGCGACAGTCATCGATCGTGCAACTCTCCGTAGCAGGACGAGGAAAACACACTGTCTATGAGAATAGTATTCGCGCGTGGTACGCATGGTAAATGTGATTGTATTAATTAATATTACCTCCTACGTAGTTTTGTGGTAGTCATGCGCACACGCTGGATGTAGTCTCGCGAGCGTGAGCCTAGCAGCTTTCGGCGATAGTCGAGCGAATGGAGGGTACGCTTGCGAGCCACCATGAGGACGTCCGATCGAGAGCTCATCCGGTGGAATCCACCACCTCTGCCGCCGCCGCGGGTCGAGATGCGACCTCTATAATTTGAATTCTGGTGCGATATTCTTCCCCGACCCGAGGTGTATCTCTGAGTCGGGGGCGGTGCCATGTCACTAATCCGTGGGGGTGGCGGAGGTGCATAGCTCCGAGATGCGGAATGACGATCCTCGGAGCGGTGATACGATGACGCACGTTCGCTCTGTCTCTTGTCCTCGTACACTCCGGACGACGACGAGCCCTTATTATCATCATAAGGCGCCGATGCGGATGAGCCACCGTATGACGAATACCTCTGTGAGCCGCTACCGCTACCTCCTCCACCCTGCCAAATCAAATTCAGTTGTGCTCCTTCCATGTATTCCTCTCTTTATTATTATTTTTTTTTTGTTTCGTGTCTCCTGCCTCTCCGTCTCTTTCTCATTACATTTATTTTTATTCTACGCACGTATGTACATTTTACGTATTTAGGTATATGTGTGTGTAGGTACGTCGACAATCGTCCTCCTTTCCCCTCTTTCTTTTTTTTTTTATTCCCACTCCTACCATCCGTCCAGCGTGGATCTTTCTACGGGTATACGGAATACGTTCACGTTTAACTCTCGATTGCTATTTGCTGCCAATACACACAGGCTACTCCGACTTACTCTGACCGACTAACATTGACTAAGCGACTAATTTGACTAATTGCTCGATCGACCGATTAAAAAAACTGATTGTTCGACTAACAGCGTGATCGCTGGTGCGACTGTAACTGACACGTATACTTTTGATCTTTTCATAAATTCCGCTTTCCGTCTCGTTATTCGACTCTCGCATTTACGTACGGTTTATCGTTTAGCGCTCGACATTGGCCCAACGTCTCTCGTGGCGACGATGACAATTGTCACAACTACCACCCATTCCCATTCGGACCACCTACGTGTAACTCGATTTCACTTTCTTTCCTAAATATCAAGAATTCCCCTACATACCTGTTCGTTGCCTTCTATTACGTGACTTCGCGTAATCGTTAACATCGCTTCGCAACATTTCTGATCTCGGGAATAGCAGTAGCGAGAATCAACGTTCGCTTCCCTCGAGCTAATTAATTCGGATTTTGTCACTTTCAAGATACATACAATCATGCTCGCTCGATAATACCTCCGTAAACCTCTCCAATTCTCAAGTTACCTCTCTTATTAGGTACGCATAATCGTATCGTTACATGCAAGAAATTCCTCTGCAATTCGTTAAACTCTCTCGTGTGCGTGCGAATACACACGAAGGAACAATCAGAACGAAAAGAACGAAGCAGTAGCTATTTTTACGTGATCATTCGTACTTCCTCGTTTTTGCTTGCCTGTCTGTTTGGGAATAATGATACGAGCTATTTCTGGCTATTTATACATCTATGTATACGTATACGTATACACATATGTGCATCCTGACATCCATTTTTTTGCGTTCACCTTTACCCACATGCATTATTGTGCCATCCAAGTATTTTCCACATCATCAGGTAGAGATACGCATATACGCACTAAACGTTAATTCCTCTCTAATCTCTCCTGGCCATTCTTTTAATACAAAGTCGATAAAGGACGTAGGCATCCTATGCGATTGGAAAAAAAGCTACGAAATGTATGGACATTCGAAACTCGTTGCTTTCGTAACTTAGAGCTCTCGGTATAATTTAGACAATCGTTCATACGGTGATTGCGGGTGGTATTCTGCGAAAGTCCCATGTGTCGTACGTATCATGTGGTTTTTTTCCCCTCAACAATTTCTCTAGAATCTCGTTGCGCAGTGAATGAACTTGATTGCGCTTATTGTTGCCATTTCGCAGGGAGTAACGTGACGATACCTCGCTTCATGCGTATATACGTGTGTACACGTGTATATGCAAGTATCTATTGCGTTCGATCGTTCGTTGGCTTTTCAAACAGTTCTCAAACTTTAATGCGACCATGTGCTCATAGTAAGAGACATTATAAATACCATCTAGGTATGTATATATGTTTCATCTTTCAATTATTTGACGTTTTCGTAGCGTTCCACTGCAGTAGCGCCCCAACGCAAAAAGAATGAGTGTTCGAGAAGCCGTTGGCTCGCGTCGCTTGAAAGGAAAGTATGACAACTTATGAATGCTTCACCTAAAATATACCGAGACTTTCTTACGTACGAGTGTCCTGAAACTATTTGCTAATCCTTAACGTTAACTTACAATCTTCAATACGTGATACGCTTTAATCGATAATGCGGCAAACTTTCAGGACCATCGTTTTCAAGTACACTATGCAAAATACGAAAAGATAACATTAAAGTTCCCCACATTGAAAGAGATCTCTCGATTATATGGAAATATAACTTCGCACGATTTAAGGAACTCTGACATTAATACCATATCACTACGTCCAATCTCAATTTTTATTCTTAACGGAGGCAAGGGAAGTCGGGGGGAGTAGAGAAAGAGGAAAAAAGGAGAGGATACATACCTGATAAGAATCAGTTCTTAATCTTTTCCGTGTTGAATCGCTAGACGATCGATGGTCATCCCTTGCAGAATAGGAATCCTGTAAAGAATAATTTAAGGAATACTGAGTACCTGTTTAAAATTTTGCAAGGGCTTTCGGCATTATATTTGTAAAAGTATATACTTACACGAGGTCTCTTATAACTGTTTGAATGATCACCACGACCGCCCCTGCTCGAATATCTTTCCGAACCTCCTAATAAGACAAGTCAAAAATATTACAATTTTGTTTACCAATTTTTTTAAGTACTTATTATAGGACTCGCGTGTATTATATTGATATATATCATTATTATTCTCAACGTTATTATCCCCAGTATAAAATAATAAAAATGTACAAATATTACCTGAATTGTACTTCGATCTAGAATCGTAGCTAGTTGTAGAATATTTAAATCGGCCACCTCTAGAGGATGAATAACCTCCTCTACCAGACATGTTACCTCCTGTAGAACCACTCCATTCATTTCCTCCACCGCCTCCACGGCCTCTATAAGACCCACCTCGAGAGCCAAAGCCACGACCGCGGGAACTCATATTAGAACTGAAAAAGGAAATTTGCTGAATACTTTATCATTAGGCCAATATATAGTCTACTTTTATCCTTTTGGGGCTTTACATGTTTCGACACACTATTATATAAGTTGTATATGTGGACAAGTATATTTACAATTAATTTGCAAAACTAATCAACTATTGATATGGAAATGTAACATTGCATAAGAATACATAAGGGAAAAAGGTAGAAGTTACTGAAATATATATAGTCAATCACAAGAAAGTTGCAACATTTTTTTTATAAATCTTAGAACGTGTCTTGTGTTCAATAGAAAAAATTTGATTTTTAATCATTCTTGGTAGATATATTTTCCTATTGGATAAAAAATGCATTGTGACTCATAAAAAAAGAATATTGCACTTTGTGACTGACCATACATACTTTGAGTAACATTTATGGTTATTATTTGTAATAAAATTTATTATTATTACTATCATTATTATATATATATATATATATGTATATATATATACCAACCTGTACTTATTATAACCGTAGCTCATGGTTGCAACTTATCGCTGAGTGAGACAGGGATATATATATAGAAAGAAAGAGAAAGGAAGGAAAAAGGAAGGGGGAACTATGGTGGGTATAGCCTCACTAGTCTATGAACAAAACATACATCAAAAATATTTTTATACAATGTGCACCACATAAGTTAGGTTCATAGAAAAAAAACACATCGATAGTCTCTTCAGAATATCATAAATTGTTACCGTACTTAATTAAGATTAATGTTACGATAGAGTGGTTCATTAAATCTGACAATACAACTTTGCTTAACTGCTTGCAAACGAGATAATTACTTCACGCGAAAATGTGGTGGTGCAGCACAACGGCATTAATGGCAGAGCGAATATCCGCGACGTACACGATCGCAGTGATGTGCGATGATGCCGCGTCGAGTAGGCGAAGCATGAAATAACACTTTATAAACGATCGATTTGCCATGAATTAAAGACGACTCAATGAAAACGTCGATAACTCCGTGTTCGCGGCTATATTCTCGGTATTCCTTAGCATCTCGTGCGCGAGCAACCATGATAACGTAGTAGAAAACTTACCTCGCTGGGGAGGGAGCCCCAGCCTTTATCTCCTTCTCACGAAGATGCGCTTGTACGCGAATTCTCGATCGACAACTTGATACGTGTAAAGAATACCTGAAGTGGTTGTTCAATTAGCTGGAGTACCTTAAACGCTGAAATCTTCGTCAAAAATTTCACATTCGAACTGGACACGACGCACAAGCCGGAGCAAGTAAAATGTCGGCGATCACGAAGCAGTAATTTCCTAGAAGCGCCTTATTGATGTTTTCGCGTCGCATACTAGAGAAGACCTCTTTAGATTTCCGGAGATTGGCCTCGGTTACATTTGATGCGTTCGGAAAATACAAAGTTTGCACAACGGTTGAGTAATTCGTCAACATAATTGGTCTAACTTTAAGGATCTAACAGTAAAAACCAATAATCACTGATTGCTTGTGTTTTCTGAACGCAGCCAGTAGGTCTTCGTACTAACTAGTAATTTTCTACTAGATCGTTTGAATAATTTCCGATATTTATTCGACAGAATGTATTGGTCAAATTTCAATTCAATCTCAATTTTCAATCCGTAATCTGATACGAGCTTTATATTGATAAATGTTTGAAAAATAATAGAATTTCTAGTAATTTCTAGTAACTTTCATGCCCGGTCAACAACTCTATACGAGATCTAGCACCGTAAATACAAGGTTTTCTGGTTTCTATTCACAGAACGCGGTAATGCTTGCCGTGCGACAAGAAGCGATGCGGCGGCCAATAAACTTTTAGTTCTCGTGGAAAAACGGCACGCTTTTTGCCGCACGGTAGTCAATCAACATGTCGTATTTCGAAGTTTATTGGCCACTGCTCGAACTTCCGCCGCGCGGCAAGCATTTTCGCGTCTTGTAGATAGAATATATAATTATATATAAAGTCGCCAGGACACGGTGCTTGTTTTCGTGCCCAAAGACCCGATTTTTGAGTTCGTGCGATTATGACATTTTCGATTTGCTGATTCGACTCGATTCGGGGTCATTGTACTGCTTTATTGTACGTTCTGATTGGTGCATTTTTAAAAATACGATGACCCCGAATCAGGTCGAATCAGCAAATCAAGAACATCATTAGAATGACTCTTATGCCCATATCAGACTACGGATTGAGGATTGAGATTGAATTGAATCTGACCAATCAATACAAAGTGAATTAAACTCAAGCTTAGTAAAATTTAGTGAATTCTACACTGATTGGTCAAATTTCAATTCGATATCAATCTTTAATCCATAGTCTGATACGGGCTTTACAGCGCGTGAGCGCCCAAAGAGAACGCAGCCTGGACTCGTTTTTTTCTGGAAAACAAAGATAAAATGACACTTAAGGTCTATTTATGCAGATTATAAACCGTTAACTTATGCTAGAACTATAAAAAACTGATCAATCAGTCGAATTATAGAGAAAAAATAATCGATTGTGATTCGTCAATTTCTTGCGGTTCCGGCATAAGTTAATGGATTATCGTTGCATAAATGGGCCTTTACATCACGTAAGCACTCACATCGAATGCAGAGCCAAAATCTGAAAAAATAATCCGATCTCAGCTCAGAAATCTTCCATTTGTGAAATAAACATCTGCTGATCGCGATCATTGGTAGATTACGATTCATCTGGTCTGTTCTTTTTAGCCGAACTGGCTTCACTGGATCAAGAAATTTACGCATACTGAAGCACGAGAATTTCGTATGTACGTTTCGTGTACATTTCAATGCGTATGTAAATTTCTTGAACCGATGCAGCCAGTTTAGATAAAAAGAACGGACCAATTCATACAATAGCGCAAATATGCAGAATTGTATAAAATGGCTGCCACGGTGCTATGCGCGCTGTATGCCCTAAGAGAAATTTCTTACAGCGAATTGTAACGCGACGCCAAATCGGCGGAAATAACGTATCGGCCTCGGTTCCGGATTGTCGTCATGGAAAGCCGAAGCAACGAGTTAGCGGTGGCAGTACCCGCGTTATCCGCGTTACCTGCACTGCCTGCAATAGTGAAGGAAGAGCCTGCTGAGCAGCATAACTCCAAGCAAGACACACAGCAGTCTCAACTGCAGGATGTTTGTCTCGAGGAAGAATGTGGCGACCAACGTATCGAATGCACCACCGAGAGTCAGGAGAGCGAAATCCGTGCATTTCTGTCAAAATGCGTCTTTTGCAACAAAATTTTCACTCTGGGAGACGAGCCGAAACTTCTCGAGTGCCTGCATGCAGCTTGTACAACGTGTGTCAATAATAAGCTCAGCGATCATAACACATCGGTGGATGTTGATGTATTATGTGTGTAACACATGCATTTTCTTTTTGATATTAGATAATTTTTAGTAAATCTCATGTTTATCTGCCAAACTGTCAAACTTGACAATATAAGTAATATCTTATTCCTATATGCACAAGATTGATTTGTTTAAAAATTACCTTATATTTATTGTTGTTTTGTGCTTTACAGTGGAGAGTAACGTAATTATGTGTCAACTTTGCAATGTTACTAGCCAAATGGAAAATCTGATTGAAAATAGATTTCTCTCGAAACTGCTAGAGGAAGATACCAATTTAGGAATAGAGGATGAAGCTAAAGATACCGAAGAGGAAAAGAAATGTACCAGCTGTCATGATAATGTTACAGCTACTAGTTGGTGCGTCGAATGCGAAGAATTCATCTGCCAAAATTGTGTTATGGTAATTACATATTGACACACATATATTTTATACAGATATATCATCAGTGATGATCAGTGTAATAATTTTCTATTCTATCTAATGATTGTGAGGAATGTGAGTTCATGTTGGATGAAATTATTCTCAGGCACATCAGAGATTGAAAATAACAAAGGATCATACAATTAAACCTAAGGATGAAGTAGCGAATGATAGAGACAATGTTAAGAAAGGTAACAAGAGGATACCTGGATGTCTGTTTTGTACAATCCATCCACACGAACAATTATCTTTATTTTGTCAGACATGTGACAGATTGACATGTAGAGATTGCCAACTCAGTGAGCATCGTGATCATAAGTACAAATTTATTCACGAAATTGCTGCTGAGACTCGTTCCTCCGTGACCACTTTGCTCAAGGAAGTTAGGTAAGATTGATCAATCATCTACAGTTCTGTGAGGCATGTCAGGATGATGCGGGTTATTTAGTGTTAATCATTTTCAGTTACAAACGAGTATTATTACGAAGCGCGATGAAAGTTATAGAAGATAGACAAATATTAATATTAGAGAAGAAGAAGAACCTTGTTCAGGACATAACTCAGATGGTAGTACAGTAAGTATACATATGTATTATATATATCCATCAGGGATGTCAAAATATCGATTCAATTTTTCTTAATTGAATAATTGATTTAAACAAATGTTATTTAATAAGATTAATTGACGATTGATTTCAACGAATTCAATTAGAGATCGTTTAATTGATAATTGATTTAAACGATTTCAATTAGAGGTCGTTAAATTGATGATTGATTTTAACGAATTCAATTAAATACCATTGAATGATGATAGAAGGTAAGATTAAAGATTGTTCAATTAATAGTAAATTTTCCACTTTCTCATGTGCTACAGTCACTCTGGAATCCCTCTCGTTCACAATGGGCTTAATAATCGTCATCGAATAATTTTACATTGAATTTGTTCATATAAATCGTCAATCAAATGGGCTTTAATTAAATTTGCTGATTCCGTATTAATTGAACGATTTTTAATTTCGTTCATGTTAATTGTTCATATTAATTAATTAAACTTTCATATTGATCGTCAATTAAACACGATCGTTAATTAAAAATATAATCAATATTCTGCCTCTACTCTAGACTAACGAATGCTATCAACACAAGGGGGAAGCAATTAGTGTTGAGACTGAATGAAGTGTGTGACCAAAAGCAGAATACACTGAATGAGAAAAAAGTCGCACTGGACCAGTTATCCAAGCTCACGGATCATTGTATACTCTTCGGCACTTACGCCCTGAATAAAGGCTCCGATATGGAGTTATTATATAGTAAAAAGTACAAAATGTAGATGCGAGTGTAGATAAGCGCGCGCGTTTACGTATGTACGTGCGTATATGTGCGTGCGTGCGTGCGTTAGTACGTGCGCGTATGTGTATAACGCTAACGCTACATTGTTGCATATCTATTCGTCCTACGTAATGTCTCATACATTTTTCACGTAGGTCCGTGACAAGCCACTTGCAGAGGATAAAGAGCCGACGGGCTGACATTCCGAATCCGGAAATACCAGTTCGAATACACCTGTCTCTGGAGAAAGTACCAGACCTGATAAAAGGTATAATTCACGGTATCTCTAAATATGAACGCGATTTCTCGCTCGTGAGTAAGTCGGTTTAATCAGACCGATCTGACGATAAGTGACGAATTCGTGCGAACAGCTGATCGGACGAAAAAAAATTGTTGTCCGCAGTTGTATCGTCGATCGGCGCGATAGTCGTTGACGGTAGAGTGTACCCGTCTATATCTCCCACTGCCTGCGGCAACACCGCGGTGACTTATAACGAGTCGCAATCCGAGCAAAAGCAAACGACCAATTCTACGAACGCTCACACGGACGCCACCGTCCCGGTTGTGCAACAGCAGGGGTTACCGTTACCCGCGATGGTGCCGCAGCAAACGGGCAATGCGCCACTGAACTCCTACCAGCAAGTGCCTCTGCATCTACCGCCGCAGCAGCAACAACACACTCAACAATCGCAGAATTACATGCAGCAATACTCCGTGCCGCACAACATGCCGCCCCGGTCGTCGCCGCAAACACATCAACCACGAGTGCCGTACACGGTCAACTACAACAACAGGCTGCAGCAGCCGATGATGATACACCAGCAACGACCGTTGACCAACTGCCACCAGCAGCAAGTCACGTCGTCCACGCACCCGCATCAACAGGTTCAGAACCTGGATCCGCAAATTCACGGGCAGAACGCCAGTCTACGCGGACTCCTCGCTCACAATCCACCGCCGCCTCCGCCGCCGGCTCCACCGGCTGCTGCTCATCCGTCGTTTCGGGCGTCCGGTAATCACGTGCAGTATCGATTACCGCCTGGATACAACAGATACTCCTCGAGCGGGAACTCTCAGAGAGGAACGGTGGCACCGATACCGCCGCCTCACTCCTACCAACCGGCGAACCCGACCGTTGTGCCCGGAGGGACGCGCTTGCAGCAGTGCAACCTGGCGTCTCCGACGACGGCGCAACACCACGCCAATTACAACGTGCAGCAACACTCCACCGCGGCGCGTTGGCACATACCTCAGCAGATGAACCCATGCGTGCCTTTTTACACGTCGCCCCGCCATCACCCCGCAGCACCGCACGCGCCAGTTCCTTTCAACGACACGTACAAGATCACCCTGAGGAACCAGCAAGGGAGTAATAATCAAAAGTACAGCGGCAACTCGGCCGAGCGCGGCGCGTGCGACAATCTGTCCAGTCCAATTCAGTCGAACTTGACTATCGTCGGACACATAGTCAGCTCGTCCATGCCTAAAACGCCCAGTCCGGTCACCACTCCCGGCAAGGCGGACGAGACTGAGAAGAGTCTGGATAAGTTTTGTCAGAAGTCGTTGAACGACTTGATGCTGACCATCGCGAAACTGGACAGCAATGGCATCATGGTGATACCGGAGGCTCAGAGAAATCAAATGGACTCGGCGCAAGTCGATAGCTCCACCGACGAGGACATGAACTCGATGAACGAGAACACGACAGGTCGGTTGTACTAGACGTATCGTCACGGCATGCTCTCTCTCTCGGATTATGTGGAACCGTCATGTCTGTGTCTCTTTCAGCGGATAATCCGAAAAATCCGTCGGCTTCGATGGTCATGAAGGACGACCCGAACGAAGACTGGTGCGCAGTATGTATGGACGGGGGTGACGCAGTGCTCTGTTGCGACAAATGTCCAAAAGTCTTCCACCTTTATTGTCATATACCTAGTTTAGAGTCATTTCCAGAGTAAGCGCTTTATCCCAGTGACGCTCGGTCGTTTATACCTGTTTTTACTATCATGGTTTAAATCCAATCGACGATTGACTCGACGGAATTGACCAATTAGCTGAAGGGTTCAGCGCACGATGCGGTAGCATACACACTTCGGTGCTTCGCCTAGAGTCTCTCTGCTGAACTGCCAATTAGAAAATTTTATATTAAATTAGCCAATCACTTACGTAGACTATCGGAGCCCGCCTGTAGAGTTAATCGTCGATTAAACTATTATGGACATTGGTCTCGCTACGTTACTCATTTATCCGGTGTTTCTTCTAGCGAAAGTGAAACTTGGCAATGCATGTTGTGTACGAATGTCCTCGATTGCACGGACGAACCGTCGACTGGCGAGAAGAGGTCGAGCGGTATGAACACCAAGGAGTTGCGAATCGCGCAAAGAATCGTGTTAGAGCTCTACTGTCAGTACGAGCAGAGTCTTCCTTTTCGAGAAGTCGTATCGAGCGAGGTAATAACGTGCGCCCAGGTTTTCGTCTCATACGTTTGACCTTTGTGTCGCATCGAGAATAATTCAGGGGTTCTTTCTGCCCCCGCCAGATTGCCGATTACCATCGAATTATCAAGAAACCGATCGCTTTGGATATAATCAGGGATAAATTGAAGCATGATCATGTCAATCACTACACAGATTTGAGACAAGTCATGGCGGACATCAGGCTAATGTTTAAAAATGCATTCACCTACAACCCGGTAAATCACATAAGATCAAGCCCAGAAAGCCTTGACTTTTCTTGTTTGATTTTGTCGTTTCATCCTGCTTTCTATGACGGCCTCCATTCCTCATTTCACCTTGCCTTTATTTGTTTTGTTCTTTTCAGGTCGACTCACAAGTGTATCAGGAAGCTAGGAATTTAGAAGAGTTCTTCGAGAAGTTGTTACTGAAATGGGCTCCTAATTACGCGTACGACGATCCTTTCCTCGCGACCGATAAAGACGAAGACGAGGAGGTTTTTCCACCTAATAGAAAGTATAAACGTATAATTAGCGATTAATAGGATACGATACTGCGTGAATTAACTCGTTATGAATTGTTCCTCGTCAAAATTTTGTCCGAGACAAAATTGCTTTGGCGATTCTTGTACGCACCTCGTATTGTTAATTTCGTAATTTGATAGAACGCGATAAGCATTGAGATTATCGTTGATACAATTAATCGTTAGAAAGAGTTAAAAGTAAAGAGTAAAGCGAGTGAGATATATTGTGTTTTAAGTGGAATTGATTCGTAATTAAGTTTTCTCATATGCAACCTCGGTGCATTGTTTTCAAACAGGGCGATTTTTGTTGAACAATTTTATTGAACAAAGATTTTGTTTCTGAAGAGGAAATCGAACGATATCGTGCGATGAACGATGAATTTATCGTAATCGAGTATAACGCCTAACTTCACAGCCTTCCTTTTCCGACACATCTCGTTTATCGGGTACGTATTTTAATATGTGTGTTTTTACAGACGCGAGAAAACGCGGTCAGGCTTTCAATCAAATCTCGAATATGTGTAAACAGTGAATTATTATCGCTTGAAATTTTACCGCATTGGTTTACTCCGCGCGGTATGCTTGTTAACATTATATTAAATTAATCAAATAGTTCTATAATGTAATTATCCTTTAACATATTTTTTACGAATTTCTTTCATCTTTGTACCATTGCATGCAAAGTACATTGTTTATATGAAGTATACGCACATCTACTGCATAGATAAATAAAAATCTATTTATAATTTTCACTATAAGCAAATACAGTTCTCTTCTTTGGCTAGATGAGACATATTAGGAGCTTATAAAAATTCTTTCTGTGCTATATTTTTTTTTATTAATAATAACGACGTCTGTAAAATGATTTGTCTTTTGAATCAATGAAATTATTGACATTTCGACCAACTTTTGCAAGCTCCTAATAATTTCCCTCTAGAATCGCTCGACTATTATGATACGTAATATATTTATATTGTTAACATTAAAACTACCGACGATTAACGGGTACCTTTCTATCAGAGCAGTTTAAATCAGAGAAAATACGTAATGAAAAGGTAAAAAAATATTTATTCATTTACATATTGTGACAAAAATTACGAGAAATCTCAAAGAATGTACCATTAGAAATTGGAGTAACTTTTATAAGAAAAAATTACAAATCAGTCATTTTAACCGCTTTGGTAGTTTTAATTAATTACGAGCACTTGAAAACGGTTTACTTCCGCAACCTCAATTAAAATTTCGCGTTAAAATATTTTGTGAGATTATTATCCGTTTTATCAACAAATAAAAATAGTAGTATGACTCAACGATAAGATCATTACTTCGCAAATAGTTTGACTCAACAGTGGAACGAACAATAGAGAAATAAATTGACGTCATATGGCGTTTTCGATTTGCTAACCCGACTCAAGGTCATCGTACTGTGCTCTGATTGGTGTCTTTCTAAAAATACATTTGATTGGTTGATGCAAATTACGCCGCATAGGGAGGCAGCCTCTCAGCTCTTTTCGTCATTCAGCAACAACTTCGATCATGTGACCTGTTTTGACATCTAAAAATGAGCGTCGGGTGTCAGCATGAAAAGACATCTTTATTATCAGTGCGACCAACATGAAGTCGTAACAATACTTGTCATAGCCGTTAGAAGTTGGTACAGATCAAGATAGATTAGATTAAGTTAGGTTTGTTTAGTTCAAATAAATAACAAGGAAGGTTTTTTTGAAATATGAAGCCGTTTAATAGAGTTCTTTAGAAGAATTTGTCAATAATCAACGTTTTGTAAGATTACTCTTTCATACTATCTTGTGTAAAAGTGAATAAACAATCAAGTGTTTAATTCACCTATAATTTACTATCCGTTCTTTTAATAGGTAAGTATATTTTGTATGCTTTGAATAACAATGAAATAATATTACAGACAATAAGCATTAATCTAAAATAAAAGCAGAATTGCAGCTATTATTTCTTAAGAATTAAGCCTTTAATACTCCTCAGATTATTCATAATTTGCACATTAGTTTTTTTATGTAATATATCAAACGTACACTTATGTTTAAAACTTAAAATTTGTTCAAATATATAAAGCTAGAATAAAAATCACATGTTTTTTTTAAGCCAATAATGGGAAAATTGTAATTATTTGTTAGTTACTTTAGATATTCTTTTTAGCAGAAGCTTTATTTCATGCTTAAGTTAGTATTAATTTCAACAGAATATCACAAGCCATGAATATGGAAGCTGCTGTAACAGAGCGCTTACAAAAACTGAGACAGTGGCAAGCAGAACAGCAGGAGAAACTTTTCAAGGAGCAACAGATGCAAAGGGAGATTTTGAGTCACGAACAGGATCGTATTTACAAAGCACTCGGTATTTCTGTACATGATCTTCAAGACATCATGGAGAATACAGATAATGAGTTAATTATTCACAGCATGATAAATGAGGGTGAAATAATGTCAAAAAGTTTGGACGGTGCTTTAAGCGAAACAAAGAAACGAATAGTAAAAAATATTAACGCTTCCTGTGAAGACCACAATAATGAAGAAGAAGAAGAAGAAACCGAGGTCTCTAATTGTATGTCTGAAGCCGTCAATAGCAGCAGAAATTCTACGAAGGATCTTAGTTTCAGTATATTGCAAAAGAAACAATTGGACGCTAATATGTTGATAGAAGGAGTAGCTCCGTTGTCGCTGACTAATGTAGCGTCGAATAAACATGTCTCCCTGGATGATATGCCTGTTCCTTCGTCTAAGAAAGATTTCCAGACGTTACTGGAAGAGAAATTGAACGGAGAATCTGCAGTCTTGCCAAGCAGCGACTCGCAGACCAAGACAAAGAAACCATTCCTGAGGAAGGGTCAAGGTTTATCGAGGTTTAAGATTTCTGCCCACCCAACGACTGCGAGAAGGCGTAGTGCATCTTTGTCCGTTAACACGCAACATGTCGACAGAACAGATAGAAGCACCAAAGCCACAGTGGAAAAAGATGCACTCTCGGAGCAGAAATTAAATAGAAAGCAGCAATCGTCTTCTGTCCTGTCGTCGAGAGGAAAAGTTTCTCATAAATCTGTCACACCTGTTAAACGAGCGACCACTACTCCTAACGGAGCTAGACATCTCGCGGAAACAAGCGTTTCCGATTTCGACTCGAAGGTGCAGAGGGAACTGGAGGAGGTAAGAATATTTGAGCTCTTGGAGGAAAAGGCGGAGAACTCGAGTTTCTGTTCGACGTCGAGCACAGTACTTGCGTTTTTGCAGCAGTCCACGCCGTTTAAAGTGAGGGAAAGGCTGAACCGCTCAGAAAGCGAGGTCGGTGTCGCGGTGAGCACGAAGCAACGGCACGAGCGACTGAGCGCAGCACGCCGATGTGAGCGATTCGAATCTCCTCAGCGTTCTTACACCGCCGGTGTTATTCACTCCTACTGGGATACGATAACTATCGATGACTCGGCGGAAGAAGAGGCGCCGAAGCGTCCTCCGATGATCGATGAGATTTCACGAAGCGACGAAGATCGCCACACACCGTGCGACGAACGTGCCGGCACCTGCCTGTCGTTGACGGACAGCGACGAGGAGAGAGACGTTACCATGGAGGATCCTCGCGACGATCATCCGGACTCGGCGAGCCACCGCGTCAGGTTCTCGGAACACAACGAGTACAGAACGATAGACCTGGGGAACGCCTCCAACGCGTCGAGCAGATCCTCGGTGGGATGTTACCTCGAGCGAGAGAACGGTAAGGAGCGTTCCACCACTTCGTCGGAATCGTCCGACGTGTCCGATCGGGAAGTGAACGGCAATGAGAGGGCGGTCAACGCGTCGATACAGTTGTCTTTGCAGCAGAGTATCACGGAGAACTCGTATTATCGGATAATGAAAGCGTTGAGTGTCTCCGAGGAAGACAACTCTGCGGGCTGCGAGGACGAATCGCCTGGCGGCGATAACGAAAAAGTCGTCGAAGCGTACGACGAGGAGCAACCATCCGTCTTATCATCGTCGTCGTCGTCATTGTCGTCATTGTCCGATGTTCACCGGGAGTCGACTCAGAGAAAAGAATACGCGCTGAAGAGCGAGCCAGCGACGGAGAAGGCTGACAAGACCTTCGAACCGGAACTCCTGAAGAGCCGTCTGTTGGAACTGGAGAAGGAGATCGACATATTTCGGAAGGAGAGTTCGGCCCTGCTGCTGCAACGCCGGAAGCTGCAGGAAGACCAGACGACGCTGCGCAAGGAGTACGCGGAGAAGGAGAGGAGTTTCGAGGAGAGCAAGAGAAGAGTGCAGATTCAGTTGGAGGAGGAAAAGAAGAGGCTGGCGCGCGAGAAGGCGGCGATGGAGAGCAGAATTCGGGACGCTCAGGAGAAGGCGAGGCAGAACAAGGCGGAGAGGCGGAAGGCGCAGAGTCTGGAGGACGAATTGGAGAGACTGAGGGACGAATTGAACATCAAGGAGAGCAGGTGGAGCGCCGCCGAATCGCGGCACAAGAGCGAACTGCGCGCGCTACGAACGGAAATCTCGAAGCTGAAGCAAGAAATAGCGAGTATGCAAGCCGCCAAGAGAACGAACTTGAAGAACGCCCGAAAGACAGGGCAGGCAGTGCCCGCGAAGACTGCCGATCGCCGTGTTAACAAACCCGTCGTCGCGACTTCCGCCAGGGAAAACGCCCCAGCGAAAACGCCCCGACGATCGTCGGCCGTCTCGCCGGACGTTTCTGTGCACGAGGAAGACGACGAGGAGGAAAAGAACGAAGACGAGCCGGCCGCGAGAGCGTCCGATGGGAGCCGAGCGGGCGACCACGCAGCCCCGAAGAAGAGGGAATCCAAGCGAGAACGGGAGGTCGCGTCGAAGTGCAGCGAAAAATCCGCGAACGAGGCGCGGCGCAAGCGGGATCTCTACAAAAATTTACTGAACGACGCTATGTCGGATCTCCTGGCGAACCCGAGCTCGCCTTACGTTGCTACGCAGGATGCGAGCGCGCAACACGGCGATGAATCCTGCCCCAGTTCGGCGAACGAGAATCTCGAGGGTGCAACGGCGAACATTACAGAACGTTGCAACAGGTCGTGCCGGGTGGACGATGACGAGGAGGACGCGGCGGGAGCGCAAGATCGAGATGTGTCGCTTCGTCGGCGAGCCGGCAGCGCACCGAACACCAGCAAGGATATCGTGAGGCAGATCGAACATTCGGACGGACGGATTGAATACTGGTATCCGAACGGCAACGTGAAGAAGGTCTTCCCCGAGCAAGGAATGACGAAGATGATCTATTACAACGGAGACGTCCGCGAGACCGAGCGGGACGGCCGGGTCAAGTACTTTTACGCCACGACTCGCACGTGGCACACCACCACCCCCGACGGCCTGGAGATCTTGGAGTTTCCCGAGTACGTTGCTTTATCCGTTTGCAGGCTTGGGTAATGATTAGTTGCTCGGCTAAACGTTCACTTGAGAGTTATTCACTTTTAGACCCGGTTTCTCATTTTCTCATTATTTTCTTCAAACTTAAACCGATGCAAAAGTTGTGTTTCTATTCGCGGTTAATCATTAAACTGATGGTTCGATGATTGGTAATGTTTAATGATTACCTAAAGCCATGAATTAGTTGAAAGAAAATTAACTTGGTAACCAAACTTGGTATATTTATCACTTCTACCGTAAGTTACGATATGCCTCTTTTCGTACATTCGATTAATCGACGCGATTAAACGAATACACAGCGGTCAGGTGGAGAGGCGCACATCCGACGGTACTGTCCAGGTATCCTTCCCGGACGGCGCTACGCGAATAGCGCAGGCGAACGGCACGGAGAAGTGGATGTTACCGGACGGCACGGTGGCGCAGACCTTCGTCAACGGCGACAAGGTCCTCACCTTTCCAAATGGCCAAAGAGAAGTCCACACGAAGGAGCACAAGGTAAGTAAACGCTGCTTAGTTTTGATTCGATTCGCGCGCATCCCTGTCGGATTATATCTTCGATGTGCTTTAAACGCGTTGGGATATTTTAGAGACGAGAATATCCCGATGGCACTGTGAAGCTGGTGTACGCGGATGGTACCCAAGAAACGCGTTATTCCAGCGGGAGGAAAAGACTAAGGGACAAGGATGGGAATCTCCTGATGGATTCGTACGACACTTGAGCTCTTCCTCCAGGCTGGAGTTCGTCAAGGGCTCCTCCTCGGGTTTAGTTTCACGGAAATCGCGAACTCGCATCGTTACTCATTGCGCACTCGCAAGCGTTGCAACGCAAGCTGCCAGTAAAATGTTGTGTACAGATACTATTTTTATACGGCGAATGACGAGCGAATGATGAATGAATGTTGCGAGTGAAGGTAATGTTGAGAATAAAGAGTAAATTTGTTCGACAAATCGTCGCTGAGAATCGTATCCGGAGATCTGAATTTGGAATATATATTTCTAGCAATTTATATGCGCCTTTAATCTTTCTTTACGTTATTTCTGATAATAACTAACGAAACAAGTTAGATCAGCAGAATGGCTGTGGGTTCTTACGCGTGCATGTTGCGGGACACACCGAACTCATGAAAAAGAGTATAAATTTTCAACCCCTCGTTAGATTTCTCCAGCAATCTGAGTATATTTTAACAGTTTTGTATTCTCCATGGCCTCTTTCGGAATGCCTATTTAACAAATAACATATGTTCCAAATATATTTATTAAATTAACATACTACTTACCTAATCTGAGATTTTCCATATTCATGTCATCGGATTCGCTACATCACGCATGCGTGAAAAAACACTACTCCCCAGCGTCATTCAGCGGTGTCTCGAAAGAACCGTTAGCGTACATACCGATTGAGTAAGGTTCGAGTCTCGGCTGAGCGAATCATTGCGTGTAATCACAATCGGACATAAGAGCGCAGGTAGCAGTGCGACTACGATAACAACGTTGACGATGACACGCGACATGTCGTCATGAGTCGCGCGTAGGTCCGAACGGTGGTCCTAGGCGCGAGAGGACGAAGGTAGGAAGGAGGACTGTGTACGTGCGATCCCTCGGCGGAGAAGGGACTGTACGGAACTGTCGACTCGCAAGTCCCGACGAAGAAGAGACGACGACTATCAGCTCGCGGAAATGCCGATCGTCGTGAGAAACTGCCCGCACTTGGCCAACCGTGGCGACCTCGCCTTCATCGAGGCGGTGGTCGCGCAGGAGGAGCGTTTCGTCAAGTGCAGTGACTGCGACGCGGACGGACCTAACCTCTGGCTGTGCTTGTTTCCTGATTGTCGCTGGGTCGGTTGTGCGGAGACTCACCTCGACCACAGCACCATACACAATCAGAATTTCCCGAGCCACTGCGCCCACATGAACCTGTCCACCAACAGGATATGGTGCTATTCCTGCAAGAGAGAGGTCTTCGCTAGACACGTGCCCTCGCCACCGGTGTCGCCTACACAGGTGGAGTTCAAGACGATGGGTAACAAATTCGCTGGAGACGTTGCTAACAACGTCGAGTGCAAGCTGGATGGCTTGGACAGACTTATGCTTGATAAGTAAGTTCAGATGATACGTGGAGAATTCTTAATCCGATGACGCATCAGTGTATATTACTATTTGTGATTTGATCGTTAAACATTTCTTCTCTTGATAGATTCTACGGAGAGTTGTTCGTCAACAGAATAAATTCGGATAAGGGTATCCCGTTCAACGAGAAGTCCGGAGACTCTCCCGACAGTACAGACTCGGACGAGAGCAAGGACTTCTCCGGGAAGCCGAGAGGCCTCGTGGGCCTGCAGAACATCGGCAACACGTGCTATATGAACGCAGCGTTACAAGCATTGTCCAACATACCTCCGTTGACGCAGTTCTTCTTGGACTGCAGCCCTATGGTCAACTACATGTCCAAGGACAGGAAACCCGGGCTGTGCGTGAGCTACTTAAATCTCATTCGGGACATGTGGAACAAGAGGACCCGGGGCTACGTCGTGCCGCATGGCATTCTTTCCGGCATTCGCACGGTTCACCCGATGTTCCGCGGTTACCATCAGCACGACACCCAAGAGTTCCTCAGATGCTTCATGGATCAGCTGCACGAAGAGCTGAAGGAGCACATCGAGGACGACCGGGAGGTGCAGCTGCGGCTGAAGGGTCTCGGCGACCACTCTTCGGACGAGGACGAGATGGACGGCAACGCGTCCAGCCAGTCCGACGCCGAGTACGAGACCTGCGACTCCGGCGTGAGCGAACAGAGCTCGCTGAGCGACGAGGGTGAGCGCGGCACGAAGAGACGGTACTCCCGCGTCTCGCAGACGGAGAAGCTCCGGAACAAGTTCACCAACCGGAGCATGAAGAAATCGAACGTCGAGCCGGCCACGTTCGCGCCACAGCAACGCTCGCCGCAGAGCTCGCCGACCAAGCACCGCACCAAGAAGCAGATGAAGACGCGCAGCATCATCAGCGATACGTTCGACGGCAAGCTACTCAGCAGCGTGCAGTGCCTGACGTGCGACCGAATCTCGACCCGCGTGGAGACCTTCCAGGACCTGTCCTTGCCCATTCCGAGCAGAGACCACATCGATATGCTGCACCAAGGCTCGCTGACTCCGCAGAAAGCCGGCCCGTGTTCGGACGTGGTCTACGTGACCAACCAGTCCGGCTGGCTGTCGTGGTTCCTGCAGTGGATGCGCTCGTGGTTCTGGGGACCGGTGGTCAGCCTGCACGACTGCCTCTCCGCGTTCTTCAGCGCCGACGAGCTCAAGGGCGACAACATGTACAGCTGTGAGAAGTGCAACAAGCTGCGCAACGGCATCAAGTTCTCCAAGGTGTTGGAGCTGCCCGAGATACTCTGCGTCCATCTCAAGCGATTCCGCCACGAGCTCATGTTCAGCTCGAAGATCGCCAACTACGTGTCCTTTCCGCTCGAGGGCCTCGATATGCGACCCTACCTTCATAAGGAGTGCGTGTCCAAGGTCGCCACCTATAACCTGATATCGGTCATCTGCCACCACGGCACCGCTGGTGGCGGACATTACACGTGCTACGCGCTCAATCATATCGCCAACAAGTGGTACGAGTTCGACGACCAATGCGTGACCGAGGTGTCGCCCGAAACGGTGAAGCACTGCGAGGCTTACGTGCTGTTCTACAAGAAGTGGTCGCCGGAGATGCTGCAGCTGCGCGACAAGACGATAGAGCTGATGGAGATATCGTCCCGTGAGCTGTCCGACCTCAACTTCTTCGTTTCACGGCAATGGATCAATCGCTTCAACACCTTCTCCGAACCTGGACCGATCGACAATTCAGACTTCCTGTGCCCGCACGGAGGTGTGATTCCCGTGAGGGCGCAGTTCGTCGACAAGATCAGCATGCCCATACCTCAAGCGGTCTGGGAATATTTATATAATGCGTAAGTTTATACAGTAGGTGTTTCAACCTCGTAATTTCACATAATAGAGACACATAGTATCGGATAACATGATCCGATTAATTTTCAAATTGACATTCCACGTACTTATCCGTTTCACCTCACTTCAGATTCGGCGGAGGGCCAGCGTGCACACACCTGTACCAATGTCCGACCTGCGAGGAAAAGTACGAATCCCTGCAGAAACGCAGGCAATACGAAATGGAGCTGTTCCAACGGCTGAACCACACTACCGACAATCCCACGGCTATCTACGGACTGGCTATGGCTTGGCTGAGACAATGGCAGAGCTTCGTACGCGGCAAAGAGACGCAGCCACCAGGACCAATCGATAATAATTCCATTGTTATTAATAAGAACGGGCAAAACAGTCTCAAAGTCGGTGAGTTGCATCAGTACCTCTAATTCGGCGAACTTGTCTCTCTACAAACGCGTTCTCTCGCTTGCCCACAGGCTCGGATTACGGCCAGATACCTGAGGAGCTGTGGCAGTTCTTCCTCACGACGTACGGCGGAGGACCAGAACTAATGCTGCACTCGTGCCAACGCCCGGTGCCCGCTCAGCCTAACGTTTCTATACATTCCGCGTCGAATTCGAATTTGATAGATCCGAATGTTAAATGTAATCGCGCAGTAGAGGCTAAGTCCAACAAACTTTGCACGACCAGGAGCTCGGAGACCATTTCGCAGCAAGACAGTGCTATCGAGAGCCTAACTTCGGATAGCGACTCCCATCAGACGCAGAGGGACGTGAGTGAGTAGCGCGTTCCCTTCCGTCGCCCGAAAACATTTCCTTTGATTCTCCAAGTCGAAATCTAATTGTTCCACTTTTGAGATTGTACAACACACAACCACACGAATACACACGGTTCGAACAGTTTGGCACTTTCTCGTTAGGTTTCCACAGGCGAGACGCAGACGAGAAATGGTCCGGATGATATCTTGGAACTGAGACAATCTTCGCAGTGGGGACAGCGAAGCGACCGGATGACGCGCCGCAATGATCCAAAATTCCACGAACGATTTCTCACGACGTAATCGAGAGCATTTCCCTGAGAGGCTTTGTACAATTGGAAATTTCAAAGTATTTCTCTCTCTCTCTCTCTCTCTCTCTCGTGAGAAAGCCACCCTTGCTATATTTTATTGTAAAATTTCGATTGTACAAAGTGACCACATTGTGTCATATTGGTTTCGTTCTCACGATGAAGGTCGGAAACAAGATGCACAGGTCTCTTATTTCGTTCCAAAAGAGGTCAAAGGATTTGTGTCCGCACAAGCTGTCGCTTTGGAAAACGGTTGTTTCAGTCCCATCGAAGCTGTGCGTCCTGTTAATTTCAAATTAATATCGATTTCATCGATGGGAATATTGAATATGGTAGGAAACATAGTTTAAATAGTACAAAGGAAAAATTTGTTATAGGTCATATGTATTATTTAAATACAGATCGTAGTTCGTATCTCTCGCCCAAAGTCTAGGCCGTAATCGCGACCTCGTTATAGCGAATCCAATTTTCGATGTTTATACATTCGCTGTACGTGCGTGCGTGCGTATGGCTCGGTTCGCACCGATCGTCGGCTACGACGCGTCGTGCCGATTCCGATGTGATGTCCGTGCTAAATTATTTTAACGCGCGTGAACAACGTCGTATGTTACCACAGGCGTGTCACCCGAAGCGAAAATAATTTCACGGAAGATTATCAATCTCATCGGCAACAGAAGCAATCGAAACGACGGTAGGGACGGTCGGTGCGCAAACGCGAGGCCTGTGTCATTCCTGCACATATAAGGGCTAGTTATTTAAGTTTCTTCTCCTTGTTTCTCGTTCGCCCGGTAAACTCGTGTGTACAAATGAAACATTGTTACTCTGTTGGTGGTAGTTTCTTTTGTTCGGACAAAACGTGGGAGAAGACTGATAAAGCGATTTTATTTTTTTTTTAAAGCGGAAGGAATTCCGAGTTAACGCGACACGACCAGGCGTAACTGTAACTCGGTATGCAACATCGAGCGTGATACGTACGAGGAACGTTGGCGATTATGTCGCTCGTTTCCGAAGAAAGGCAGGAGATTTCCGTTGCAATCTAGTAGATTTGCCACTGCACACACACACACACACACACACACACACACACACACACACACACACACACACACACACACACACACACACACACACACACACACACACACACACACACACACACACACACACACACACACACACACACACACACACACACACACACACACACACACACACACACACACACACACACACACACACACACACACACACACACACACACACACACACACACACACACACACACACACACACACACACACACACACACACACACACACACACACACACACACACACACACACACACACACACACACACACACACACACACACACACACACACACACACACACACACACACACACACACACACACACACACACACACACACACACACACACACACACACACACACACACACACACACACACACACACACACACACACACACACACACACACACACACACACACACACACACACACACACACACACACACACACACACACACACACACACACACACACACACACACACACACACACACACACACACACACACACACACACACACACACACACACACACACACACACACACACACACACACACACACACACACACACACACACACACACACACACACACACACGTACCTCTTTTTTGCGTGGCACTTTTTTTTAGGGTGGTTAAGCTCGGTTGTTTTTTTCATGGATCCTGTTTTATCGTATTGAGGATTGCTCCTCTTCCGAGCGGGGCCGGGTGATCCCATTGTGACGTGCGGTGCGTCGCAGCGCCAGTCTCTTTCTCTCTCTCTCTCTCTCTCGATCTGAGAATGCGAAAGGAGAACACAGTGCAATTCGACTTGCATACTCGCGGGGATGCAAACAACTGTAAAGTTAAGATTAATTATCTTTAACTACACTACGGTAAAAGCGAAGAGATTCATAATAAAAGCAAATTGGTTTCTTTATTTATTGAAACTGAGACTATCTCATATATCCGTTCGAGATCCACCGTCGATCCCGATTCCGATCTCTCATGCGACTCATGCGCAATCTGTATTGCGAAGCGGCAAATCTTGCCGAATAAAAAATCCGCGATCACCGGACAGAAGTATAGGTAGGGTTGCCACAAACCTGAAAAACCTGGAAAAGTCAGGGAAAGATATAGAAAAACCTGGAATTTTTAACTTTGCTCACAATTCCCTTAAATATTATCAACTGTATTCTTTTCTTCAATACTCATTTATTTATCGTTCGTCTGAATTTCAGGATTATGTTATTAAACTTTTTTAAGTTTGTGTTGCTTCTAAACGTTAAAGAGTTTGAGATTATATATTGTTAATGGAAAATTCTCCACCGTCATGTGGAAATCGTCGGGGAATTTCAAAATTCATTTTCTGTGGCAACTCTGATAGGTCAAGATCCTTCGTGCCGTGGATCCGATCGAAGCGGTACTCTGAGTGTAATTTAGGATCCTCAACGACTTGCTCTCGAAATGCTGCACATCCAATCTCGCAGTCTCGTTCAATAAATTTCATTACGATCATTGAGAGACTTTTGAATCTGTCTTATTTCTTTTTTTTTCACGAAACGCACGCGAGCAAATTAATTGCGATTAATCGTGATTCGAGCAAAACAAGCACTTCTTCGAAGACGACGATGATTTATCATCATTTTCTGCTGAGCCTCGACATCATATATAAATAGATAAGTAAATAAATAGATTGATCATACATTGATAGATACAAGACTATCGTTCAAACTCGTAATCTCTTTACGCCTCTTAGCGCACGGACGGTACAACCGAATACTACAGATTATGTTCGGCGGTGCACTTATCCGACTCTCTCGCTCTCGGGGGATGCTCCGTCTCACCCCCCGCTTTGGGGAGAAGCTGGGTGCGGATACAGCACTGCGAGAGGCGCGCGCGAGATGATACGTCCCTCTCTCGTGGACCATCGATCGAGCCTTGCGCGTTCAGGAGAGGCTGGCCATATTCCCCCGATCTCCCGATCCCTTTGAGGCGTCGTGTTCCCTGCTAGTCGATGCCGCGGACCGAGGGCTCGCGCGATTCTGGCCTCGCAAGTCGCGGCGTAGATCGTAGGTGAGCAACATCATCATGCGGCTTCGCAATCCGGCTAGTTAGACGCGCTCTCGGTTCCATCCTTCTTTTCTCTCTCTCTCTCTCTCTCTCTCTCTCTCTCTCTTTCCCCCATCTCTTCATGAAGCCCCGCTTTCGACCGGGGTCGCGGTCGTTTTAAGTTGAACCGTTTCGGCAACGTCTACGTCGTCGTCGTCGACCGTCACTCCACCGTCGAGGATCACCGTCCAGGCAAGCGGCAGCTCCTCGGGGAAGAACGCCGGAAGATCGGAAGGGCTCTCGTCGTTCGGTAAGCGCGACCCTCTCGTTGATACAACCGGGAGAACAGGACCTTTGTGCGACCTAGAGTTCCTCGCGATCTCCACGGAGATGCTTTCACGGGCTCGCATTGATTGTTCTAACGCCGATTATCTTGCTAGGAGACACACTGTGGGATTATACTTTGCCTCGCTCCCTCCTCAGAAAAAAAAACCACCCAATTTTGTACACAGTCGCTGTAATTGTTTCTGCGTGAGACTCCTGTAAAAGGGATTATACAAGGTAAACATGTCGCCGTAGAAGCAACAGATAGAGAGAAATGGCGAATTTCCGTGGATTTTACATACCCTCCTTCGGAGCTACGGTCAGCGTCGCCTGGGAGACCTTGAAGGCCAAATGGCCGGAGAACAGTCCGTGCATGGAGCTGATCCGCAGTGCTGGCAGAGGCGGCGACGGAGGTGACGGCGGCGGTAGCACGGGCCAAGGCCGGGACGGTCAGTTTAAGTCATTTGACGAGGGCGGCGACAACACCGAAATGATGACGATGAACGGGGACCAGGCCTATCAAGACCCGGCGGTAGCTGAGGATTCCTTCAGCTACCAGAGGAATGGGTGAGGACGCGTATCGGTGATTCGGGTTGGTTCTTCCGCGGGCCTGTCATCTCGGCTGCGTCTCGATTTCAGGGATAAAATCCGGGCCGGGAGCATGAGTAGCGGTGAATTCAGCGAGTACGACGAGGGCGGCGGAGAGTTCGGCGCGGCAGGTGTCAAGATCAACGAATGGCAGGCCGCCTGGAACGTCACAAACGCTATTCAGGTATCGGTAGACATTATAATTACCCGATTTGCCAATTAGCTTATTATAAAGGGAGGATGTTATTACTATAAGAATTTTATTTTATTTCATTGCGTTCTTTCTCGGCTAAAATAAGCTGCAATCAGAATGTTGCCGCAATTTTCACGTCAGATGATCTTCTTTTATATACTGACAAAATGTTTGCTGTATACATCTTAACATATTTATACTAATCACGATACAGACAATATACCGAAATATGTATATCTGGGGTATTAAATTCTTTTCTCTCTCTCTCTCTCTCACACACACACACGGGCATTTATCGATGTCCAGGGAATGTTCATCGTCTCGCTGCCGTTCGCCGTTCTACGCGGCGGCTACTGGGCGATCGCCGCGATGATCGGCATCGCGCACATTTGCTGCTACACCGGCAAGATCTTGGTCGAGTGTCTTTACGAGCTGGACACGGTGACCGGTCAACGGGTGCGCGTGCGAGACTCGTACGTAGCGATCGCCAAGGAATGCTTCGGTCCGACATGGGGCACCCGTGCCGTCAACATCGCGCAGATCATCGAGCTGCTGATGACTTGTATCCTGTACGTGGTCGTGTGCGGCGACCTGATGATCGGCACGTTCCCAGAGGGTGCGATCGATACACGCAGCTGGATGATGCTGATCGGCATCTTCCTGCTGCCGCTCGGTTTCCTCAAGTCGCTGCAACACGTCTCCATGCTTAGCTTCTGGTGTACAATGTCTCATCTCTTCATCAACGCGATCATCATCGGTTACTGCATCCTGGAGATCGGTGACTGGGGCTGGTCGAAGGTGAAGTGGACGTTCGACACGGAGAACTTTCCCATCTCGCTCGGCGTGATCGTCTTCAGCTACACGTCGCAGATCTTCCTGCCGACCCTCGAGGGCAATCTCATCGATCGCTCCAAGTTCGACTGGATGCTCAACTGGAGCCATATCGCCGCGGCCGCGTTCAAGTCCCTGTTCGGCTGGATCTGCTTCCTGACCTTCCAGAACGACACGCAGCAGGTGATCACCAACAATCTACACTCGGCCGGCTTCAAGGGCCTGGTGAACCTCTGCCTGGTGGTCAAGGCCGTGCTCTCGTATCCGTTGCCGTATTACGCCGCGTGCGAGCTCCTGGAGCGGGCCTTCTTCCGCGGCCGGCCGAAGACGATCTTCCCGACCATCTGGACGGTGGACCGCGAGCTCAAGGTCTGGGGCCTGGCTTGGCGAATCGGCGTGATCGTGTTCACCATTCTGATGGCGATCTTCATACCCCACTTCAGCATACTGATGGGCTTCATCGGCTCGTTCACCGGCACTATGCTGTCATTCATTTGGCCGTGCTACTTCCACTTGAAACTCAAGGGGAACTCGATGGATTTGGGCGCTGTCACATACGACTACTGCGTCATCAGCCTCGGTGTCATCTTCGGCGTGGTCGGCGTGATCGACTCCGGCTCCGCGCTCATCAAGGCTTTCAAGATCGGTATGCCCTTCTGAGCGATCTCGCGCCCTTCAGGTCGTCTCGGCTCGTTCGTTGTTGTTCGTCTTCCACCGGTCCTCGATTCCGACGCCAGCAGACGCACTGCGAATTAGGGATTAACGGGAGCTCGCGTCATAAAATGACCCAATCTGATATACACAACCGGAGGATGCGTTACCCGATAAGCAAGAAATATTAAATCGATTTTCTTAAACACTGACTTTATATGAATTTTAGAAATATTTTGACGTAATATTTCACAAATGTTTTCTATGTAAACTATTATTTCCCAGGAAAAAATTTCTTATATGTAATTATATATTATTATATATAATTATATATTTTCATTTATGGGCATATTCTATATATGACGTTTTCCCTTACGGAAAAGTACTATCGGCTGTGATAGATTGGCTAATGATAAATATTAAAACTATTCAGCAACAATAATTTATCACAGCAAATAATACTTTTTACGCAAGAGTTATATATAATTATGTCTAATTATATCTATGTTATATGAATGATTTCTTGCTCACCGAGTAAGTTTCCTTATGAAATGACTTTCGAGCAATGCCTCCGGAAGAGATGTCGAAGACGCGTCGGCAAGTCGAGGCTCGGCTATTTCGCGTCGCATGTTCGATCAGAGCCGTGGCCAATTAGCGCAATAATTTTGCATTATGTGTAAACATGTACCTACTTTCAGCCTCATCGCATCGGCGTTTCTATGTTACTTTTACATTCGACGACGACGAGGTCGCGCGATTCTTTCGGCCCGTCGAGACGGAGAGCGCGAGCGCCGGAGAGAATCTCCGCGCTCGCGTTTATTCGCGACAGCCATCCATCACCACTCGCCGCGCATTCCAACCACGGCGATTGTTTTTCCACTTATTCCGGGAGCTTTGTAGATAAAACGAGGCTTAGATCTAGCGAGCGCGCTCGATTAAAACGTGACGATATCCCACAGAGAGAGATTTATAAGAAGTGTACCTTCCGTGAGTCTTCCTTACGATGCAGTTGCGAGGAGTACAGCCTAACTAACTTATATAGTTGACTACTGTTACCGTATTTTGGATTTTATAATTGTATTCGCGGAACTCAAGCCTGCGCGTGGTATCGTTTTCGCGCGACGCGTTGAATAGTTAGTCGCGACGGCGCAGCACGGCGCGGCGGTCGCGTACGATCGATTCGAACATCGGCCGCATTCGGCAGAATATTTATTTTACTACTGTTGGAACTGTTTTCTTGAGATTGGATTATTCCTTTAAATCTAAAAGAATAATCGAATCTCAGCTCAGAAAGCTGCCAATAGTTGCAAAATAAACGTTCTGCTGAACGTGGCTATTTTTCTCGACAGATTTCGGAACGCGTCGCATTTTCAAAATTTCGAGTCGTAAAAAGAATGAAGCGATTGTGCATGAGCGTTTGGATAATTTGGTAAAAACCCTGAGTATTAAAACCGCACACACACACACACACATTTTTGTGAAAAATTGCATCAAGGAGAAACACGGGACACACGGTTATATGATTTGTGATTCATCGAACATTCACAGCAGCAAACTGGACCGTTCGATCGTAACCCCTGATAATTCGAAGTTCGAGTTTCTCTTGCCACGATGTAATTGTTCACGAAAACGCATAATGTATTAGGGAGTTTTTGCAATATCATCTCTTAGATATGATAAACGCTAAAGTTCGTTCCGATATTCACTGCCAGTACTGCGAATCTACCCAGCAAACACCTAATAGTAACATAACATCAATATTATAATTTCCCACTCAAAAATGTAACTGTTACATAGCATGCGCGTTATAATTACACTTATATTCTTGAGTGGGAAATTATAACATTAATGTTATGTTACTGTTAGTTGGTGTTTGCCGGTTTACAGTTTGTGTTACGTACTATGGATTTGAAGTGCTGGCTATGATTATCGAGATGCACTTTAGCGTTTAATATTGCAAAAACTCTTCATTTATTATCACGACAACGGTAATCCAACGGACGCGTTTTTTGGAGCCTGCGAGAAGAGCCCGCCGTGCCGCCGTATATTTAACAGGACGCAAGAGGATGCGCCAACAGCAGTTATGTATGTACAACCGAGTACAATTAAGCCGTTTAATCCAACGTCTTCCAAGATCTGACAGAGATACGTATCGTTAGGTCGCACGTTAGTTTAAGGAGCGAGTATAAACAAACGTAGAGACGTCCCGTGAGAGCTGCGAGGTATTCCGACGACTCGAGGGAAACGGGATCAGAACGTACGGACAATAATGATCGAGATTCTCGTTTCTTCTCGTAGATATTTAGATAACACTAAGACTCGCTATACGTTCCCGGGCAGTATAGACTGCTGAGAGTCTTGAAGATATTTAAAAGACGTCCGAAAAAGTAAGACGTCGTTTAGATGAATGTAAGATTTTTCTAGAAGTTTTTCAAATAGCAGGGTGACATCAAATGACGTTTTAATGATATCTTACTGACATTAGAGATATCATTAAGACGTTATTACGTCATTTGGTGTCATCTTGCTATTTAGGTTGCGCTGTTTGGATCACCGAATATACTCCCGAGTATATACAGAACGTTCCAACTGCGATTATTCCTTTCCAGGGATTCTTGGACTTACCGTTTTCCCTCGCAGCGTCGGCGTTCCGCAGACACGGAAAATTAACGATCGTGAAACGAGTCTTCCAATAATGTCTTCCAGATCGACGACGTCGATCAAGATAATAACAATAATATATACATATATAAATATATATAAATACACACACATACACACACATACACACACACACATATATACTAACAATAATGGTAATGATGTATCACTATTTATTGAGCAAAGATTTTTTGTCGAATGATATTGAATATTATATCGAGAGTTGTAGGCGTTAAGCGTTAACATGTAAGGTTACGATCATGGTATAATTGATGTTTCATATCAAAGGATATATCGATGACACAATGTAAGTAACATCGCGCTGTTTCACGAGAAATCAATTTAGAGCGTTAATGAGGGATCATCTTCTTTATATCGACAACAATTATCAGAAAAATAGTTAGACGGGTGTCACACATCGGAATCCTCTTCGTGGTTGCGAAGCGGCAATCTAAAGAGAGAATACGGATCGAATAGCAACGTTATTTACCCTACGAAACTGTCAACGTATAGTCATCGAGCTGACAACGAGGATGAATAATGGTTTAGAGGAATAGTTAAGGAAATATGTTACGGACGAAGACGGTAGTCAAAGAGAACCACGAAGAGGCATTATCCGGAGACTTCGATGTCCTTGTCGCGGGCATCTGTAGGCTTGTAAAGCGCTTTCGCAGAAATATCCATATTTTGTGGCGTCTCGAGAGGAGCGAACCTCATCTCGGTGTTGTGTAGGCAGAATATTACTTATAAACGTTACAAGATGATGTAAAACGGCCTCCGTATATTAACGAGAATATATGAAAATATATTATCCGTATGTGAGTATACGAGGGGTGAAAATATATCGACAAAATTTTACGGACTCGTATCGTTCTTCATTCGCATCTTCACCCAGAATTACGTAATCCGTTCTTTTTTGCCAGCTAAACTAGCTGCACTAATTCAAGAAATTCACGCACACTGAAGCGTGAGAATCTTGCATGTACGTTTCATACGCTTCAATGTATATGTCAATCTCCTGAACTGGTGCAGCTAATTCAGCTAAAACGAACAGACTAATCGCATCATCTCATGCAAAGAATGATCACTAGGGAGAACTCACAGAAGAGGTAAATTACATACAAATTACAGACTAACATTACTACAATTACGTTACTCTCCTGTTTTTGTGAAGAAGTTTTCCTCGCTTATTTTCAGACGTGTATTTGTAAGAGGAGTTTCGTGAACGAGGGATCTTGGATCGGTGTTTTGACAGATTAAACGCGACTCGATTCGTTAACAATACTTTATTGCCACTTTTTCTCACATTAAAGTATCCTTAGAAATGCAAAAGGCTATGGCTGAAAATAACAAAAATTATGGAGGCTTCAAATTTCTCAGTACTGGATATGGCAACGTTACGCCTTTCCTCTTCAATGATTAAGAAAGAAAACGAGAGTAACAGGCTCAGCTCTGAGAGAAGAGCTCTTCTCAGCTATACTACTGTCGTTCTTGACGACCGGCTTCGGCTACTAGTTTAGATATTTCTCTAATATGGTATATATGAATTATAAAAAAAATTAATAATCGAATATGTGTGCGTATTCTCTATATGATTTTGTTCTCTTGAAGAGGTACACAATTTGGAGTTCAATTCAACGACGATTTGAGTCGCATGGGCTTTCGTGGATTTTGTAATAATTACCTTCCAACGAATCTTAAGAGCAACGAAAAAAAAAGAAATAAGTAAAAAATATAAATATTATCAAGCAATAAAATATAAATAAATATGTATAAACTATGAAGTCGAACAACATTTCCAATTGGCAGAAGTTACCTTTGCTCGGATATATTATACACGTCTATACTTTTTTATGCATATAAAATCAACATTGCTCGTTAAATATTTCGTCGCACATGATTTCACAGTTTTCGCTAATCTTAAACACTGCCGTTGATTGTTCTCAGGCCAATTATAAAAAAATATTTCTTGATTGTCATGCACGAACAGAGTTCTATTTTCAGTCACGCTTTTCACGTGAAATGATTCAGAAATGTCATAGAGAGTAACATGCACTTCGACGAACGCCGTGCTTTCTGTTAACATAAAATAATCTATAGTATGTGTAATACATACATAAAGCATTATATTATCCGGATTCTCAGCATCCAATGAGAATCGGAAATAAAATTATATAAACGGAATAGATATTATACAACAGGCTATAAAATTCTGAAATAAAAAAAAAGTCGCGGTGTTATATAACTCGGCTATGCTGATGATAATCGTCCACGCGATACTCGGATGTGTGTCTTGTCTCGACAATAAAAACTCGCTTTCTCCCGAACTATTATTCGAATAACTCCATATTTAACTCGTATATTGCCATAAAAATTGACTTTTGAGATATATCACGTTTCAACAAGTATAATTATAAAAGCTTCGTCTCTTATCACGTTATCGGTAACTTGTAGTTACGTCTGTAACATTTTTATACATACATACGTACATATTTTTTCCTCTTTACCTCATATCTCTTTTCTATTATTTTTCAGCTTCGACCACTTCGTTTGAAAGTGCCTTCTCTTTTTCTACTTGCAGAACACCTTCTGAAGACTCCACCGTCTTGTCATTTGCAGTATCGTTCTTTTCTTCCTCGTTGTTATTAACGACTGTGCATTCTTGAGTTTCATTAATACGTGTCATTTCTGTAGCTTGTTTATCGTTGATATTAATTTTTTCGTCGGGAGCAGCGATTTTATCGTCTATTAAAACTTTTTCCTCTTTTAAAGCTTTATCATCACATTCCGACTTGTTTTTTCCCGTCACGGAACACAAATCAGTTGGAGACGAGCTTATTGCGTTATCAGCTTTTTTTTCGTTTGGAGAATTTTCCGCATCACGTTTGACATCGTTCTCTTGCTCGTTCGTATTCTCAATTCGCTTTCTATCACAGTTATCGCTCACGATCTCCTCAGTTTGCTTCATTGACAAATTCGAGTCTTCATTTTTCTTCGTAATTTTCTCAGATTCATTGTTAACATCACACAGTGTGTCTACCGTAAACTTCTCTTCATTCTTATCATTATCGTTATCTTCTTTCGTCGCTGATGTTGAATCCGTTTCAGCTACTTTGCACTCGGACGAAGCAGCCGCTTGAACAATCTCCGTCTCGTTCGATTCATTTTCAACGGCAGAAGCTTCGATCTCCATTTGAACTTGTGACGCAGGCACCGGTTCCAAATTTGTCAAAGTCGATTCGCTTTTTACCTCTGCGCAAACTTCACTGACATTCGTTTGTGTATTTAAATCATTGCTCTGATTATCACAATTATTTAATTCTCGGGCTTTCTCGCCAGATTCACTGGAAGCAGCGCTTTCCTTTACATCCGTATCATCATTTCTCGGTGATTCCGCATTATTTTCTTCTTCCAGCTTTTCAGGCTTGAACTCAAGTTCTCGTGAATCCTTACACTCTTCCGGTGCCTGCGATGGCCTCAATTCCACTTCGTGCGGTTTCTGCGCATTTTCGTTGATATCTTCCCTCCCGATCTCTTTCTTGCGGAAATAAGGCGACTTATTGCCAATGTCTTTTCTCCTCTGCAATGGCTGCGTTTTTCGTGCATTGGGGGATCTTTGGAGATTATCGTGATAAATACCTTTCGGCTTGTCCTCGAAGGACTTCGGCCGTGAAAAGCAGTCGGTTTCGCCGGAAGTCACCTCAACGTCCGAGTGACTGCTGTACGTGACGCGGCTCCTTTGTCGCGGCCCTACCCTACCTGTTCCAGCGATACTCGGCGAGTTCACTGAAACGAACAACTGGTTTAAAGAGGTTCTAGCGTTAAGTGCACTTTCAACATACCTTTGACACTGGTCACTGGACCTTTCGTCATATTTCCTTGATTCAGAGTAACCTTGATGCCTTTGTCGGTAGCGATAACGGTTCTACCTTCAGAACCGGGTGACAAAGGATTCTTCGTGTGTCCATCCTGATGGTACGCGTTGTTAGAGCGATTTTCATAATTACTATGAAAATGCTTCGAATTCCCGCGATAAGAACGATGATTACCACCGCGATTATGGTGTGCATAATCATTTCCTACGAGAAGAAATTTCATGTACCAATTAGTAACAAGAATACAAATACGAGAGACTCTCTGTGATTCCTTAGTTGCGCTTTATGTAAGCGTCATCTTTCTCGATCGGTTCTCACCATTAACATGGTATCTTCTATCGTAATCTTTATGATCCTTCTTCACGTAATCCCCTAATTTTGCCTCAGATCTAGTCACCTCGTTCATGATGTGCGCCTGCAACAATCACACGCATGCAATGTCTATGCGTGTAACATTTTTTTTGCATAATCTCGACGGCTCTCACTTTGTCGTTGTCCCATTCTCTGCGCCAATTACCCTCCGCCGTTCTCTGCCTGCTGATGCGATCCTCGTCGATGCGATTTCTCTCCGCTCTCCAAGCCTCGTATTCCGGCTGATGCTCGTCCCTGTGCGGTCCTCTGTTCGTTCTGTAATCCTATTACGGGCAAAGCAAAGTTATTATAAAAGAATAAATGAGATCAAATACACTTGAAATGTGTTGAAGATTTATTCACTCTTTGCATCCCATCCTTTCCTCCAAGTTTCCTCCTGAATGTGCCTCTTGGGTGTTTCTGTCCTCTATTTGGAGGATTGTCCTTTATACTCTCCATATTGCCTTCCTCTCTCTCGGAATCGGCTAGGAAATTATATTTAGGGTCAGGTGGAGGCCCTTGTCCCTGTAACGGTAATATATTAAAAATTAACGAGTTGAAACAAGTTCGTCCAACTTTACAACTAAAATTAACTGAAATAAATTGATATAACTATAATTACCTGTTAAATTAAATTATTGTTACTAAATATATTATTCGAATATAGTTTTTCTTTTATGTACCTGAGCGAAAGTGTGAACTTTCCTTCCTTCTCCACTAGCTGCGTGATATTGCTGAATGTGCTCATGATGTTCTTTGACAGGCTTCGGTTTATTGCTCGCTCGAGGTGGATTAGAAAATTCTGGTGGCTCCTTCCTCTCGGGCCAATCTGTAGATGGTACCATTTGTACTAGTGCATTCAATTTAGCTGCATTTTTCTTATCTTCCTCCACTTCCTAAATGACAAAATCCATTATCATATTATGTCGTGTAAGTACTTGTTAGTAAAGTCACTTAATTCTTACCTCATATCTTCTCCTGATTTCTTCATTTTGTTGCTTTATCTTGTTAATCTTCTCTTCGAGAGCATTAGCTGCCATCTGCAACGTAAAGAAAAATCAGATTAGTGATCAATCACAAGTGAAAATTGCAGAGCAAAGTATTGTGTAGCGTCGAATTGTTTCGTTATTTGTTTTCATTATTATATGTTTTTATTATTATTCGTTTTAATTGTTTGAATCTTCATTGAAAGTATCACGGGAGGCACTCCTAACAACGGTAATCCAAATCATTTAACAGGACGACACGCGCGATTCGGTGGGTATTCGTGTCACGTCCCGGCACGTCATAGGAGTCGCGAAAGGAATGTCACTTCCGAATTCTCTAGCCTCTAAATAGCGGTCGGTGGCGAATGGCCGACCCCGATCTACGCGCAGATCCCGTCGATTCGTTGCTCCGTCGCCGCTCGCATCTCGAGCGTTACCCGAGGAAAAGGAACGAAACGGAGGAAAAAAGAAAAAAAAAGGGGGGGAAACGCGAGAATCGAGCGGATTTTCCCTGGCTCGGAACGATCCGACACGGCTCCGAGCGTCCGCGACGTAAAAAGTCAAGTAGGACATTACTTTTTCCGCGGCGCATAAGTCGACGGTGCGCAAATTCGTCGCGCGATGCACCACCACGGAGAGGCGTTGCGCGAATGCAACTTGGAAACTCGGGAGAAACTCGCCGCGTTGACGAGGATGCGCGCACCACGTCGCACCAAACGAGCGGCGCGAATGAGATCTGTTACGAGGGGGAGGGGGGGAGGAGAGAGAGTATCCCGGTACCGTTAGAACACATTTTTCATGCATCGAATTCTAGCCTGAATGGGAACACGCTCGGTGTGTCCGATCGACGCGAGCGATTCGAGATGAGAAAGGAGATCGGATCGCGCACAGGATGACAACGTACGTTGAAACGAACTGCGGAAGAATCGTCGTGGATCGAGCTGACGTTCAGAACATCGCACGCAACTGTTATGTCAGACGCAGGAAACACGCACAACCGCTCCCGGCCGCACTCGGCGCATCTGTCACTCCTCGTGCGCCGACTCGGCGCGACCTTACCGACCGACCGGGCGAGGCGCGTTATAGTTCCGGCGTGCAATGCGCGATAGAGCCCGGCCCGGTCTGGAGCCAACAGAAAGAAGAAGAAACAAAATTATAGGCTCGCGTCGCAGCTGGCGGTTTACGGTTTAAGGTTATGATGAGACGACGAGATTGATATATGCGATAGAGTGAATTGGTGACAGACGGCGGTATGATGTAGCGTCGAGAACGAATGCCGAGTGATCGAAACGTACGACCCAGTCACACGATTCTCTGCCGACGCGGTAAAATGGAGGAGAAAGAGAGTTAGGTAAAACGCGGTGATCCTCCCCCGGGCTCTTTGGCGGCATTTCCTTTGGTCGCATTATTTAATTGGATTGCTCAATCTAGGAGTGACAGTCGTGCACCTGACATGTGTTTTATGTAACACTCTCACCTGCGATTACGTTTGTCGGACGTGGTCACAATGATCTGAGAGATTGATCGGTTCGTCATGTGAGTAGCATGCGAGATCAATTCGAGATTCACGTGTCCGGATTTGAAATCCGTGTTAATTTCGTGTATCTCACTGCGTGTTCGTAGAAGGTTAACGTCGAAGGCTTTGCACTTTTCTATGCAGAAAATGGTGGAGAAGATTCCGCTGCGAAAAGCCATCGTTAGATTGGACTATCCGGCGATCATATCTTTCGGCAATCCGCTGCTCGACATCTTCGTGGCATTGGAAAGTGACGATTTACTTAAGAAGTACAATCTTAGATCGGACGGCGAGACTGAGCTGTGCGAGACAAAGATACAAGAGTTGATAGTGGATTTACCATCAGAGTTAATGAGTATATTTGTTGGAGTATGCTTTGTGCTTGCACTGTATGCAAACGTTGATTTTCTAGGATCAGATAGCAAAAAGAGAAAAACAAGTAAATCCATTCGGTCGACAGAAGTCTACGAGTCAATTTTGTGCGAAAGATAGAGATATATCAGTGAACAACAATATCAACAAAAATTAATTATTACAGTGAATTAACCTATACATCTTGTTGTATCTTAGTTTGTATATAATTGTATATAATACACTTTCACAAACAAAAAAGATTGTATCTCCGTCAATATTGATTCTTGGACCTACGTTGACTGGATAATTTTTATCTATTTTTACAAATACTGTGTGCACCTAAATCTTTGATTCATCCTTCAAATTATCCTATTAGATCATGCTATGCAAAAAATAAACAGTGCAAGCATCAATATTTCATAAGATTTATAGATTCTCTGAGAACCATTATTACTGACAATAAGAAATCCCATCATTGTTGATTCTATAGAAACACTGACTGAAGATTACATCATGTATACATTACCACCCATTTAATGTGGAAATTTCCTCATAGGTCGGAACAAAGAGTAAGTCCTGGAGGATCCGCACAGAACACAATGAGAATCTTGCAATGGCTCTGCGATGAGACTCACGAATGCCATATTGGCACTTTTTGCGGCGCTGTTGGAACCGATCAAAGGGGTTCGGTACTAGAGAAACTAGTTCGACTGTCGGGGGTGGATGTGAGGTTCGGAACGCGTACAAAATATCCCTGTTATTATACATTTCGTGATGCGATAAATTCGATTTTTTCTTTGCGTATTAGATATGCCATGCATACAAGCCTTCCAACCGGATTATGTATTTCTCTCGTGAACGGTACATCCCGCAGTCTCGTTGCGAACCTCGGCGCGGCCAATATATATACGTTGGAGGATTTCAAGAAGGTCAATTTGCGATTCGATAATGTAAAGATAATTTACATCGAGGGGTTTTTTATAACGCACAGCTTGGAGGTGGCCAAAGAGTTGGTGAAGCGGGCGCAGGAGAAGAATATTATTATAGCGTTTAATCTTAGCGGTCTCTATATATTCAAGGTACAAACGATACGCAGCGTGTAATGTGCGCTAAAAAGCGATATCCGTAACTTCCTCCTTTGTTTTTGTCAAATTAATGCGGGCGCCCGCTACGTTTTTCACTCTTCATTGTTCACAGGATCATCATCCGGCGATTTGCGAGATGGTCGGCCACGCCAAGATCGTTTTCGGGAACGCGAGGGAAATGATCGCGTTGGCGCAAGCGTTGAACGTTAAGTACGACGATGTGACTGATATACCCTTCCTGTTGAACAGCCTAAAGAGGATCACAGTGGACGTTTCCAACGCTACTAGTAAGGACTGGTTGGCCGATGACGGTATATTCGTCATGACGCGCGGTGGGTCTGCACCAGCGATTATCGTGTGGGGCAAAGGACAATCTGTTCAGGTTTGTTTCACAATCAAGAAAGCCTACTGGAATCGAAATGAGCATGAGTAGTACCTAAAGAAAAATACGCACTCAGGTAAATATTCTTGTTACAAGCATCACATAAGTTTATATATCCGCAAATATATCAAAGTTTATATTATAAACATCAAATTTACAAGAGAAGTAAACTGAGTAATCGTTTATCTTAGAACATGACATTTTTCTCTGCATGAGAAGGTACTTGAGTCTCTTATAAATAGATATTAATGTTGTCTACGTCTTGAAAGTCTTATCACTGACCGTGCACCTACGAACACAAATCGATATATTTGCAATCTTCCAAGCGTTAAATGCAATACAATAACAACTTTATTTTGAGTGCATCAGCGACTAGAAGAACAACCTCTCGGGGTTGTTTCAGAACAAAAGAGATAAAATTCTTTAGTAGTTTAGTATATAAATAATAAAAGAACGTATAATTATATTTGCAATACAATTCAAAATATATGATGTTAATTATTACAAATCTCCCCTACGTTTAGGTACCACCTATTGTACCGAAGGCGCCTATCGTAGACACCACGGGCGCCGGGGATGCTCTGGTAGCTGGCTTCCTGGCCGGCGTTTTAGCTCACTGGGACCCGAAGAGCTGCTTGGAGTCGGGATGCAGGGTCGCTTCTTACATAACGACTCGCGTCGGTGTCACATTACCGAGCAGCATACCTGCCGATCTGATGCTATGAATGACTTGATCCGTTTAGGACGAATCGGCTAAATCGTTACCTGATAACCCGTAAACGCACGGTTATTTATTACCTCAAAGTTTTATTAGCGCGTTATCGACCATTAGACGAACGGTAAATTAGCATTCCTCGATGTTACGTCCATGTTCGATTAAGATATATTTATTTAAGCGAGTATATATATACACACGTACATATATACATACATACATACATACATACGCATATATATATACATATATATATGGTGCGCATGGCGTGTGAGTGTCCACGTTGTAAAACGATGCAACATTCGTGAGAGTTTATTTATTATAGAGGTCACTACACTGTAACATGTTGTTCGTCTTGTGGCTAAATCGTGCGTTGTCGACTGTGCGCACGGCACTATTATTATAATAACAATTATAATTATTAAAGAAATAGCGCGATATACTAGAAATTTTGGTCGTTGTTACTCTGTAGATCTATGTAGTCCATCCGTTTGCGGTGTGCAACAAAGTTTGTTACTAACGACTGGCTTTCTTTATTTTTATATTTTGTAAAAATGCCGGTACAGCTTATGGGAGTGCGAAGTAAACACAGATTGCGCGCGCGTTTCTTACGCCTATGTTCTTCCCTCATTGGCACTGTACGTGCTCTCGTGCGTACGAGACGGTGTCCGTACAATTCGTAATTCCCGGCAAAAGTGTCGCCAACTCTCGGGCGCGTCCGTGTCGTAAATCATTCACGACACTCCCGAAGTTGTCCACTTCCGTATCTAGAGGCTTATCTAATCGCATCCGTGATTTCATGATCGAAAGTTGACACGCCATATCGCCGCAGTTCAGCTGGTTCAAATACGCAGATGAGTCATCGAGTAGAGTTAAGGAGGAAGCGGAGGTAAGAAGGAATGGTACGCAGTATCGCACAATTACAATTTTAGATTTGCTTTTGGTAAAAAAATGCGACCGAATACAAAAGTGCGTAACGAACCGGTACGATTTCGAGAACTCTGACGAGACGAGCAGGAAAGAAAGAAAGAAAGAGAGAGAATACGACTGATAAACATTACATACATTACAAGTCTCTGTCAATTTCACACAAGGCACTGCAAAGATTCTCCAAGTAAAACTCACCGGGAAACGCACGTCGATATGGGATCTAAGAGTAAAGCACCATCAATGACGCCAAAATTAGCTACGAAGATGCATGTCAAGTACTTCCAGAGGTTACTGCAGATCATGCCCAGCGATCTGGTAGAGTTTGACTCCACCAGACTGATGATCGTCTACTTCGCGTTTTCCGGCCTGGACCTGCTGAACTCGTTGAACGAGATCAGTGAGGAGGCAAAGCTGCAAGCGATCGACTGGATTTATGGTCTCCAGGTACAAGGAGCTGGTCCCAGATCCGGGTTCCAAGCATCCACGACCATACCCAAAGAAGTCGCTGAGTACCAGTGTGGTCACTTAGCAATGACCTACACTGGCTTGGTTACCTTGTTGATCTTAGGTGACGATTTGAGTCGAGTTGACCGAGATTCCATCATCGAGGGGCTTCGTGCATGCCAGAACCCCAATGGATCCTTCACAGGTATGGTGATGGGTTGCGAGAGTGATATGAGGTTCCTCTACTGTGCCTGCTGTGTCTCAAAGATTCTAAACGATTGGTCCGGTATCGATATTCCAAGAGCCACTAACTATATCTTACAGAGTATTGTAAGTATTGTTATTATCTGTCACTGATTGATATCATCCATACAGAGGAAAGATAGTCCCCTATATTCGAATAATTTCAGTCATTTGATGGTGGTTTCGGGCAAGGGCCGGGTCTCGAGTCTCATGGAGGATCTACTTTTTGCGCCGTGGCAAGCCTAATCTTGATGGGCCAAAGGAAACTATCGAGTGAACAGTTAGCTCGTTTGAGTCGTTGGTGCCTTATGAGACAGGATGGTGGCTTTCAAGGCAGGCCAGGCAAACCGCCCGATACATGTTATAGCTTCTGGATTGGTGCTACACTCCATTTATTCGGAATAAGAGATTTTTCAGACGCCGAGCAGAATAAAGCTTTTATCCTCAGTACTCAAGATTCGTTGATCGGAGGATTCGCCAAATTCGAGAACACCAGACCTGATCCTTTGCACACATATTTGGGTAAGTGTGAGGGTATATTTTTTTTTTATAATATAAAAATTGAAAATATTTTTACCAAATATGATCTATATTTCTATTGGGCTCCTTTGAAAGTATTCTTGTAGACATAACTTTTTAATAATAATAACATTATATAAATGTTTCTTACTCGACAGGTCTCTGCGGTTTGAGTCTCCTAAAATTTCCCGGAGTGCGTCCAATAAATCCCGAACTCAACATGTCCGAACGGGCTTACGAGCATTTAAAACAGATTCACGAAAAGTGGCAGAGCGAGTGATTCTGGTTCCTTTCAAGAAGTCGTGATTCTCATATCAAACGCACAGAGACAAATATATCAGACTCAACACTTTTTTGCATTTGATCGTAAACGTTCATTTGTATTTTATCGCATTCTCTGTGCTAGAATCGTCATTCTAAAGGTGTCAATTAACACTGCTACGATAATTATATGGTATACATTAATAGCGCTTCGTTTCACATGATTTGGAGCTGCTTGTTGAACCATGTGCTTGTTACAGAGATACACATTCATATGTACATATATAGAAATATGCAGATATTAATATAATTAGGAAAAAAATGTGGATGCGCGCACGCATTATTCTAAAGCAATGTTTCCCGAGCTACGTCTCGCAATAATGAGAAACGCAACGTTCTTTGTTTTTATCTACAAATAGTATTTGGTTTTATTTATCATTTATTTATTATTGACTTATTTTATTATTAATTATTTACTAATTATTTAATATATTTATCAATTTCTTTCACACTGCCAAAAAAGAAAAAAAAATATATATATATATGCATTTACACACATGTAGGGAATAAGATACCTCAATATATGACAACGAAAAATTTAATAGAATCGATTCTTTTTAACAGAAGTGCATGTTCTTTACAAGGTTTCTCTCGTGCGATGAAAAGGTTTGGGAAGCATTGCTTTAGAGGGAAAAAGAGAAAAGATATTAATAAAAATAACTTAGGCTACCGTTTGTAACTTGTGCTTTTGATTCCATATATTTAAGCTGCTGTCCCTCTAATGTGACCATTAGTTTGGAGCGGTCGACATACCTAATAAAAAATAACGGATCAAATTTAGTTCAAACTCGAGACTTGTTGAGTCGAAACGCGAACCCTATTTAACTGCTCACGAATTTGGCCGCTTGCATTAGTGCGCACTGAGGCTTGTTTATAGGCCGTTTTTATATTTAAGGTCGTCTTAAATACACCTTCAAAACTTAAGCAATAAAACGATCTGTACGGATTACAGATCATTTTACTAGCTAAGAAATATTTTAAGACGTATTTAAAGTCTTTAAATACATAAGAATAGACTGTGAACAAGCCTTAATGCACACTGGTGCAAGCATTATGTAATACTATTATATGACCAGGATGAGAGAGAAGTCCTGTCTTGTAACCACGGTGCGGGAATATGGGTTTACTTATCTATTTATATTTTCTATCTATATTTTCCTCTCTTTTTGTATGTATTTTGAACGTAATGCGCATGCGTCGGATTGATGTCTCCGCCAATAGGGAAATAAAATATATTTTAGCACGCGCGCGTGTGCGTGTGTATCTTCTGCTTCGCTTCTTCAGACAATTTCCCTCTTATAAACAGCATAAAACGGCTGGTTACATAGTAATATTACATATATGAGGCAACCACCGAACAGTCAAGATATATGCGTACATCTAGAAACGGATGTGTAAGGACGGAAATTTTTAGTTACTTTCGATCTAGTAAATGCATTCTGTCAACTATTTATCGCATAAGAGCGCATGAGCGGCTCTCATCTGAAGTATTTCGAAACGCGTCGAAAAAATGTGTGCAAACTGTTTTGTTTGTGACATTTATGAGTGTGTGAAATGTCATTACTGAGAATCATATAATTTCTATTTATATGTCATTATATTTGTATATTGAACACACATCTGAAGTAAGTCTAAAATAAGTTTAAAGTAAAGTTGCTCGACGTTTGACGAGAATTTCTACGTTGATTCTGATTAATTTTCCGCTAGGTATACAGCTGTCTCGATATCACGCGAGCAGAAAGATTCCGAGGATTCCGAGATGACTGATATTGAGGATATCCGTCGGTAACACCGTTTACTGATGATTGAAAAGCGATTTACCTTTAATTTTTCACTAGAATTGATCCAACGTCTTTCGGCCCGAACAAGCTTAACCTATAAGCCCGGATATGGAGCAGATTCCTTCATCTTCGAGCGAAACGGTCTCCAGTCAGAAATCATTGCCATCGTCTTATGACGCCGGATGGAACGATCCTCCAGAATGGGCGATGTCTTCGCAACTTGGAACTTCCTCTATTGGAACGTCCAGTAAGAGATTGCTGAACAAGCGAGTGGCATTCCCACTGTCTTCGCAGACTTCAGCATCAGAGAAAACTAGTCTTTTGCTTCCATCTAACATGCCTCCAGTTTCATTGTCTTCCCTGAAGATAACTACAGCTCCCCATAAGCCTCTCATGACTCCCATCGCTAAGGACACTACTACGACAGAACTATTGGAGTCAAGTTTCGACAAAAGTCAAGCTTTAATAGAGGTTATAGCCAACTTAGAGTCTGTGATGAAGAAACAGAGGATGGAGAAGAATAAGCTGGAGGAGATAGAAAAGAGATTGGATATTATGAAGTCTGATTGGCTAGAAGATAAGTTGAACGATATAGTACAAAGGAGTATTCTGGATATGTCGAAAGGTAACAATGAAATCTTTGCATCCATATGTTGCTCTTGACTGGTTGCTAAAATGAGCATATATGTTTTTAGCATTGTTGAAGAAAGATGTCCAACAAGCTGACACGATCCATATCAATCTTATGATGCAGCACGCAACCATTTGTCGTGCCTGGATACCCGCTATCAGACATGTAATATTAGAATTGAAAAAGGAAGGCGAAGTTTCGCAAGTGGAGCATTCGCAATCACCTCTATTACCTATAGAAAAGATCGAGAAGAGTGAGGAAAAATAAATGTTTTAACAAGTGAGCTCATCGTATCGAGAGTATAGATATCGGAGGACAGAGGCCCATATTCTGAACTTTCTTTTATATAAGTGGCTTAGAAACCACCTTATTGGCTGAGAAGCCATATTTAAGGTATTTTCGATAAAAGAGACTTCAGAACACGGACCAAAGACTTTTATACATTATCAATTACTTGTCACGTAATGCTTTTACGGCGAATGTGCAACATTACGGGCAGATAGAGTCGCAATCATCGCAAGGAAAAAAATGAAAATACAGTTGTACTCATAAAAGTTTTTTGTATTTTTCATTTCTCTCTTATGTATATTCACAAAGGACAATTACATCTGACTTACCACATATCTTTGTCTAAATGTATGCATCTTACGTCGACAATAGTCATCAATAGCTAAAGTCAGTTATTTCATTACTTATTACATATTGTATCCCCTAGTGTTACTCTAAAGCATAATTGATTTCTTAAGTGGACGCGATCCGGAGAGCGTGGGTGGCCCGTCTGCGCGTCCTGAACGAAATTCATTATTTAACCCGAGAAACGCTTTCATTTATCGCAATCAGAGTCTTTTTTTTTCCATTGCTTTCGCTTGTCTCTCTATTCTCGCCGTCGCGACTTGCGTTGCTTTAATCGGGCGCGAGAGATGACCCTTCTTTTATCGACGCGTGCCAAAGAATGCTTTACAAGTGTGATGGCGCTTAGAAAACTTACAATTATAACTTACGACCATTTCTTTAATCGTCAATATATTAAATTTCTTCCACTCTTAAATAAATATTCATAAATACATCTGGGGAGCGACGTGCGCGAAAACTCTCTCGACAATCAATCTCTCCCTCTTTCTTTCTCTCTCTTTCATTCTCACATTCTTTCGTTCTCTCATTCGGTCTCACTCTCTCACTTCGCTCATCCAACAGGAAGAACAGGAGTCTCGCTAATACCGCGAGAAGCCGCGAATGCGAGCCGAGAGATGATCACGTTCTTGCGCGTCCTCGCCCGAATTTCGATTTTAAAATTTCCTCGTGGCTTTATCCAAAAATATATGTACACATATGTGGTCGGTGTATACGTAACGCTACATCCTTACACATACATATGCGGATCCAGAGATTTCCCGAAGTTGCACCAACGATTCGCGTGGTGACGCGTGTATGTATATATGTACGTACGTATATATACATACATACACACAAATTCGTTATTTTTTAATTAAAAGCGATATATCTATATTAATATCTCTATAAATTAAAAGTTCGCGGTTGTGTGCGGACTACTCAACGTTGTCAATCAGCCGATGTTGGTGCAGCCCTCGGATCCTTAAGATATTCAAGATGGACGGCGCTAATTCGCCCGTTCCGCTCGTTATTAATAAAACTATACTCGCGATCTCGAACGATGCAACATCTCGCTCATCAACCGTTCATTTCTCTGCCGTCGATCGTTCTCGATGGTGAAGACAATGTGTGTAAGTCTCGATTTCGCGGGACATATACATCGACTCGATCTGCTTCCACTTTTTATCCCCCTTTTGCTTTGTTTGTTGCTTGTTCGTTATCGTTATACACATTCATACGCTTGCTACTAACTATTTGTAAAATTTGTTCTCGTATTTCCCATTATTACGCACGCGCTCTTCTTCGCTCGCCTCTTCATCATATCTCTCTCTCTCTTTTTTTCTGGATTTTCTCGCTGGTTTTTTCGTACAAAACAAAATGGCATCTTTTTGGCATTGGAAGAAAAAATACACTCTTCAACGTTTATTTCTTTCTTAATTCGCCGTCGCTCTCTATCTTCAATCGTAACCCCTCCCCTTTTTCGTTAATGAATCCCTCTGTGTTGTAATCAGATTTCAGAAGTTTCTTTTTTCCACGTACAGGGATCCACGCAACCATCAAACCACCCGGATAACGATTTTTGCGCGCAAAGCTTGCGCCTGTTTTTACCTGCAAGCCTTCAAACATTTTGTTCAGTGACTTTATGACGACACACGAGCAAACTTGGCGCGTGATTTGTCGGCGCTATCTACGCGCAAAATGTTTTCTGGGTATCGTTGCCTGTCACTCTGTACTTGAGATTCGGCAGGGCAAGCGAACTAGCTCTGGATCAGCGTTAAAAGGCAAACTCTGTTTGTCGTTTTATCTAGAAAAAGACACGAACGTATATAATAAAATATCACTGCGATCTTTTGACAATTGTGCGAAGAACACCTTGAAGGCGTTCTTGTTTAATTCAATATACAATTTAATTCATATACAATATATGTACACATAAACAATTTAATTCATCGTTACTTTATACTTATTGATCTCGTAATAATGATATTATGACGGAAGTAATCGATAAATATAAATCGCCGAAAAAAAAATATATATATATATCGCATAAGTGATGTCTCGATACTGCAACACTGGCACTCGCTACGCTTGCAATTAAGAAAAAAATCTCTGAAGGTTTGATTAATATCTACATCGGTAAAGAAATCTCGACTGGACGGTCGTAATAAATCCCGGAAAATAAGAATCACGCGAAGTCCGAAACTCATCGCTCGATCCGCACCTAGTCCTCTTACCCCGCTTCGTTTCCTTCGTTTCTTTTTTTTCTTTCCGTATGTCATACAGCTATTATGTATTACAAACATTTCTCCTAATTATTTAATACTATTTTGGCATCGTCGAACTGTAATTCCGAGTTTCCGCGTTATAAAAAAGTTTTCAGCAAGGACAACGATCTTCTTCGGTGTACCTACGGACAAGTAGTTGGAAGTAGTCGTCAACATCGTTATATTACGGCGCTTAGGGTGCATTATGCGGCTAACGATAAGTGTATTCCCGGAAGTCGATATGGAATTTTGATTTCCCTTCGCGTTGCAGAATCCGGCGGGTGTCACGCTCGCGTGTCCAGTACTTGTCGTACTTGAGAAATGGAGTAGTAAAGGAGGTGACTTCGCGTGGCGAAAAACACACGTAAGAATATATTACTCACGACACCCGCTAGATATCCGAGGATTTTACGAGAGCGACGCGCGCCCTGATTCCCACCGAAACCCCGATGATACCGAAGCGTATCGGGCTCGCTTTATTGTATTGTCACCTTAGCGGAATACACGAGGAGGAGGAGGCAATTAATTCTCTTGCTGTCTATGTAAAAAAAGCCATCGGGCCGATGTTTATCCTATAATTGTACTCTCATTGCCGTCTGAAAGCTGCCTTATTCTAGAAAATGGATCGTACGTACGTGCGTACGCGTGGATGCGAAGCGAAAGAAACGAAGTGTTGCGGACCTGAAATAGTCCCGTTGCCTGCATTTCCATCGCGCGAAGAAGAAGAAGAAATAGAAGTAGAAGAGGAGGAAGAATGTGGTGGCGAATTTAGTTGAGAACAGACAGACCGATATTTGGGGGGTCCGAAGCAGGATCAGATCCGAATTCGACGTGAGAAAAACGCGAAAACCTTCCCGTACGTCCGTCCCGCGCGATTTTGGAAACGTCCGATGGAAGTGTCCTCGGAATTTCATAAGAGACAGATGAATTCGGAATGGATTCTTACTCCGCGAGAGAGACTGGCGTGTTGTGCCTCCGGTGATGAGGGGGATATCCGTACGACAGTTTAATAAAAAGTAGAAAAAAAAACAATCGACTGACACTTTGCTTTCTTTCTCGTTGTTACGGAGAATATATAGCTGCGGCGACGAGGCTGTCGCACGAACGAAATCGATGTGCGATACGTCGTGTCCGTGAGGAAGGTTCTCTCCTCTCGCGTCTCACCGAACGCGGTCGGATCGAGTGTACAGAAGCCTGACAACCTTCATTCGAAAGTTCGACTTCGAGCCGCCAACTTGCCGAAAAATAGAACAGCGATACATACCGCGTTTTGTAAGAACTTAATTAATAAATTAATACATTAAATTAGATTACATCACTAGTTATTACTGAAAGCTGATATTTATCATTATCGTTATTATTACTATTATTATTATCACTATTACTATTACATGCGTTAACTAATGAATGACAATATATATTAATGATTCCTATAATACTCCAGTAGGCGAGGGTTGGTCGCGCGCGTCTTGCTTCTTTCTTTTTCTCATTCCACCGACTTGTACTCATTGCGTTAACGTAAAAAGAACCTTCGTAGATAGAAAAAATTAGCACAACATTGAACAAAGGAGAAAAAGAACAAAAACGTAAGACTCGACTGACCAACTGGAAAATAAGAAACATATAAGTCCATTGTAAATCCTTTCGCGTCTAAAGTAAAAAGTCCAATTTCTCCGTCTATTTTATAGAACAAACACGTTACGCGATTACTTCGAAGGTTGAATACGGTGGACGAAAAGTTAGACGAGGGAGACCTTCTTGTCTACCAATATTGCCCTCGTGCTCGTTCGATTTTTTCTCCCCCCTTTCCTCTTTCTTTCCTCATCGAACCGGCCTCTCGAAGGGAACGATACACAGGCTTGAACTAACAAAAATGACATCCAACAACATGTAGGAATAAAATAGAGGAGAATAGAAAAGATATAATGATACACTCACGGATAGTATCGAATCTTGCCGTTTCTGCTGATTCAATAATGACGCGTCGAATCTCAGAGAATTGAGTCTCTCTCTCTCTCTCTCTCTCTCTCTATCTTGTTATATCGTGTCGAAGCGATCGCACGGTTTTCAATCATCCTCATTTCTCTCTTTCTCTCTCATCTCCCGACGAGAGACGTCAAATGCAAACGTCATCGCCCGTAATTGGAAAGTAATTAACCCTTTGAACTCTACACAGACTGGTGCTCGCGACCATCGACCTGATGCGTGGTATGCATCGACGCGTCAATCGCGAATTTTTGTCGCATTCCGCCGAATTTCCGTCATCGCAAACGAGCTAGCCAACTAACACTCTCTGCTACCAATCGTGGTCACGTGATCTAGCTCTGATCGCTGGTTCTCGAAAAGTGGAAAGGGCTAAAAACCAGATGAAAAAAAAGCAACAGGGAAGAACGTCAAACCGATGATGATGACAATGATGACAGTGATGTTGATGATGGTGATAATGATAATAATGATGATGAAGACAATACCCGGCGTACGTACACCTGGCGTTACACCGCCGACCAATAATGGATTACACCCCTACTACCTACGCGTCACGTGATATTGTTAGATAAATGCTTTGTACTCAGCCGACCCGAAGGGCGCATGGTTAGTTAGTTATTACACTTGGCGTGCCACTTGAATTAATTCGTACTTAGTACTTAGCTACGAGTACAAACACGAGTAAATAAATACGAGAATAAGAAGCGAAATGTACAAAGGCTAAAAATCAGATATACATTACATATCGTTTAATTAATTTAAAGACTTGAGATCATTATCGTGTGTGTATATATCGTCGTCCGGATCTTTAGGATTGTGCTTGGACCGTCGCGAAGAATTCTCGCTCTCGACTAACGAATACGAAAAAGAAAGGATACTCGCGGAGCTATCGCGCTTTTTCCCCATTTGGATATCACGAGAGACCTCGAAGAAACTCGGAAAACCGCGGCTGCCGGCACTCGTAAGCATCACTGCAGCGCTTAAAAATAATTTCTTGTCCGACGCTCTTCTCCTGTAATGTATATACATTACATGTAATGTTCTATAATTTGTATTACAGAAGTGTTGGACGTGAAATTATTTTTTGTTATATGTATTATATATATGTATATATAATATATATACACATATATACATACATATAATGTGTGTATGTGTGTGTGTGTGTGTGTGTGTGTGTAAAACACATATATTGATTTCAACGATCGATGTCTTAACATGATGCTTTTGAAAACAAACGCAGCCGTTTCTACCTTCCTCTTTTCTCCTCTCATCGTATCACGAAGAAGTGCGATAATTCCGAGAACGTATACGAGGTCTGTAAAAGATACTTTTGGGACAGACCTCGCATATCGTGCAGGTTCCTTGGATGTCTCGGAGTGTGCATGTACGCTTAATGTGTGCTCTGTATGTGTACGTGTGATGTGTCGCGTGATTCATCATCTAGACTTCTCGACTAGCTAATAAGATTACGATTCTACCAACACGAAACCGTTATGCGATATTACTTAATGTGTACAGAGTCAGAATACGAAAATCTATCGTATCAAAGTCTTCGCAAGGGGCAGCCGGTCATCGGCGCTTTCTTTCTTTCTTTCGTTTTCTCTCTTTTTCTTTCCTGTTACGTCAATAGCCTCGGTCATTCACGATCTCCCGTCTCGATCTTTTCGTAGCCTCCTGGGCTCGATCGCGAGAGCCTGTTCTCGAGTTCAGCTTAGTAAAAAGTCAATATAAAACGCGAGCCCCGACAGAAGGGTGTGCGATTGGATCACATATCCTGGCGTGGGCACGTTTCTCGTCACTATGTTTTAAAATCCTGCGTAAAACCCGAAATAGAAAAAATGGCAGTGCAAAGTGTGTGTTTTTTTTTTTCTCGGAGTAACTAACTATAACGATAATAACGATATAAAGCCTCTCATGGTTCAACGACGCCGCCTCATCGAAGGGTCCGGTGTCTTTCGGTGGTGGTCATCGGCGCTCGAGGCCGTATCTCGCGACCTCGACTCATCCGATCGCACCGCCTTCTTGATACGGACCGGTTATGATGCAGGGATGCATCCGGAAGAGCGTCGTCCAGGTCATCGTGGTGTAGGTGGGTGATCTCATCATGAACTGCGAATTGGGAACGTTCGGAATGTGCGGTAACGACGGAAGCGGCGGCGTCTTTTCGTTCGTGGTGCTGCCTGGACTGGTGGCGACGGTCGGGGTCGACGAAGAGGAGGCGCTGTTGCTGGCGGTGACGCCCAACTTTCGCAGCCGCATCTTCTCCTCCCACTCGTCCCAGCCGTGCCTGGGCCTGTTCAAATTGCGATGCTGGTAGAACACCAGACTGATCCTGGTGGGATTCAGACGATTGGGCTTCCTCAGGGCCGTCGTGGCGTGCATCTCGTGCTTGGCGCACTCGAACAACACGCTACCATGGCCCAGAGCGATCGCCACACCGCCCATCTGCGGATCTTTGAAGCACTCTTCGTTGTCGGAGTAGTCCGCCACCTCGCCGAGCGGCTCCGCCTTGGGCGGAGGCTCCGGCAACACCGGGAAGTACGGCGGCGGCGGGCCGTAGATGTCCCACCGGGGTGCGGCGTCCCACCTGGTCCAACCGGCGGGATTCAGACTTTGGTACGGGTACTGAGGCGAATGGAAGCAACTCTCACGCTTCGGCTGCTGGTAGAATTGCTGCGGGTACTCCGGTGTCTGATAGGACTGGCCGTAATTGTAGCTCTCCCACGGCTTCTCGAACACCGGATAGGTCGGGTAGCCGTACTGCGGGAACGCGTGGTGACCCAGGCCGGACATCGCGTGGAAGTCTTGCACTTGTTTCATCTCCTCGGCCCATGCGAGAGAATTCGGATTGGAATTCGACATTTCTTGCCTGCCGTCGTAGAAGCCTTCTCGCAGCTTGTCTTCCGTACAGCTGCTCTTCGGCTGGTTGGGCACGCAGCCATTTTGTACGGCGCCGCCGCTCAACGTATCCGCGCTATAAATAGCGGGTTTCGTGGGTTCGGCTGGCTTCAGGAACGTTCTGGTTAGAGGATTCGGATACGTGTTGGGCTCCGCCGGCGAATTCTGACTGGATATCGTTCGCGAGGGCGGTCTTCCTCTCGGCACTCGGAAGGGAGATGGCGTTTCCCAAGATTTGCTTTGGTCCGACCTCGTTAGCTTACCGGTCCAGATCCTCTTGTCGGCCATTTGCTGATCGTTGGCTCGCTGTGGATTCTTCATCTGGTTGGATGGACACCACGCGGGGTTCGTCGCGTTCCAGTTTCGCGGATGAACCTGATCGGAAGACGGGGATGGAGGATGGCTGAAGAGCTTCGTTTCCGATTGTCTCTGCGCGTGATGATGAGCGGACTTCCGCTGCTCGTTCGGCGTGCATTGCGCGTCGTTCCGCTGCTCGAACGCCGGCAAGTGCAACGAACTGTGCACCGGAACGTCCGAGTTTGCACTCTCTAACTTGCTGTCCATGCAGGAGAAAAGATTCGCCGCATTACCGTCCCCCCCATACTGATTCTGATAGACTGGATTGATGGGCGACGACTGCATCTGTTGCGGCGGATAGGGATGCTGCGACGTTCTGTTGACGAACGTTTGCTCGATCTGCGGCCTCAGCAACGCCAATTTCGCCGGGTTCTCGACGTCCATGTAATTTTGCGCCATGCTGTCCGAGTATCTCTGCTGACTAGAATCTCCGATGTATCTCTGCGACGGCAACCTCAGCTGATTCGCCATGTAATCCTGCCCGACGTTGCGAACATGATGAGTAGCGATCGGTGACGGATTCATCCTGGATGGAGTATTTCGATACGCGGCTTCCACGCTCAGCGACGAAGAGTTGACGACTCTCGGGGAACAGTCGTTTTGCCGGTTGTCGTGAATGGAGTAAGAACCGGGCGCCATGTGATGATTGTAGCTGATTTCCGCGTTCGGGTGTTCCGGTCCCTTGGATGGGATCATCTTCGGGTCCTGAAGCGTCGACAGGCAGCCTCTGGGCGACACGTAGGACGCTTCTCCGGGTATGGTCGAGTGTGAACGAGGTGAGATCGGGTGAGCAGCTCTCGGTGAATTCCCGTAGCATCCTCTGACCGAATCCACCGTGGAATTGGGCAAGTTTCGCGAACCCGGTCTGTGTTCTTCTTGGGAGACGGTGCTCCTGGGTCTGATGTCGTCCAAGCTGGTGCTGTCCGGGTCTACCCTGACGTCCCTCTCTATGCCACCGAAAGGCGGATACTCTCCCCACGGGTTCAGCCAGTTGCTCTTTCTCTGTTCGAGCCAACCGTTCCGGCTCCACTGCGACTCACCTTGGTATCCCCATCCTTGATACATGGACACCGGGCTATCCAAGACCGTAGATGACACCTGGGAGCTCTGCAACTGCGCGTCGATACCTTCGAACATCGGCGTCATCTCCAGCGACAATTGAGAGTCCCTCAGCTGCGGTCGAGAAGAGTCAGCGTGTCCTGGCGAGCGGCCGGCGGCGTCCGACATCTTCTCGGACGCCATCTTCATCGCATCTTTTTTGCCGCTCACGGTATCAGGCTCGTCCTCTTTTCTTTTCTTGCCATGGCGTCTGCAGGGCTGAAGCGGAACCGATCGAACTCGAACCTCGCATGGATACCTGAGGGAAGTACACACGAATCTCATTAAGCTGTTCGTCGTCGTAACGTTCATTCTCTTGCAACACACCCCATCTACTACGTTACGTTGATACGCAACAAGTCTGTCTCCCTCGGCTTAAGAGAACGAGAGAGAGAGAGAGAGAGAGAATGTGTATCAGCTTAGCCGGCCGACAAGCGGAAGGCTCATTCCCGGTACTTCGAATACTCACTTGGACAGGATTTCGACGGCACCGGAGCGAACTTTTTTCTCTTGCCCTTCCTTCGAACCAAATTCGTCCGTATCGTCCATTATGTAAAGAGGTAGCACGTGTAACTGTTCGTCTTCAGGTTTCGATAATGTTCGATGTTTTGTCAAACTGACTACCTGAAGAACGCAAACAAGTGTGTTAATATTCATATCATGATATAATGAATCTCGCGCGTTTTCTTCGATATTTGCGAGTCAATGTTACGATAATGGATCGAGTACTCGGGGAAGAAAACTCACGTACCACGGTACACCCGTTGTTCATGTTGTGCAGATCCCGATGAGCGTGAGCGCAGAAATCAATGCAAGCGGTGACACCGGAAAACGGCCGGCCCGGCTTAAAACCCAAACGGCACTCGCTCGCCTCTCGCTCGAATTGCGTCTGATTATTGAACGCTTCCGGCGCGAGGCTGAGGTACAGAGGTGACAAAAGCGTTGCTAAAACGTGCATTCGCTCCTCGACTTCTTGTTCCTGAAATAAATACATTTTTCTTCCATTTCTCTTTATTCCTTTCCTTCATAGCCTACACACGGCAAACAATTTTGCGTTAAATTCAACACATTTCACATGTTCACACGAAAATTTTCGCAATTGGGAGTAACGCGTTACTTTAAAAAATAAAATTTTAACGAGAAGAAAATATTGTTTACTATGTATTCTATAGTCTACGGGTGTTTGAAGGATTCTTTACCTCCGATCGGACTGAGAGTCGAAACTTCCGCACGGTCTTGCTTCTGGCGTACTTGCACCCGTTGTAATACATCGACCAAGAGCAACCGAAGGAGAAGCTGGCGCCGCAGGTGTCCGGATCGAGTCCTTGGCACGCACAGGTTCGCGGTTCGTTGGTGCCGCATCGTCTGGTCGTGGGCAGACCGAATCGATTGAGCTTGTGACTTAAAAGAGAATATATCCGATCGGCCTCGTGTGTCGGTACTCCTTCCCAGGCGACCATAGCCACGACGATCCAGGCGGTCGGGCATTTGTGACCTTGACGGTGCTTCACGATGGTCAGGATCTTCTCGTCGATGCCGGATCGTCGGATGATCTGGTGTGAATCGTCGACGTTAGAATCCTTTCAACTTCTTTTTTTTTTTTAAGGAGGACTTACCCACTTGGCCATTGGACACCCCTGCGTGGTCTTGCCTTCTTTGCCGGTATAAATGACCTTCTCGAATCTTATCGCATCGCCCTTGAGACCGGTTCTTCGTTCGAGATCGTTCCTTAGGTCGGGCAGATTCGCGGCCGCTCCGAGATGAGTGTAGTATGAGCCGGGCTCAGGTGGACCTTGTGGTTGGAAGCTCATTTTACTTACGAGCGAGAGAGCGAGCGAGCGTCAACGAAAGGGAAGCAACAGAAGCGGGAACATTTATGCCGCACGTACGATGGACATGTCCTTGCGAACAGGGAAAAGGAGAGATGGCGCATAATCGCTCGATGCTGTTTTTATCGGTCATAATAACACGATACATACGTCAGTACGTTTGCAATGTTTCCCTCGTGCGTCTTCCCGGCGTCAGTGTTACAGAATAGCAACTCACATTTATCGGCGGGGAAGCAGTTGCAGTCCGGCACTTCGGTCCTCACGTTGTTCTTCAGTTTGTCCAGATGATCCTGCAACTTGGTCGTCGTAGTCGTCGCTGCGGACGAGGTGCGTGGACTGTGCGGGCCCCCCTCGCTCTTCGACTCGTCTCTCTGCGGGGAATCGGCCAGCATTTCGTCCTTGGTCTGGAGACCTTGGCAACAACCGTCCTTGAGGTGTTCGGGAGTCGGCTGCTCGGTGCCGCCTCTTCGGCAGCACCATGAGCCGGTCCCCGGCGACACCTTGGCGGGACCGCCGTCGCCGCGGAACTTGTAATCCGGCACGATCTTCTCACTCTCTTCTTCGGTGACATTGTTGGCCATGTCGTCGCTGTTGTAGTCCGCAGTGACGCCTTCTCGTTTGATCGCACGATCGGCGTCGACGTTCCGGGAAGACAGCGGATCGACAGCGGTGTCCGTGGTCTTCAGGAAGTCCAGACTGTCGCTCTTCGCCTCGTCGCTCTCGGGCGTTTTCCGGGACTCCTCGAAGGACACGATCTGATCCATGCACAACCGCTGTTGGAAGGACTTGTCGTCGACGCTTTGATCTTCGTGACTCTTCTCCGTCTGCCAGGACAACCGATCCTTGTCGCAGCATCGGTCAACATCGCTTTTGCTCTCCGTGGCGAGCTTCATGAAGTTCTCGAGGGCTGTCATGCCGTTTTCCGCGCTATTGTTCTTGTTACTCTGATTGTGTTCTCCCCCCGCCCATCCCCATAAGCCACCACCGTCGGGCAAATTATCTACCCGAGGGTGGTGGCTATGCGATAAAAAATTACCGGTCATGTTTTCGTTCGGTTGCGCCATCGAGATGACGTTCGACTGATTGATGAAGTGATCCGTGCGCTTCTCCTGCATCTTCTCGTTGCTCTCGTGCGCGTCGCGCAATCGGTCGTCCGTTGGATACTCCACCGCGGTGCCTCCGTTGTTACTGCTGACGTGTTGCGCCTGCATCTGGTGATGCATGTTACGATGTTGATCCTGGTGGCTTTGCTGCTGTTGCATCTGCTGTTGTTGTTGCTGCTGCTGCTGCTTATTCAGAATCATCGATTTCAATCGACTGGTGAGATTCACACGATTTGCTTGAGCATACATGTTATTCTCCGGAACGTTGTCTTGGTTCTCCGGGAAACCGTTCGGCTTGTTAGCCTCCACCGCAGACTGCTGCCAGGCGATTCTTTCCCCTGAGTTTTGCAAGTCCTGCTTCGTCGCCTGCTGTCCCCAGGCCGACTGGCTCTCCGACACGGAATTCGGCGACCAGGCGACTCGACCGTCCAGCTTGTTGTCTTGCGTCAGTTGACCCTGCCACTGGTGGCCCGGAGTCCGTCTAGGACTCGAATCCTGCCACTGTTGCTGCGGCTGTTGACTATTATCACTCTTTATGCTATTCGGTGACCAATTCGGTTGACTAGTCGGCGTGTCGGGCCATGACATTTGATTGGACGGTGTGAGTCTGGGATTCTGCTCCACCTTGGTCTGCTGCGACCACTGTTGTTGTTGCTGCATCTGTTGCCCGGAGGGCGTCAGCCTGGGATTCTGTTGAGAGCCCTGCATCTCTGGACTGTTCTGCTGCCAACCACGTTGGGCGGAAGGCGTCATTCGTGGGTTCTGTTGGGCGCCGCTGTTGTGCTGATCCGACAGTTTCGGCGAGTGCTGCAGCCAGGTCTGATGTTGAGGCGGCTGACCGGACGGCGTGAGGCGCGAGTTCTGCGGATCCCTCAGCTTCGGGCTTTGTCGCGACCAGTTTCCCTGAGTTTGTTGCTGACTGTCGGCGTTCTCGGACCACGATTGCGGCGTATGGGGTTCCTTCACGCTCCCGGTCTCCCAGCTCATGTGACTCGCCGGTCTCGGCAGTTCCTGCAGCTGGGTAGCTTGTTGCTGCTCCACTTGCTGCTTCGGAGCTTTCTGCATCCCTCCGTCCTGCCAATTCATGCTGCTGTTTACGCTATTGCTCATCTTTCCGCTCGCGTCCGGCCACATGTGCCGTTGATTATTGTCGACCACCGTTGATTGCTGCCGTTGCATTTGCGCCTGCTGATGGTGCTGCGATACCATTTGCCATTGGCTCTGCGTTGCTTGCTGACCCATTTCCACGTAGCCTGGATATCCGTTAGAGTTGTGTAAACTCTGTGGGTCCTGTTGAAGTGGATACCCAGGCATCTCGTTTCCCGACACGTTCGCGGCTGCGATCGCGGCAAAGCCCTTCACTTGCGTGTCCGCAGCGGCCTGTTGCTGCTGTTGCTGCTGCGATGGCTGTTGCGGGCCACCCGGTTGCTGCTGCTGCTGCTGCTGCTGACTGTCCATGTGCACCGAGCTGCTGCGACTCGTCGGCGTCGTCGACGGAGGCGGCGCCATGCCTGTCACATCCTGCCAAAACCGACATCTTAGGAAGGACGCGAGAGAATGTTCAACTCCAAGATTGATATTCTCAATACGTTTCCTTTTCTTGGAAGCATCTTCTGCTATTTAAACTGGAATCTTCACCGTACAGTTACTGTTTAACAAGAGCGTGACTGGCAAAACTTTCGTTTATAATCACGTTACGTCTACGGAACTAGACGATTTGTTAATGTAAAATGTATACGTGGTACCGCGTCTCGTACTTTTCTAATAAACAGCTCAATGATTCCGTTGTTCTTGTTCACCAAGAGTGAATGCGATTCTTGAAAAGCAAAACGGGGGACAGACACGAGAAAGTCGCGTCAACGACTGAACGTGTGTAAGCGGAAGCAGTTCTTACTTGCTGTTGATAGCCGTTCACGTAGTCCTGCCTCTCGTAAGCAACCGGTTGATTAGCGGTGGCCGCGGGATCTACGAATTGTCCGTTCATCTGCCTCTGAGGCGTCGAGACCACCGGCTGCCCACCGACAGTCGCCAGCGGCGAGGGCTGTCCCGTGATGGTGTACTGTCCCGTCGTGCCGGCTCGTTGAAACGCGGACTGATCCGCCGTTATGAATGTCTGCTGCTGATACGAGACTGCAACATTGTTCGAATTAACAGCAAAAAAGGCAGACTCGCGCGAGAAATCGGCCGTACTTGTGCAAGAAGGATCCAACCCACAAAATTATGATTTTGGACATTTTCTCATAATATCGTTCATTTTTCCCGAGACGAGCTTCACGCGAGAGTTTCTTGCATAACTACGACCAATTCGCCTCGAGATTCACGTGGTGATTTTGCAAAAAACAAACGTTCACCTCTCAAACCTTCTTACCTGGCTGAGGATGATACGGCGCCGCGGCGCCGTACTGAGTGTGATACCTCAGCTCTTCGAGCTGATTCGGCGCGGGAATCTGCTGAATGAACTGTTGAGGCGGCCAAGCCGCCGGCGACGTCTCGACCGCGACCGCGCCGACTGGTCCGACTCCCTGATGCCAGACTGTGTTCCCAAAACCAGCCGCTGGTCGGAAACCGGTGCTAGAATCTCCGTAGAACGGCATCACGCCGGTTGACTGCGTGCAGAGAATGAGAGGATCGTGTTCAGCAGTCGCAGGATTTTTTTCAGCGCGGCTCAAACAACAAAAATGTGCTCGACCGATAGATTCGAAGACAAATACGCGATTGAGCGCGTCGAGTGGTTCGTTGTCAAGGTGTGAGAATGATGCGGAGATGGGCGCGGTGGACGTCCCGAAATCTCGAACCGGTCTCTCCAAATACCGAAGCCGCTCGATCGCCGGTTAAACTTTTTCCACTATTAACGCGAAGGTCAAAGTTTAAATGGATTCCGCATCGTCGGTACTTTTGTTTTTATTCGAGCTTTGTTTCAAACGTATCTCGACTCTTTCTTTATTTTTTTATTAAACAGACGAGGCGCATTTTATCATGGGACAAATAACAACAATAATAGCAATCCTCTGGGATAAAATGACGCGCCTGGATAAAGCGCGCGTAAAAATGGAGCAGTACGCTTTGGTTTATTTTCGTTCGCTCGCCACTCCACCCCTCCCCTGCCTCTCTCTCTCTCTCTCTCTCTCTGTCAACGAGACAGAGCGAGAAAGGGAGAGCGACAAAGACGAAGGGGAAAAAAGGACGCATCGAGGCGGCCTGGCGAGGCGGAGAGGAACCGTCCGCAGCGATGCGAGGCGAAGGAGTGAGGAGCCGGCAACCTCGCAGCCAGACTGTAAAACTTTGTACAAAACGAGAGAAACGAGAGTCAGGACGATTGGTTCCGTTCATCCGCTTACCGCCGCCCCGACCTTTGTCATCCACTTTCGCGGCGGTTGCCCTCAAAATGCACGCGCGCACCGGCACCTCGAGCCGAGGACCTGTAGAAATAAGAGCGATACACGGGGTATTTTATTTATTTAATTCGTCGAAGGTTCGCGTTCACACGATAGCTCGCGAAAGGAAGGAAGAGGTGCGGCGGCCGAGTTTTCTAAGCAGGTGACGCGACGATTAATTTACGAGGAGGATCTCTCGCGGTGGCCGTGAATCGGTGTTTGCGGTCGAGGTTGATAGCGTCGGAGACCTGGGCGTCTCGCCAAGCGGATTCCTCCACGGTATCACATCCTCCTCTTCCACCACTTTACCACGCCGCTCCCTCGGGGAGAGGAAATCCTTCCGTTCTCGTGACCTAGGGCAACCTAAGACCCTGGCGTGATAAAACGGGACGTTCTGTGACAGCACCCAAACATAACCCTCGGGAGCTGCCCTTCCGGCGAATACCCCCGGGAGAGTTTGTCGACCACTTTTCACCTACTCTCGTTCTCGGCCTTGCGTCGTTTGCGGTGTAACGCGATGTAAGACGCGCGAGACATTCCCTCGCTTTCTCTGCCTCCTTCTCCCTCTTTCGCGCGAGGATAAACCGCATACACCGCGGTGGGACGCAATTCGCAATTTGGCAACAACGATCGAGCATTTCGCGGTTTCGGTTTATTGCATAATTGGGCGTTCCGATGAATACGCCCGGTATAACGTTGATTCCTTTATCACCGCGGCATTAGCAATTATCGCGGCGAACGCGACACCCGAACGTGTTTGCGTACGTGAGCGCGATATGCATTTAACGCGCGAAATGCACAATTAACGCCCGGGCATGGTCATCAATGGGAATACCGTGCGTTTAACGTACGCGCGAACGTCATTGCATTTTCGCCGCTCGTGTATATTATTTGTTGCGAGTAATTTGTAAACGCGGTAAGTTGGCCGGAAGCGATAACGTCTGATCGCTTTCTCCGCGATTGCGCGCTCGACGTTTGATTTATCCAACGATTCGGATTTACATAAACCGATCAAACTCGACCGGACGTTTTACCTCGCGGCCTCTGCGAACCGCGTGTCTCGCGGTTTTACGTCATTTTTTTTTCGCCCCTCCGGGGAGCGTTTTTCCGCGAGGATACAGCGACTAGAGCACGGCGACACGTCGGCGCGAGAAAGAGGATTTGCGCGGCTGGAATAAAGCGGATGTTGCAAAACGCGTTCCACAGTCGCAAGGTTACGAATTTATATATCAGTGACGCGACGCGCGTTCTCCCCCGTTATCGATTCGTTTATTTCATTAAAGAATACACACGATTTCACGCTCGGCACGACCGAGAATTCATTCGAGTAACATATCGACGCGTATTTCGACGCCGGCGATTATTCCAAGTAGTTACTCCCGCGCGTGTAGTCGCCGTGTACCTGTGGGCGGGAAAAAGAGGAAGAAAAAAAAAGTGAAGCGACAATCGCCGAGAGACTCTCTCCCTCTCGTGAAAATTCGACACGATACGCATCTGAAAGAAGACGCACACGAGTGACGAGAGATGTTACCCCTAACACGCGCCACCCCCGCGTTCGTGAGCGGCTAGCCTCGCCGGCTCTTCTCCTCTATCGTTACTCCTGCTCCACCTCTTGATACCGCTCGCTTTTCATCGCTTCTCTCTTTCTCTCCTTTCGTCCCCGGGACACGTCTCTCTCTCGCTCTCTCTCGGTAGGTCGGTGGTTCCTGTTCCTGCGGGTATTGATTCGCGTTGGCGGCCGGTCACCGCCCCCGCACTCACTGTCTGCCGGTAGTCTACCCTTGCCCTCCATGTTACGCCGCTATTTCGGCAGCCGATTCCTTCGCAGTCGCGGGTCGCCGCGACGTTCCCAGCGCGATTGTCAAAATTGCGCCTTTATATGCGCTATTCGGTCGGTCTCTGTAACGCCGGTCCTCTTGGCACACCGATAGATTCTCGACCACGCGACTCGTTCGGTTTAACGCGGGGACGACGGGGTCGTGCGGGCGCAAAGCACATCTGAGATGTCTCGTATGCTCCGCTCGATTTGTCATTTAAAGTTAACATTTTCGCAACTTGTTAGAGAGTCGATTAACGTAAATTAACAGACAATTATTAATTGGGCATTTGGGGATTTAATTTATAATTGGGACACAGATTCGATTTAACATGGAAAGGAGACTCCCCGTGTACGTATTTTAAAATCTGACAAATATATTATTCTCCTATACACGTTTATTCGCACCAACAATCTGCGTTCGGCTCTCATAGGCTTTTCTATATTTCCCTTGATTGTATATCAAGAGGAAGNTGATTGTATATCAAGAGGAAGGGAGGGGGGGGGGGGAGCCTGATGCAATTCAATCAAAAAATTTCTAATCATTTTCATTCGCGATCGAGGAGAGGAAAGAGGGACGCAGCCAGAGAGGCTGGATGTCTCTCCCGCGGCATAATTTGACAAAAAGAGAAAATTGAAAAATTTAATGGAAAGCACAGAACTCACCATAGAGACGACAGGTGGTGGTGGGTTTCCGTTTCTCAAGGCGCCCGACTGTTGGTTCGCCCCCGAGTTGAGATTGTCCTTGGTTTGCTGCATGGGATCAGGCTGGTGCAGAGATTGTTGCGTTTGTTGCTGGTGCTGTTGCTGCAGGCCGCCGATACCAGCCTGCGGACTGCCAAGACCAGCTGGTGCGCTGTCAGGCGTGCTGACTTGTCGTGCGATCTTTCGGTAACTCTGCGACAAACATTATTCATCCGTAATTCGTTTTATTCAGCGACTCTCGTGATAGTATTTACCGTCGTCGAACGTCATCTCTCCAAGATAGATCTCGGAGTTTACAAAAGTTTCCGAACACAAAAAGTCGGAGCTGCTCAAAAAGTCGAAGAAATTCAATCACCCGCCGAGAGTGCGATGCGCTTTAAATTCAGATTCGCGTTTGCGTTCAGCGACGAGCAAGTGTCCGATATAAATATTTACGAGCTGTAAGCAGTCGAATCAAAGATCGTCGTTGGACGATCAGAACACACTGAAAACAACGCGCCACGACGTTACGACGAAGGGTCGAGAAAGTTAAGTCGGCTCGCATCGTAGGAAGAAAAGATGGGTACTACGAGAGCCAACAGCGCGGTGTGACCCTAATGCTAAAAATAACGACACGGCTTAAGTAGGCCGAGGCGGCTGAAACGGTTTCCATAGTTCAACAAGCGTCGTCAACCGACAGGCTACACAAACCACTCGCTCGTCTTACACCCCTTTACGAATGTATCTTCTCGCGAATTTCATTAATTACGACATCGGCATCGACGTCGTCATCATCGTCGTAACGCGAGGTCTCGCCTACGCTTTACCTCCGATCATGCAGGCGCGTATGAACGCACATTATATCGCCCATCGATTTATAAATAGACAGAACGACGACGCGTCGTCGGGGACCTACGCTGAGAGCGCGCAAGGAGAGTTTCTTCCCTCGCGGACGGCGCGTTCGTCACCCACTGAGAAAAAGAGAGACGCCCGCTTGGATTTCGGGAATCGACGTCTTACGTGTCGCTGCTCTAGGAAAAAGACGAAAAATCGACGTCCTCGACGCTCCTCTCGATCTCATGTCGGAAGCGATCGTCTACTAAGATCATCCCGACGCGATCCTAATTCTCTCGCTCGAAACTCCCTGAGCGTTATTACCTGGATCCGTATTTCAAAAGAAACAGGAGAAAAGAATGTTCCTCTATCGAGAGAGAGAGAGAGAGCTCCACTGCCTTTTATTCTTCGTGGATGCACGTCGGAATCGATCGCGATCTATCAATAGACTCACGTCCGGGAAAGATGACGGATCCTTTCATACGTCAATCATCGATCGGGAAATGTAACGCAAGACGGGGCTGACCTTTTCGAGAGGTGGGTTCGAACAGCTGGTGCTGCTGCCGTCGTCCACTTATTTTAGATCTCGTTGGCGATTTACCTCCTCGTGCGAACGCAAACGCGAGCAGGCGAGCGGCCAATCGTTCGGCAAGTCGCAGTCTCGGAGATTTTCGGGAATCCGCCGGGAAACGGAAGATTCTTTCGAACAACGTTACTCTAAATTGTCGAGGGACGCTGCGAAATCAAACTGAAATCAATCGTATCGTGTTTCCACACAGGAATATTCAAACGGACGGATGGTGGACTCATTCGTCGGATTACAATATCTTCGGCCGCGATACTTTCCGCAACAACGACTATCCGGTCGACGCTAAAGAGGTTATACCGGTGAATTTGGACCGTTAATTGGAACGTATTTTCACCCTCTTCCGGGCGCGAACTCTGGAAATAATCGAGCACGAGCACTGCAGCACGTGGCTGGCGCGTGGGCATTGACCGACCGCCAGTAAACCGATTTCAACGTCAACCGTCGGCCATTCCACTCGCGGTGATTCACATTTTGTTGACTCAAGCCAAACGAAAGTATAAGTAGGTAGACGCGCGCTGTGTGATATTCGCTTCACCGCGCGTACGTTGTCGTTACACCGACGTTCCTGTCGTAGCTGTCTAACTAGGTGCGAGCTATCTACCGACCAACTCGATTCGCGCGCGTCCCTTTTTTCCTCAGGTAACGAGACGAGTAGTTGTTCGCGATCTCCGGTAACTCGCTGCCACATTATACCTTGTACTTTGGATATCCAGTTTAGTCGAACAATCCACGCAAATTACCGTTAATGTCGCGCGCTAAACGGCGATCTCATAAGTACTATCGATCGACAGAAAAAGAACTATCTTAGAAAACACATGCGAGACTCGTAATTTTTCATAATCGTTGGCAAATTCCAATCTCTCTTTCTCCATCTCTCTCAATAATGGCTCCAGGCGTGTATTAAGGTTGAAGCCTAATGTCATCATCCGATATATCGAAGTAGTTGTTGGGAATAACGTAAGCATGTTTCTAAATACGATAAGATCCTTTTAAAAAGGTTCTAGTATTATTTTGAAATGCAGACAAAAATATGTTATTTTCAGTGCAGAGAAAAAAGTCTTGAATCAGTGATAGATATATTCTCACATATAAGCAAGAATACTGTAATATTCTTAGAAGAATTTTAGTCTTGGTGCAAGTAATTTTTGCATCAATACAAATTCAATCAAATCAAGACTAAACATTTTCTAAGAAAATTATAATATTATTGCTTATACATGAGAATATCTATCATTGATTTAAGATTAATTTTTTCCCTGCAGTGAAGTCAAATTACCACACGGAATTTATCAGACAGAATGAACGAACCAAATGCACTTTGGTTGAAGGAAACAGAATTTCGTGTTCTTATAATCCAAATTCCATTCTTATAATCAGAATATTGTTTCATGTTCACTGTCTGGTAAATTCAACCAAACTTTTTTCTCGTCCATAGATCAACGATGAGTTTCATTGAATTGTTTGAATATTGGAGGTAGAAAAACAGAATGCAATTCATACTATTGAAACCACACTCGCAATTCTCGTCCATGGCGATATTTTTTTCCCACAAATGAATATATGGTGCGATCTTCCTCCTAGCCATGAATGTAATGATCTTTTTCGAAGCATAAGTGAGATTTGCAAATCAAAGTTTAACAGGCATATTTGCAATATAGTTACGATAGCTTGTCCCCTCATAGGAGAATTTAGCAAATTCCAATGGATTGATGCGTTTAATTTCTAATCGATCGACCGGATACGCTCACTCGCGCGTGTTCCGGTACAAAAATTCAAAAGTTAATAACGGGACAGAATAGGTTTGGCGTGGACCAGCCGATAGCATGAAGGACACGTCGTTTGACCTAAATTCCGCGATCACGATAGACGAACGTAGCTTGCGTAACCAGCGCGCGGTTTGTAAAGTCAGCGCGCCGCGCGCTCCGATCCTTGACGCGCGCGAGGGCCTTACGGATACCCGCTGGAGTTGCAAACGAGTTACCTTATATAATCCGAATACCATAACTCCGTGCGTTACAGCCGCCAGGATCGAACGTTGCTAAGCGTTCTATTATTACCTGCGCGAAATAGATCGTTTCGATTGATTTCGACCAAGCCCGGCGCGACTCGCGGATAAAAGCTTGAGAGAGGCGAATGTTATACACGACTGGAAGTAGTATCCGGCGATGAGAACGTTTCATAAGCGGTTGATATCGCGCGTTCGCACGCTACACGAATGACTCGGCCCTGAGGATTTCGTGAATCATCACCGCTGACTCGTTCCTGCTCGTCGAGTGAGCGGTGATCGAAATAAAACCGCTCGCTGGAGTCGAGAAATTTTCACGAAAGTAAAGCCGAGCTCAGATCAAGCGAACAAGAAGCGAGCGTTAACAGCAACAAGCGCAAACGAGTAATTAGAATTCGTGTTCCATTGTGCGCGTTTTGATTATTGTCATAAGGTCTGTCATTTTTCGCTGAATTGGCTTACACTAGTTCTCTTTTCCTCTTCCTTCCCAAAAGTTTTAACTGTATATTTGTCTCCTTTTAAGTTCTAAAATATAAATACATTAGTGAAAAAGAACAGATCCACACAGACAGGTCATCGAATATCATCGAATGAACAGATTTTCTCTGACATACCGACACGAGATGAAAATTTCATCATGAAATACGTTTAACGACAACCCCATTCAGATGTTTTTCGCGTTCGTCAGTTTGGTCTGGGCCCGGTTTGAAAAAAAAAAAGACGATCAAATAGAAGCGGCGGCACACGGCTCGCGCAAGATACGTCCGGTTTTATTTACCGACCGGCACACGGAGAGCGGGAACGCGCTATTGGCGAACGCGTTAAATCCGAACACGTGCCATAATTCGCGGGGAACGCTCGGGGTGAAGCAAGCGATCGTCTCTTTTCTCTTAATGCCTGCATACACGAGACTCACTTCGTCGCGGCGACGGAGCACGTTTCCGCGTTCCCAGGACGTCCGCAGGAGCGCTCCTCGGGAACCGTGTCCGAACTTCGGAATCTCCGATCGACACGGATCACTGTACACCTGTGACTCGTCACTCGTGTACACACACGTATCGTTCAGATTCGCTTATTCCCCGCGCGACTTCTTTCCGGTCTACTGAACCCACGCCAGGAAACGACCTCGTGCGCGAGGTACACTACCTCCCACCGGAGAGCGCTCGCGCCGACTACTACAACTTGCGCTCGAATTCGCCGCAACCGATCGAATCGATCGCTCTCGACACTCGCGAGAGATCCACTCTGGTCGCGGAGCGATCCGCCGAATAACTCCCATGAGACGTCTCTCCCTTTTCCTCCGGCACTCCTACCCTCCTCTTCTCATTTCTCTCTTTCTCGCTCGCTCGCATTCCGCGCTCTCGCTCTCTCGCCCTGCCTTCCCCTCTCTCTCTTTCTTGCCGCCTTCTCCTCCGCCTCCTCCATCACCTCCTCTCTTCTTCTTCCTCCTCCCGCGCCTCTTCGCGCTCGCCGACTGCGTTCCCACCTTTCTGTACGCTCTCTCCCTCTTCCTCCCCTCCTCCCTCTCTCTCCCTCGTTCGCGAGGAGAGCACGAGCGCGCAATCGCGCTCTCCCGCGCGCACGTGTGTGTGTGTGCGCGGCGGTGGCTCGTTGTTTCTCTCCCACGACTCGCCTCCCCGCCGGGAGGGAGAGAGGGAGTGCGAGGGGCGGGGGAGGAGAAGTCGTGTCGCGCGTCATCGCATCGCGGTATCACGAATTCCTGCGTAGCATCTCTTCGCGACTCTGCGCCTCGGAAGTCACCCGGTGAGGTTCGGGCGCGATTGAAAAGAAGCGCTAGACGTAGCTGAAGAACCGAGAGATGGGATATTCTTTTTGTTTCCCGGGTAATGTTTAAGAGTTAGCGACGAGTTATTCTCGTCGTCTACCTGTCTCTTTCTCGACACCCGACGAAGGTGGAAACAACAAGCTACTCCGGGTGTCGGTGTGATGCTTCTTCGACACGAAGCACGCGCGACGCCCGCTTCTTCCATGTAAAACGACTTCACGTCGCTCGGAAACGCTCGAGTGTGCTCGCGTCGATTTACACGACCCCCGCTTCTTCGTGTCCTTCCATTCTCTCTCTTTCTCCTTCTGCGTCTTTGTTTTTCTCCCGTCGTTTTACTCGTTTTCTCCCCGTCTGGCGTTTTCAGTTGACTCTTCGAGAGCGAGAGAGAGAGAGAGAGACGATGCGTCATTGGACTAACGATGGACTCGATTCGATTATCGATTTACTTTTGGCTCGGACCAAAGTATAATTCGCGCCGAAATTTCATCACGATGCTAAATTCGCCCGAGCTGCGAGGGACGCAAATAATTCCCGCGAATTTTCACGTGGCTCTAAAGTCGACCGGTAAAAGGTAAAAATATCGATTTAAAAATATTCCTCCGAGAATAATAATATATGGATTTAACAAATAATACAGTATTGCTTCAGCAGACAAGACCGGTTTGTAAACGCGTCGTACGTAGAGAGAATAACTTCGAGTATCGACGGTACGGTACGAGGACGCGAAAGGGCGAACGAAAAACAAGACTTTCGTCGCGGAATTGCTATGGCTCTCCATAGGTAGACGTCTCGGTGGTAGCGCAATGGGACCGATGTCGATGTGGTGTCGTCGTCACCGCTGCTGGTGACGACGACGACGAGCAGGAAGAGGGGATGGTTCACCAACGCGTCATTGTAACTGGAGGTGGCCGATGCGACGGAGGGGGTAGAACGGGGCTGATGGAGGGGTGAGAGAATACCTGACTGCCTCCGCTGGCGGAGAGAAATGTTTATGTATCGGAAGAAACGAAAAGCGCGCTCGGGGCTCCAGCGAAGGCATCGAGCGCGAGTCAAACATTGAATACGAAGGATGTGCGTTCTTTAAAATTCAGCACTAGGTGCTCCCGCTTTAATATCGGACGGTTTGATTTTAATAATTTTCGAAATTCAAGCCGACCGAGTCGCCAAATCGTTCGATTTGGATTCCACGCACGCGGATAGTCGCCGTCGAGAAAACAGCTTGTCCATTTCTAATCCGACGGAGGATTTCGAAGTTGGAGCTCCCTCCCTGAAAGTCCGGTCGAAGCAATCGAGACGGCTTGCGAAAGAGGTCAGAAGGGCCGGTGACGACGCGCTCAGCAACAAGTTGCAGAGACGTTAATAAACGAGCCCTCGAAGACCGTCTTACGGATGCCCTTAAGCCTTCCTCAGTTCATCGATCTTTACGCCGTCGGGCGTTTCATCGGCTGTACGACGCGCGGAAAAAGGTCGAGCGCGCGCCCTCCATTACGGAAGTCTTTCTTGGCCTTGGTGATATACGTTACTCTGTAACGAGCGAATTTCATGCGAACTCACGTCGCGGGATATACGCGATGTGAAATGGAAAAGAGCAGACGCGCCGATCCACAGCCGACCGAGCCCCTATCTCATTTTACCAGGCCAGTGAGAAATGTGTAGGAATGTCGCTGTTATCTTATCTGCGTTCGTTCGCAGATTAGATAACGGAGGGCCCCATGGGTCGTTGGGCCGATTTCCTCGCGCCTGCGAGTGCGTAACAGGCAGCGATGACGACGACGACGAAAATCCGAGGAAGAAACGGCATTCTTGCCCAAAGAATCGACGTTCCACTCGACCGTTCGAAATCTCGTTCGGAGATTACTTACTTACGATCGACAAATCGTCGGGCAGCAGCAGCAGCTTCGTCTCCGCGAGAACGAGAAGAAAAATAAGAAATGTCGCATACCGGAGGAAATACGATCGGCCGCATGCGTGCTTAAGTTCGTACGCGGCTTAAGGCAAGCGGATTTTAAACATGGCGGTGCAACGCGGACAGGCGCAACGCGCGTCGATCAATACCACCTTGCTTAATATCAGTTCTGAAACTCCGTACAGCCGGTGCCAAGAGATAGCCGGCCCTACGTCAGCGGAACAGAGATGTAACGCGGCGCACGTCACTTTCCCGGCGATTCGAAAATCGTCCAATAAATCAGCGACCATCGATCTCGACGACGACGAGTACAACGCGATTCTCGCGCGGTATCGTTTTCTTCTTTCCTTTTTCCGGCCGGCTGGAGATTTCAACAGACCGCGCGCTCGGCCGTTGTGCAATTTTTTATAAAAGCGGGAAAACGCGCATTCGAGTCGTATTCTCGCGGCGGAATTACATATTGCACAAACGAACAGGAATCTCCGATTAAGTCGGACATATTGAAACGGGGCAGGGAAAGAGAGGCGAATTGTAAAGAGCCGGCGGCAGTCGTTCCCATTCGTTAGCGTAGAGTGGGAATTGAATCGCAGTAGAAAATAGGGTTAACCGAGGTGCATTTACTCACCCTCGTGGCACCCTTGCCCCGTCCTCTGCCGCGCTCCCGAAACGCCCCCTCGCCGGTCTGCAGGTGGTACAGGTGCTGCAACGCAAGGAAGACCACTGTTAAAAGCGCGCGCACGGATCGTCGTTTATCGCCGCATCGCGTTCGGCTATCGTAAAATCAAGGCAACCGTATCGTCTCAATTGACCTCGTTAAGTTCAATAGAACCGGTAATAAAAGTATAACTTCCATGGCCAGCGCGTTAGATTAGATTCTGGACGGTGAGGCGTTCTAAACTATTCTAGGATAGAGTTATGTGTGTGCGCGCGCGTGTGTGTTGGGATCTCGCGAGAGACCGGCAATCGTTGCGCTAAACCGCCATTTTCGTCGATGCTATTCCCCGTGTTCTTCGAGTGTGGCGAAACATTTTCACGCGCGTCGTAATATGATACTTTGAGAGAATCGGGCTCAACCTACCGACCATCGTGAACTTGCTACGTCCCGGTGCTGCGTGTCGAGGATAATTCATCCAAAATCGCGAGATGCTGCGCGCGATAGATCGTTATACGACGATGCGAAGGTTGCGCTGGTCGGCGAAAACTGCGCACTCCCGCGAAAAGACGCGCGCGATAAAAGTCGGCGTCGGTAATATCGCTGTTTTATCCACGAACGTTTTTCGACTCACCGGCAAACTTTCACACAAACAAGCGATACAACACTTTTGCGCTAAAACACACGTCACCGAGCTCCGTGAGTATTTTGTTTTTTTATTGCTTTTTAACAACAGAAGTGTTTCATACGGATGAGTGCAGAAAACTGCATTATCGTCGGGAAGATTGCGGTTACCGACGCTTGATACGCCGTACGGAGAAAACGCGAGGTAACTGTAGCGACTCCTACGAAGGAGTTTATAAAAAGAACTTTCACCGTCTTTACCGACGACTGTGTACTACGTAACTATTTATTTGGCGTTTAGAGCAGCAATCAGTCGCAATGGCAGTTGTCGATGCGAGAACCGTGCGAGACCGATTTTCTCGAGAGATTCGTAAAAAGAGAAGAAAAGAATATCGCATCAAGATTCACTTCGCAACGCGAATACCCAGTTTATTACAACAGTACACGGCATGTTGAAGTGACGAGCGGTTCGGAGAATTCGTCAAGTCGGTCGAAAAAATTGCCGGTAAAGGCTGTAAGAAGAAATACATCTGGTACGGGACAATGATGAACGAAACGCGGTATCTCAACGAAAACAGGTATCTCAACTTTCGGATGTCGAAGGTCCGATAACTCACTACGCTCGAATTTCGGGGAGTCTGGCACATTTCCAATTAGCGAGCGGGTCTCGAGAACTTTTCCTATCTCCGTCAAACAAGAGAGAGAGAGAGAGAGAGATGAACGTTCAGCCCAATTAAATTTAAATTGAATTCGAAGATGCCTCGCGCGTTATCAACATTCCTAAATACCGAGAATCGGTGTCGTCGTTGACGACGCTTTATTCTCATCACCGTGTAATTTAATTTAATTTTTCTCGAGTGACGTCCGGGAAGGCAATCGCGCCCTCGCGAATCGCTGCGTTTCGCGGAGAGCGCTGAATATCCTCGCTTATTAATACACGCGTGCGACTCTTTCCGCGCATCAAAGGGCCAGTTTAATTTGCCGTGCGTGGTGAGGTCAAGATTGGTGCGCGAGGGTGAGGACGAGAGAGAGAGAGGGCGAAGTGCGAACGCGGAGAGTGAACATCGAGGTCCAAAGGCAGGCGGAAAACGTCCCCTTGCACATACGCGCGCGTAGGCGATTATGGTCTAATTCCCTTGTACGCGCATTCCTAGCGACCTGACTGCCTTACCTACCAACCTACCTGCCTCTTCGTGAGGCACAACGAGGAAAAATGCGCTGGCCGCGCCGTTGCACTCGATAAGCGCACGCTCGAGAGGCAGGGGCCCTTCTCTCTCTCTTTCTCGTTTCCACCCCCTCGTGATGCTCGCGAGGAATCCGTATACGTACGTAGGTATGTATGCGTACATATCTGTTCCCTTTTCTGATCACGCTTTCCTCGTGTCGCGCCCGTGGCTTTCTCCCTTTCGTGGATAAAAGAGAGAGAGAGAGAGAGAGAGAGAGAAAGACGGATAGACGGGGTGAAAAGGAGGCAAGGCAAATGTCAATATCGACGATGCATCGTTGAGAGGGCGGGAATGAGGGCGTAATTAATCGTCGGAGCCAAGAAATCTCTTCCTCTCTCATCGGATCAGTTCGTTCCTCTCGTCACTCTTTTTTTCCTTTCCTTTTTTTTTATCTATCTATCCCTCCCTTTCCGTCTTCGTCACTCTGTGAGATGATCATCTATTCCGCATTTCGCGAAAAGAATTGAATCGAGCGCATAGAAAAAGTTCCCCCGAGACTCGTCGATTTGTCTGCCGTGCGACGCGTTTTTCCGTTTTTCCACGCGACGTTTTCTCCCGCGATATAAACAGCCCGTTTAAGGAAGCTACGACTTAGTCTCACCACGCAGCGACAACGAGTAGACGGCGAAGCAGCCTGGTGGCAGCCGGTGCTTATATTTATTTAAGCCTCGACGACACCGAACATTCGCCCCCGAGGAGAAAACGTTAAACACAAAGCCGCGTTCTCCAGCGCGGCACATCTGCCTGCCGCACGCGCGCGCGAGCGAGCGGGTAAGTGAGCGGATTCTCGTAATTGGAATCGGAATTGGAAAAATCTCAATTTGCCGTACGCACGGGATTCGACCGGTTGGCCGGCCGGTTCCTCGTGAAAACTCGAACAATGGGAGTCGCGCGTTACGCATGCTTTCTTCTTCTTATCAGAAGCCGCGCATCTGCCGACCACGGAGGAAACGAAATATTTTAATTAACTTATCGTACCGAATCGCCGCGAGTCCCGAGACAGCTGTCGGTCGAACGCGTGCTTCTAATTGCCGATATCTAGACGGTCGGCCACGACGACTCTCATTTCCGCGCGCTCGACCGTCGTATTTACCCGATGCCAAGTGTCACGCACGACAATGTTGACGATAATCACGAGATAATCGCGAATTATCGAGAATCGTGGAAAAATCAATTGCCCCGCGGGCTCGCAGTGCGTCGCCCCGAAATGGCGACGTCGGTATTCGCACGCGATCCCCTTGTAAACGTAACACATACAGACGGGAAAAATCGAGTTAAAAAAAGTTTGGGGCGCCGCATGTTGCACGGTGTAGTGTCGTAACGTTACGTACGGTCGGTATAATAAAAGTTGCAATGCTTTTTTCCGATGTATTTCGCAACGCTTTCGATGTTCAATAGGAGAATTCGTTTTATAGTAATTTTCCGAGAAGTACATTTTCCTATTGGATACAAAGTGCGTTACGAAACTCGTCGAAAAAAATCCTAATTTGAATCTTAATTTTATTTCCAAGAGATAGTGACACCGAAAATTTCCAATAGGGCATATAATTTCTGAATATTTATGCAGTATGATTGCTGCTTTGGAACACCGATTTACCGAATAATCAGCAGTCATGAAGCATGAATATTTGAGTATGCCTGATTGGAAATTTGCGATATATTAAAATGTTCTATGTTCTTGTATGCAGAAGATTCTATTAATGCTGTGCCACGCCTTAGACATAATGACATCGAAAATTTACAATCAGAAGTGCGAATGTTCACGTATCTTGATTATTGATAATTTGACGAATCGGCGAAGATGCCTGAAAAGCAGTTATGGTACATAAATATTCAAAAATAACGCGTCTAATTGGAAATTTTCAATGTTACTATGCCTAGGGAACGGGACAGAATTAATAAAATTTGTCTTACCAGAGCGTCGGTCCCGTAACTTTTCCTTACGTGGAAATATGAAAAGTGACATTCAAAATGTTTTGAAATTAGAAAACTTATACTTTTTACGAATTCACGCTAGAAGAGAAAATTCATGATCAACCTCCAGAGATGGTGAATCTTCTCCTCCAGCGTGAACTCGTGAAAAGTGTTTTAATTTGAAAAGATTTGGAATCTTTCCGCCCTAAGTAAAAATGACACGATCGATACGCGGCTCGAAAGAAAAATAAAAGCAGAAAACACAGCAGGCGTATTCGGCAGTCTGCAGTCTTTCAGTATTGAGTTTTATTCGGTCGGTTTCGGCGACAATGACGCCGCTATCGGGAAATTGTCGGCGAGTTTTCCAAAGCGCCGACGAAAATCCCGGATTTCCGCCGCGTGCATCCTTCGATCGGCCGGTCAATAAAGACGTCTCGCCGCCGTCGTCGCGTCGGCATCCTTTTTTTATTTTCCTCCTTTGTGAACGCGCGTCCGTTGCACGCGTGTGTCACGTGCACGCGCGAACGCAACGGTAAACCCGATAATATTGTCAAACGCAAGCAACGCGCCCCTCGCTCCCTGAGGCGGCGATTGCGAAAAAATTCACGCTCATTCGGCGGCGTGTTGTTTCGTCTGGCGACAATTGAGAGCAGGAAAGCGTTCTCTCCGTCTCCTTCCGTTCGCCTTCAGCCAGCAGCGGCGGCCGAACGTATCTCGCGCGTAGATTTGTTGCGTTTTTAATCGCGCAGCTGGAGCGCACCGCCGAGGTTAGGCCGCGCTGCTTTTTCGATCAGCTGACTTTCATTTCGTCAAACCATTTTCACTGCGCGGCAGATGGCCGGCGCACCGGACGAAAGAGCCGTTGCGCGCCCATTAGAAGCGCAGCGGTTAAAAATGGTAGATACGTCGCGTCGGGTCGAAAGGAAGGAAGGACAGGTTGCCGGGCGGCAAAAAGCGAGCGAGCGAGCGTTGAGGTTTCCGCGAATAACGACGCTCGTTACTGAAAACCGCACGCGATAATCGCGTGACTAAAAAATAGGTAGTCCACGCCGAAGAAGAACGAATTAGATAGAAGATCGACAATGAAATTCAAAGCCGATCAAACTTCCGCAGGAAGAAGAACACGGCGAGCCCTTGGACCGTCCGTGGGTACACGTGTCAGACGGACGAACAAGTAGTACGGCGTGGTAACGGCTTTAATAATTATTTTTACAACGTTTCCGAGTACACGCGGCCTCGTCGCGCTTCGCCGACTCGCAGCTGGCTTCCATACCAACCCCATGGCTCATGGGCACAAGGGCGTCCTCTCCGCGTGCAAACCGACGCGACGTCCGTCGTCCTTCGTCCGCCCGTCTCGCTCGGGATCGGAGACGCTTGGGAAGCGCGTGAGAGATCGGGCGTAATTAACGAGCCAATTTCTCTGATCTCGCAGAATTCACCCTCGAACAGCATTTTGCACATTTTCAATTCATTTCTTCGATCATGGCACTTTTTAATCTCACAATAAGATATTTTAAAGTAAACAAAATATATACCTTGAGGTGCTATCCATTTATCTTAGCAGAATGGATGACGAAAAATAACTTTTTAGACATCAAAACAGTCAGCAAAAGTGACAGTTTTTCTCAAATCGCGGGAGTAACTAGGAACATTTGAGCAACAAGTAATATTTATTCTTACTTTCGCAAGTTTATCCTTGGATAGTTTAACATGCAGCGAGTTCTTTTCATAGTACGATTTGAAATCTCATAACAAGTAAAGACCATGAACGATTTAGGAGCAATCCGGAGCACTGAAAACACCTGAAACATAACGCTTTAGCGGAAACATTCGAATATGGTCGGATTCGACCAATCCTGTTATCTCAGGGTTAATCGTGTCGGAGAGAGGAAGCGTGACGACGGCGGATCCTCGTCCAAAGTCCGCCTACGGCGAGGAACGTATTTTTATTTTCCGTCTTCGGACGGAATTTCGACGGAGGGAAAAGTGGATAAAATTCGACGGCGTCGGCGCGACGGCTGCGCGTACAATTTTCACGGCGCTCGCTCGCTCGCTCGCGCGCGAGGATTGCGTGGAAAGGGCGGAACTGCGTGCGACTCGGCTGGCAGGTGTAAGTAATGGAAGTAACGTGCCTTTAAAGCAGGAGGGGAATACTTAATACTTCTTCTGCATCAGGTGCTATTTATAACAAGGACAGCTATTATCGCGATGGCTCGAAGTAATTTCTCTATTCGTCTAAAAGCGTTCGATGAAACGACGACACGTCTCGTAAATAGTCGCTTTACGCAATCCCTTCGTCGCACATACCGAGAGCTAATCCCGTTTCTTATTCGACCTTATACGCGTCAACCTTTGACACCGTACGGCCGCTGGTCACCGACCGTGCGCCGAAATCTTGAAGGAACCACGTGGCCACCGCACGTGGTCATGTTATTGTTTTGAGCATAAGGGTGTTGTTACTCCTGGCCAGGAGTAGGACAGGGGAATAGGTACGGAGGGTCGGACACCCCAGGGTAGAGCCACCAGGAGGGATTTCATTCATGATCCCGAAAGCCACCCCCGTGTCCCGGGCTTCTCCAGAGACTGGCGAGAGCCGAGGCGGGCAAGCGATACATTACCACCAGAAAAGGGTAGTTCCGTGTCGGGGCACATGACGTCTAGAGAGCGGGTAGGGGAACCCTCGGATTTGGCCATTTGATATCTTAATACAGGCCCCGCGCTGAAGGAGGAGGAGGCGTCTGTTGGAGTCAAGGACGCCCCCACGTCGTATTTTACTTAACGGCAGCCGCCACCTTCACCGCACGGGGCAGCGAGGATAGCTAGGTCAGTTCTTCGCATTACCATCCCCTGGACTCGAGGGTGTCGGCCCTTCTACCTAGCGCCTTCCTCCTCCCTCCGGTAAGGCCGGAGACCTCGGATTCGCAAGATCTCTCACGGCTGTTCTCGCGTCCGCTTCCGCTCGCTTCAACGAAGCGATGCGCTCTAGCGTACGAAATATAAAACTCTTCCGATCACTCAGCGCCCTCGTTAACCGCTCGTTGTCCACCGGTCTACAGCCGCGACCCCGAGTCGGCCGTACGCCAACCGATTGAATCGAGCGCCTACGAGGAGAGAGTGGGGAAGGAGGGAGGGAGAGGGCGCGCTGTCCTCGCGTTCAAACGCAAATCAACCGGGGTTGCAACCCTCTTCAGACCGTGCGATTCGGAGGTGGTTGTGTTTGTTGTCAAGGTCGCGGTAAAGTCCGTCTGTTTGAAGTAGTCCGACCCATTTTATGCCGAAAACGAGACGGAGGCTCATCTCTGTGGGCCGCTGTTGCGCGCGCACTCGAAAACGTCACTACTTCTGCCATTCCGTGTTACCGTGAATGTTTGTCGAATTTCAACCTTCGCCAAGAACAGTTAATTGAAATATCGTCGAAAATAGAATTTCACTTTAGATTGCAGGCGTAATGGTCCGCGATCGTGGCCGTGAATCAATCGCGTTTTTCGGCTATTTGTCGAGAGAGAGAGAAAAACGGGGGCTGTTTTTCCGAAAAAAAAAAAAAAAAAATTCCCCGATATTCGTTTACGCTTGAACATAATCTTTGGAGTTCTTGCGGAAACGATGATTGTGCAAAATTTTTCAATATATATATAACGCTCTCTCTCTCTCTCTCTTTCTTTCTACCCATCTCCATGTCGCTCTCTTTCGATCTTTCTCTCTCTCTCTCTCCAAAGCGACATTAACTGTCTACTTCCTAACTTAATCCGTAACTTCCGACGCCGCGACAATCTGACATCCTTTTTATTTTCATTGGCTCGCTCGAGTCTCTTGTACACAGGGGTCTCGTTCCCAGGATTTTTCTATCCATGAGCGAGTGAGTGAGCGAGCGGACGAGCGAGCGAACGAGCGAACGAACGCAACGCGCGGCCATATACGTTCGCCTCTACCTATTCAATTTATATCGTTGCGTAGTAGTATGCACACGTAGTAGTCGTATGTTCCTCCTCTCCACTCCGTCTCGTCTACCCGTCGCAGACGGACGACGAGGCGAAAAAGAGTGCGCGCGGTCAAATTAACCCGACGGAGAATAGCGAGGAGAGAGCGGCCGTCCGTTATTTCTTCCCTTCGTGTCGAAGGCAGGAATCGGGAAGAGTCAAATTTACTCAACGATACGCGTCAACTTATCGCCGGTAAACGGACGGACGGATCGATCACTTCTCGCACGTGAGTCTCCATTTTTTCAAGAAACACGACGGGCGTCCTAGACAAACGTTCGCAATAAGCTGATAAGTTCGTCGATTTAGCTAGCGCGATCGACGCCTAGATAAAGAGGAAGAAAGAACCGAGATCCTTCATCGGAATGCATCGTCAGGATATGACGATTAATAGTCCGGAGCGTGCGACTCGATCGAATCGGCCCGGCGCGAAATGAGAAATTTCCAACGATTAATCGGAAGACGGCGTGACCCCGATTCCGTGGGGCGGATACCTCGGCGTGCCTTCCGCTTTAATTAAAATCGCTAAGCTGCCTTTGGAATAGCGGTGGATATCGTTACCTCAAGAATTCGCTCATAACTTCGCGTATAAAGTGAGAGCCGCTCGGCCGCCACTGAGCAACGTATCTCGCCGGGAAGGAAAGAGACTCCAGTTCCGGTAAATGCTCGATCGATGTCTCGCGGGCGGCTTGTTTTTCGCAGAACGGAGCCGGCCTTCCCGACGGTCCCGTCGGCGATACGATGATTCATCGCTTTTCCACCCTTTCCGCACGGGGGTATCGACTTCTGTTTCCTCTCTCCCTTCCTCTCTTTCTTTCGCGATTTATCCGCGAAAAACGGACGAGATCGATAGCGATCGTCCCGCCTCGTCGCAGGGGCTGCGAGAATTGGATCAAGCCGCAGAACGGATCGGCAGCGTATATCTGCATGCGTGTCGATCGTCAGTGGGAAAACGGCGCGCGACGTAGCGTGGCGGGACACGCACGCACGCACGTACAGACGCACGTGCGTACGCACACAACCGAAAGATTCGAAGCGGCAGATGTTAAAAACGCCCAATGGAAACCGGTCATGTTGATGTAGCCTGCCGACACGACGCGACGCACCGTGTCGCGCGAATCGCTATAAAAATATTCGCCATTGTCTCCCGCGAAATAGTTTTTTTCGATTTATCAACGGCCGATCGCTCGTTGTTTTCTTTCTTTTTTTTTTAGCCGCGCTCCAACGCACACATGCGTCGAAATCTCAGTTTCTGTTTACGGTTAAACATTTTGCGTTGAAAAAGGTTCACTGAAATTTTGCGCTACTTTAACACGGGGAATGCGTTAAAAAGTATACAAATATGATATTAAATTAATATACATTTATTTTGTCAACATATATTGACAAGGTGTATGTGTTAATTTAACATTACATTTGTGTACTTTTTCAACATATTCCCCGTGTTAAAGTAACACTAAATTTCAGTGGACCGTTTTTAACACAATATTATTTACTGTGTTAGATTCGTTAAGGCATACAGGAAAACGCAAACAATAAAATGTAAATAATAAGCGAATGGCTAATCACAACAAATCGAAACTCATCAAGAATGTGAGATTATCGTGTAAATTCCCGATTGTGATTGATCAGGTCGCTTACTACTTCAGTAGATCTATTCTTCTTCGGAGAACTTTCTGAACTGGTATACACTGGTGCAGTAAGTTAGAATGAAACAAATATAGTTAGTTTCACTTGAATTTATTACACCAGTGTACACTAGTTCAGGAAATTCTTCGGAAAAGAGCGAACTTAACATCTTACTGTTTACGATTTTTCATGCGCCATGACCCGTATGATGAAAACAAAAAAAAAGCAGACACACGTACACAATCCGGGATGGGTAATAACGTTAAGCGAACTGGACCGACAGTGTCATATTTGATGAGGAAATTATGATATGCCATTTAGAGTCGAGGTTTGACACACAGGGACGTGGATGGGTCAACGACCCGGCGACTCGCCCGGGTTCTCTACCTGGCCCTATTCTGTGAGTCGAAGAAAAACGGGGAAAAGCTTTCGATTGTTGTGGAGACCGGTACCGAGCGCGTGTGTATTCACGGTCAAGGTATTATCATTTTCGCGCGCGACAGACCGCGACTATATATCGCCGCGCTGAAACGAAAGAGCCAATCAATCAATTCCCTGCCATACTATTCTCGCAATGAGATCTGAGTGAATTGCATTAACCTACAGACATACATTACGTACGTGTTCGTGCGATAACTAGACGCGCGATGTGTCCCGTCTAGTTTCTGTCACTGCGAACGAGCGAGCTTCGCCGGCTCAAATCACCTTAATCGCATCTTCTCTCTTAGCCTTGTATTTTCAACGCTTCAATCCGCGAATTCACATTGTTGCCTATTTTCCGTTTCATTCTACGAATCACCCTAATCGCATCTTCTCTCTCAACTTTGTATCTTCAATACTCTAATCCGCGAATTCACATCGTTGTGTGTCTTCCTCTTCTTTTCCTTCTTCTCGAAACGTATGCATTATCAGAGCGAGACAACAACACTCGCGAGATTTACAATATACTGTAAATTTCGACTCGGGTATCTAATGGATGATAAGACTATTTGGAAACTTTTCTTCGTATCTAATCTGTAGAAATACGTAGATTATCGCGTTATTTCTTTATGGATGATACCTTAGGGATGAGAATCCACGTATAATCCGCGTATCATGAGCGACAATTTTATTTATTCGATTACGCATGATATTGGCAAGTTTAAGGTCATGGTTTAAGAGCTTACCGTAAAATCAAACGTGAAATTCCAGCCATCGTCGTCAGCGTGACCTCTCAACGGTCGATTGACACTCAAGTTTTGATTTGAAACCGCGACGTTAATTGACGAACGAATTAAGATCGGGCACGTGCAACAAGCGGTAGAACTTAAGTAGTAAGCAAATTAATTAATCACAGTCGATCATTTTTTTTTCCCGAGCCGGTGAGCGATATACAAATGTATTCGGCGTATCGGCGCCTTGGTTGTTATTTCCACCGTGAGATTCAAACATTTCGCATTACAAACACGTCGTACTTAAACTTCGGATAAAACGCAAAAGTTACGAAATGTAGCAATAACAGTTGTAGTAAAAACAACACTCTAAGTACTCGAGCGAAACTCTGTCAGCCATTTTGTTGCGCATCCCACGCTAAGCTTTAAGAATCAGACACTCTCGTGTCAGGCAATCAGGCATTGTGTTAATTAACATTTTTCATTTATAGAATCGTGCCTACGCAAGTGTCACTGTTACTATCAATGCCAGTGCGAGTATCCGGAGTGCTACGACGGGACAGCCGAAGCGGGATGCTGGATCGACAAACCAGGACTAAAAAGACGGGAACACTGCCAGCGGGCATACGCTTCCAGGTATGTTTAAAACGTTTATTAGATAGGATATTTTTCTCTGATCTTAACGAGCTTACTGATAATATACGCACGGGAAAGCATAATTTTGTTGGCACTGCAAATTGTTAATTACTACGGGGACGACAAAAATATTTGTTAAGCGGCAAAAATAATTTAGTTAGAATTCAGTTGGCATCCAAATTATTTTGCTATGTATCGGGCAAATGGCAATTAATATTCTTAACAAATTTTTTTGCTATCCCTATAATAATAACTAACAATTTGCTATGCCAGCAAAATATTTTTCTCCGTACGGAGATAGCCGAGTCGAAATTTACAATCTACCTTAAGACCGGCATTCGTAGTTCGTTTGATAAATAATCATAGCTTCACGAATCTCTGATGAGTCATTAATCTAACCTACTTATTTCATACAAGAGGTATCGATCTGAATAATGATACATCAATGCGAATCTGTAACTAACACAACTAACGTTGACTGTCGCGTTGATTTTCATAGATTATTTCAAGGCTCAACTAAACGTTGCGTAAGCAGAGACATAGTAAATAAATGCAACTCAAGATGTTATATCTGTTAACTCGTTTTATTCGCTCGCTCAATGGTCATATATTGTTATAATCGGTTACGTCTTATATGTAAATTAACGTGACGATATTACGGCGCTTGTCATTAGTAACCGCTATGTCAGACAACTTGTTTATTATATTCTCAATCAAAATCCGTAAATAATTTATAACTACGAATATCGATCCAAGCCTCACAACTGCTGGGTTTTGTATTTAAATAATAACATCGGGTTGCAAATTCCGTCCTGAATCAGCCAACGTATTGTTTCACCTTTGTTTTGTCGTAACATTGTGGTGAATTCAACTTTAAATTTCTGTAGATGTTTTTGGACACACAACTGCTATCTTTGCCATTACAACTTCTTCCTCTTCCTTCCTTTTGAAAAATAACAATCCTCCTAGAAGATAAATAAAAAAAAAATTAAAAGAAGAAAATTTATCTCTTCTTCAGCCATTATTTAGATTATTCATTAATTTTTCTCCTATTAATACTTCTATTCTATTAAAATTTGTTTTTCGCATATATATTTTTATATTTGATCATCGCATATAAACTATCTGCATTGGTATTAATAATATTAAACATTAGCACATTATGATGTCGAAATAATTGCAAATATTAAATGATTAAATCTTTCTTCAAATACATTTCAACACGAAGGAAACAACATTAAGTACATATATGTGACAGTAATGACAAGCTTATGTAGTGTTATATCATGAGATTCTCTACTGATTTTTCAAGTTTGACCGTCAAGTTCAACTTTGCGCGATTAACATTTTAACTGTCACGTTGATCTCCAAGGATTGTTCCGAGGCTTAAATGAAGTTCGAATAACCAATTCACAGTAAATGCACACATTCTCAGATTTGTATATATTCGTTGGCTAGTTTTATTATCATCCTCCACATTTATGCTTGATCTTTAAATTAATGAATCGCGATAAAATCATTGTATTAGCCATCGTATTAACTCCCATGGCGAATTCAATTTAATATTCAATATACTAATGTAGAATCAAAATTTCGACTCGAGTGAACTCTACAATTTTTATATGGAAAAATAAGAGTAAATAAGAGAAATAAGACGCGAAGTAGAAATAAATTATCCGAATTTTAAATGAAAGTAAGAGCTTCTGTGTTCGATTTGATACGGGTGTTAAAAGCAGCCGATCCTCTTGCAGCGCACAGCTGTCTACGATTATTATATTTTAGAGCTCTCTCTCTCTCTCTTGCTCTATATACGTGTGTGTGTATGTATTATACGCATATCTCTCTCTTGCTCTCGCGGACTACCGTATCGATCACCCGGCACATATACCTGGGTTTTTGTCGCTACCGCGATTCCAGGGAGAACCGATGCTGTGTGATGCGCATCCAGCTCTATCCTCTTTGTCATGTTAAACACATCGGACGCATCCTGTTACTTACGGGAGCGCCGTTAGTCCCGCTAACGTAGACGACGCGAACACGTATTTTTTCGGCAACCTTTCTGACGCTATCAATTTCGTTCTAACATTTCGAAAAATAACATTTCTCGGAATTTTTCTAGCAATCGCTACATAAATATTTCCACTGTTTTCGGATATCGTGAAGATGGAGAGAGAGAAAGAAAGAAAATTATCTCAAATTCGTGTTTTTTTGTTTTCATTCGAATATATCGCTTTCGGTGTTAACGTGAATTTTGCCTGGATTTTCAACGAGCTTTCCCAGTCGTTTGAAAATCGATTCGTTCACCGAATTTCGAGAGAGAAAATCTGGCGACTGTTCCCAACTTGGACAGATGTTCGAATGCTTTTGGAGGCTGCGTGAATCGAAATGAAACGGGGGCCACGTGTGGAGGAAATTCATTTCCTTTTACGGCGGCTGTGAAAAATGCGCGCGCAGATGTGCCCGGATGTTTATTTCGGTGACAACAATTCGGGCGCTCGACGATGGGCGATCGAGCTTATATCTCTCTCTCTCTCTCTCTCTCTCTCTCTCTCTCTCTCTACCTTATATACAGGCTCACGCAGATCTGGATCATCACAAATCGTTGAAACTAAAGCCTCTAAATGGCTTCCGTTAATCCCATCCCGAGTCGCCACGAAGGATTTATGACCTCGGTAATCGTACTCCGTTTAGTTATATCGGGAGAAGGATAATTTATAAATGTTTCGTATGTCGATCCGCATGACTATAAGGAAGATTAAGCGGGAGAAACGATCCTGCGCGATGGTTAATAATTTATCAATATCAGCTGTGCGAAAGACTGATAGATTTTCCATCGACGCGTGATCGACGATCAGTCACACCTCTTTTCCAACCTCGCGACGTTGAAAGAAGAAAAGAGAAGAAACGAAATTCGTATCTTCCGCGTATGAACAAGCTGGTATTTACGCTGGAATTTCGGCACATCTCGTGTTTCTCGTGATTAAAAAGCGAACGCGCTCAGCGATCAGATCTATCAAGGTGGGCCGGCGAGATAAGCCGATTAGACGCAATATAGAATCGCCATCTGCCGGTTTACCCGCTGGTAGAAGGGTCGAAGACGGAGGAAAAGCCCACCCTGTGTCCGCGTTCGATTCACCCTGCGACACGATCGAGTCATAAATTCCAGAAATCTAAAACCAGCACAGTGAAAGCGAGAGAGAGGGAGGACGCGACGCATCGTAGTAAACGCGGACAAAAAGATCCATGTGACGGATCGGATCGTGTGTACATTACGCATCCTCGCTCGCAGGATCTCCCATGGTAACTATAGTTACTGTACAAACAAGATGGCCGGCGGCTTCCGGTTTCGGCTGCGACGCGGCAGCTGCGCGGATCTAGTTTCTAGGCGCGCTGACGGATAGCCCGGCGCCAAAGAAAGACGAATCGTGCTCGGACGATCGATGCCGAGTCCGGGGATTAATCCTCGGGTTATCCGACCGCGCGACGATTAAAAACGGCGAGCAACGTCGTCGTCGCACCGTGATGAGAACTAAAATCGCGCGCGACATCGCCGCATATAACCTATGCGGCAGCCGGAAAACTCGTCTCACCGTGATACTTGTATCTTCGAAAAACTATAAATCCTCCTCCTCCCCCTCCCCCTCTCTCTCTCAGCGTATTTTTCTCTGATCTTTTTCGTCAAAATTTCAATTTCTTTCTCTCAGCGATTTCCAGACTAAGTGGTTTATCTGCAAGGAATACTATTGTATTTCGCCGTATTTCAATGAACGTTTATTTCCGTGAAATAAACTTTATATTTCACAAATAAATGTTTAAGTCTTTCCTCAACGCAGAGGAATTATCCTAGGACGAAAGCAACTATCTATCTATCCCTCTCTTTCTCTCTTTGCGATCGGACACCGGATGTCGCGAGCGCGCGCGATCCGCCGAGCGACCCGACGACGCCGATCGCTCGTTGACCCGAAGACGGCGATTCACACTCGTCATCATTTACCAGGAGGTAAGATCAGAGCGCGCTCGAAACGATGCCGCCACATGGCGCGTGCCATTAATGCGAACAAAAGACGATCCCGCGAGATCGATGACGAGGAATACGCACCCCTCGCGCGACGCCACCGTGTCGCATCGGCGCGCGGCACATCGGCTGAAATAAATGCTCGCAAGCTGTCACGCGGCCGACACTTCTGGCTTCAATTTCGATTCACCGATCGCGCACCCCGCGAGCGCCTTCGACTTCTCTCGGCTACATCCCTATCGCAAAAACGCTCATTAATTTTAATCCGCGGATCAAAATCAGGTCAGCGCTTTCGCGCGCAAGAATTATGGAACAATTCTCCCCTTCTTTCTCTCTTTCTCTCTCTCGCTTTCTCTTTAATTTCCTCCCCCTCTTTTCCATCCCTCTCTCTCACACGCACACACGTACACCCACCCTTCAGTAATCCTACCACGCGGCCGTTAATCGATCGCGCGCCGAGCCGCCTTGATTTATGTTTACACGCTAATTATCCTAATCTGCATAAAGATGGCAACGAGCTCACGCCGAGGTTTCGATTGCGCCTCCAAATAAGAAAGCGACTTTGGGTAGACTTTCCGATAAACCCACGTCCGATCGACGCCATTGACATCCGTAGAAGCGATTCGAATATCCTCGGTCGAAAACCGACCGCGACGTGCGATCACATCCCGAGGGATCGGAGCCGCGCCCTCGATCGTCCTCGGTGTCTCTCTCTCTCTCTCTCTCTCGCGATTTCCGACCGCCGTCTCGCGCTTTGAAGAGAGCTGTACGCGCCTTAAGAGCGATTATCCTTGATCGGCTGCGGTAGGTTAGCGGTAGGTACATACCGTACCAGCTAGATTCGCTTTTATGACGTCATAATGAACCGGCAATCAGCAGCATTGTCGACATAATTCCCGTGGCGTTGTCTCGCTCGATCCGCGAGTCGACTCGACATCATTCCCGCTGCTCCTTTTTAGCAACCACCCGCGGACCGGTAGCTATCTCGCCCGAAAGGTATATACGAGGGAGGATCAGAAGGGGGGGCCGTAAATATCGCGGTGAAAAGGACACCCGGAAGACGTCGGGGCAAACCCGTATAGAACATAGCACGGTAGTGTTACACCGACGACACATTTTGAATCCGCCTCGATGTTCGCGCGGGCACTTTGAAGTTAAATCGATGGGAAGCAATATGGGCGAATTGAAACGAGCCGCTCGCTCGCTGCACGGGATCGCCGCGTGGAGGGAGGGTGGGCCGGGGCGGGGCGGGATAACGACGAGTTGACGCACACGCTCGAAATTGGCCGCGCGAAAATGCAAGAGCTTGCAAATCGGTGTTCTTAATTGACCGGACGATCGGCCGACGTCGCGACGATTACGATATATCGCGAGCGAGGTACGCGATTCCTCGATTCTACCGGTAATCGCAAGTTTGCGTGATAAATTTCGACCGTGCTGAACGAGAGCCGCCGCGCGGTGGACTTTTCTTCTCTCTCACACGGCGCCCCGACGAGTCTCTCTACGGTAAAAACAAGAGTTTGGTAACAATTACCAAACATTTAATGAAATAGTTTCAGTTAATTGGTTGATTAATTGGATTTGATTACAGTAACCGAATCATTTAGTTGCATGCTACGTGTAACTAAAATGATTTGGTTACTGTAACCTATTTCACTAAATGTTTGATAAATGTTATTAAATCCTTTCTTTCAGCGCAAAGTTCCTAGAAGTAAGAGTCTAGTTAATGAGAACTAGAAATGTGAAAAATATAAGTAAAAGTAATTTTTTTTACATTCTGATGGAGATATGTAACTTATTCGCTCGCGAAAACGAGTCTCGACCGTACACAAATGTGAGAAGGAAAAGTGCGAAGATTTAGAATTGAGGAAAGTGAGAAATGGAAGAAGGGGAGAACGTGAGGACGAAGGACATGAGGTAGATGATGTCCGCAGAATGTAATAATTTTAAGAGTTGCATTAATTTGCATTAATTATAATACTAGAATGAATATCATATTAACCATTAAAATATTCATTAATATTCATTCAACATATATTCATAAAATATTACATAAACACAAACATAGTTATTTACGACATTAAAATAGAATCAAAATATGAAATATCCTTATTTAATTATTGAATGAATATAGTCATAGTTTTGCTACTGAAAACGGGTTTATCCAATCGTCCTGGCTGACCTTTTTTTAAACTTAATTTTAATAAAACGAATTTTGATTTTATTGTACAAATCATGAAAATTTTGTAGTATATCGCATTTAATATTTTTTATTTTTTAATGAAAAAATTAACAATATCACAATTAATTTGCTTAATATGAAGCAAATATGTTTTAATAATAATATATATTTTAAGAAAAAATGGAACGTTTCCACCGTTCCCTAGAATGGCTGGGAAAATCTCTCTCCAAACGCTGTTACATTATTGTGTACATGTGTGTGCATGCGTTATACAGTAGCTGGCACGACATTTTGTATCAAACTAGAACATTGGCCAGACTCTTACTTCCAAGGATTCTAAGTCCTCCCTGTATTATTTAATCTCTCGCTCGGATCCTCCGCGCGAGATCCGCCAAAAGAATTTTCCAAAATTCACGATCCTACCTTATTCTCTCCGTGTAAATTCGCAAGGGAGATAAATCGAAAACAACATCGGGAATACACGTGTCAACGGAGAACGAAGGAAGAGAAGAATATTGCAGGATGAAATATTTCGCGGAAATCGGACCGGGCCGAATCCTCCTGGGGAGTGCGCGCGAGAGAGGAAGCGGGAGAAAGAAAGACAGAGACAAATCAATATCGATAGTAAATCCCGTTTCCTCTCCCGCCGTTCTCGCCAAGGGTGGAAACTCAGAAAAAGGATGAAATGATGCGCCACTAATTCTGTTACGCTCGTCAGCGACGCGGCGCGGCGCGACGCGCATTGTGCGTGCGGTGCACATGCACCAAGGCGAAATGTATTTTCAGACGCATGCGTGTCCGTATATACAGGGTGGTTCATCACGTATGTATATAGGACGGCGTGGCGTGGCGCGCCGCTGCCGCTCCGCGGCAGCTGTCAGACAGCTGTACGGGGCTTTTTACCTGGCCGTGCCGCGTTTACTATAATCGCGCGTATACGACTACAACGGCCGAAACGACAATCTCGCGTGGCCGACGTAGCGAGGATCGATCGAGAATCCGCGGCGGCAAAATTTGTAACGCGCGAAAAGAGCGGAGGACAATTCGTTGCGTCGCCTCTTTCTCCGCTTATCGCCGCCGCTCGCGATTGTTCTTTTGCGATCGAGTCGCGTCAGAGCTCTCACTCACGTTAACGACTTCTTTATTATTTTTATTACTTTTTGATAATGCCGTTATAGCTGCCCCGAGCCGTGCTCTCCTCCTTCTTCTTCTCGCGAGCGACGCTTCCCGATAATATAATGTCCGCAGTTTCGCCGAATAAAACCGATGAGGATCCCACGGATTTTAATCCCTCAGATAGATTCGTAGAAACATTTTGCAGTATTTTCAACTAATTTCCTCGACTAGGCATTTCTTGTCCTCAAGATAAGTTAGAAAATATTTAAAAGTGAATAAGATGTATCGCTAAGTATGTACAATACCGGGATACAACGCTTTACGAGCGCGTTCGTGGAAGCATTAGAATGTGGTCGATCAATCTTGTTATTCGAGGGTTAATTCTTTGCCGAGAAGATCATCGATGCGCGATCGGCGAGGTTAGAAAAAAATCTCTATTTTTCTTTCGGAAATTTGTCGAGGTATGTATATAATAATAAAAGGCGTAGTGAAGAACGGAGGCGGCGGCAGTTCGCTGACGCCTCGAAGACGTTACATCCGGCAAGCGGCCGGATCGATACGCGAGAGAGCGGAGAGAGCCTCTCTCTTTGCCTGGCACCGACCCTGAGCAGACCTTGGACTCTCGTGAAAGGGAAATTCAAGGCACCCCGATGGCGAAGGGGTACACACCGGGTCCATCGTGCCGTTTTATTTATCCCTGAACCGGCGACGAATTTTCTCTAATTACTGATCTGATTATAGCGGCGATAACGGCTCTTCATTCGGAGAATAATTCGGCGTTTCTAATTTTCACGCGAATAAGTAGGAGGCCACGAGAGAGAAAGACTCGATATCGCCAATCGATTCGTCACGAAACCGAAGGATTCGACGGGCGTATAAAGCGTGCAACGGTGTGTACATGCGACGTCACGCACACACGTGCGCGGCTATGACTCAGAGCGCGCACGCACATACGAACGCACACGTGCGCGCGCGATGCAGCACAGAGCTGCAACTCAAAATCGATATAGCGAATCTAGCCAGATTATATCCTTGGCGGGGCTTCGCACAATACTCGTAATCCGCCGTAAACCGTGACCGCAGTTGAGGCCGGTGGTGATATTCGGCCGAATGTCGGAAATTGATGAGCGCGCGCGTGATGGTACTACGAGCGTTCGGGAAAAAGCCGAGAACGTCATCGCGCAAAAGAGCAATTTCGCATCGAAATCGCTAGTCGATGACAAGCTGAAATTGAAAGCGAGCTAACTCTTTGCGATATACAAAACGCGTTCTCTCTCGGCGGAAACATGTATTTTTCTCACGTTGTGTACGCCGTGTTTGCGAAATTTTCGCATCGGATTTTCCCGCGTTGCCGTGTCAACCGCGCGACTATCCGACCGGAGCGAACAACACGGCGAGTATATTTTGCATTTTTCAATGATAATTATATAGTGCAGCGGGCGACCCCACCTTGTCATTAAATGCACGTACGAGCTTTCCTACCCTTTCGGTACTTAGAGTTGGGGATTTCTGGAAAATGTTCCTTGCAACCCAATCGATCGATCGTGCGCGTTGGTCTTTTTTTTCTTATTTTATACTTCTCGACTGTATCGTCGCGAGCGATAAACGACGGCGTAATTTTTCAGTTAGTTAAAGCGGAGATACGAGCTCTCTCCCCCTCTCTCGCGCGCGCAAGTCTTGGACCCGCGTCGAATCTCTCCAGGTTGAATAATGTAGAACCGGCTTTACAATTTCGTCCTGCGTCCTGGCAAATAGTCTTAGCGGGGATACCGGCGTCAAAGAGAAGAGAGGGGGGAGGGGTATACCGTCGCGAGAGAAGAGAAAGAAGGAAGAAAGGCGACACCTGCGCGCGCGCGCGAGCGTATGCAAGAGAGAGAACGAAGAGCACGAGGAGGAAAAGAGATGGGAGGGGAGAAGCTGGGGCGGAGGGGTGCAAGGAATCTCCATCGTGGCAAACGGGTCGATCGGGTGCGTGTGCAAACATTTTCCGCGTGCGTTTTATTCGCGTGTGCGTGGAAAATTCGGGCGGCGCGGGAAGGGTGTATGAGATAACGGCGAGGGCAGTAACCGGGGAGAAGAGAATTTTCGTGTTGAGAATTTTTGACACGGAAAAAGAGAGAGACAGAGAACGTTCTCTCCCCCTCCGCTGTCTATTTCCGTCCTTTTGCTCCTCCTATTCTTCTGCACGTGTGCGTGAAGAATTTTTCAAACGGGAGATCCGGAGGAGATAAATGATGGACGACAAATCTCGCGTCAGTCTGATTTAAATCTCTATGTAAATTCTTCTTCAAAAAAAGAACGTATGCGTCGCGGCGACACTTTTAATCGATATTTCGACGACAACGTCGTCACTTTTATCGTTCCCGCCGATCCGCACGGAATATTTGTGCCACGGTTAAATTGCTGGAAATTATTCATCAACGACCGAATGACTCCTCAGGATTCCGTTCGAGGAGCCGGCTGCTCCGGAAAGTTGGAGAAGAGCGCGAGAATATTTTTCGGCCGCGCGTCTGCCCGTAAAAGCGTAGAGAATTCGAGACGAGATCGCCGAGCCGAGCGCTCGCGAGCGTGCGCGCGCGCACGCGGGGCCGTCGCACGTGCGTGCCTGCGTGTGTACGGGGAGGCTGTGACTCATCCTGTGGGAGAGGGAGAAAGAGCGAGTCCTGTTCCCGCGGCAGGAAACAACGAGTGGGGGGTGGGGATCGATATATCGACTCGAGAAACACTCCTGCCGTTAGCGGGAACTGCGTAGCTTCAAGGTCCTCCCTCATACCCCACCCCGCCGACACCAGCTCGCTCCTTCCTACGTTTTCCTTCCTCCTCGCACCCGCGGCTTTGCCACCCTGCGGGATGGAGTCGATTTTCGGGCGGAATCGCGGAAGAGAAAGAGAGCGTGCCGTTCGTTTGAATTTCGCGAGCGAAAAACGAGGTTTTTACAATCTACCATTTTTTCACGCCCGCGTTTCCTTCTCTTCCGGAAAAAGACGTTATCGTCCGGCCGACGGTAAACGTTCACGCGGGTTGTGAGTAACAACCTTGAATTCGGAGAATTGATATTTCCAAAGAAATAAATGTGAATTTTTTATATATTGTATGCGGAAAATGTGACTCGGCCGACAAATATCGTCTTACTGCCGAAGAAAATCATGCTAATTATAAATAATAGCTAATAATAGGTAATAACGTCCAACTCCGAGGAATGGATTTTCGAAGGAATAAACTTTTCGCAAATTATATATAATTTATAGCATTGAACGCGCGCTCAATATCGTTTCTTAAAAATGGTGACCTATAATACGGATAATCCAATTTTCTTTACGTACTATAACTATTGTATAGCCAATATTATGTAAAATAAATATGTTTACTCTAGGACAAAACAGAACTTTTTGGTTGATCTTTCTTTCGTTTTTAAGATTCTGAATAGGTTAATATACTGCTGATTAACTAGGTCGCTTTAAATTTAACATTCCACTAGGAATTTTCTTCAGTAGTAGCCCCTCATCATTTAAGCGCCTTCTAATTTCGACTCTTTCAATGGGACATGATGGTTCTTTTGGATAAACGAATGTATTAGAGTTTCATTTCTTTCATTTATTTTACTTTTTGTAAATCTTTCTATTTATTTCTTATTTATTTCCATTGTATGCGTTACTTTTCTGTATTACTATTTTCTGAATATTTTTGTATTATACTCGCAACCAAAAGACACTCCCCGTTTATCAATGTGAATAAGTAAATAAATAATAAACGCAACTCGATCACGAAAATCGCGCCAATTCGATTTAAAGGGATTTTGGAGTCGTCCTTTGTTTTACCGCAAATTTGTCAGTATTATACACTGCGAATCCAAGTGTTATTTTAACCAAGGTTTTCCTTACATATTTCTTGCCATTTTAAATCCCGTCGTTCAATACGATTAAGGGTTTTAAATGAACGTAATCTGAAACGGCAAGAAAAAGAATTTCAGTCAAATATCTCATTTTTAGACGCTTATGAATAATACACTTAGATTTGCAGTGCACTCGTTACTGACTGCACATAATAATAATTAAAAATCCTTTTACACAATTATAAAACACACGTTAATGTTGGCGAGGACTACTGACTTTACTCGATAAAGGAAAAAAAAAGTTTTATAATTTGTTAACCTTTTTCGTTTTTCGAATAAAGTCAACTATTACCGCCTACATTAACGTGTGTATTGTCATCGCAAAAGGATTTTTAATTCTGTACGAGTATAGTATTGAAAAGTTTTCGGTAAAACAGGACGATTCCAGAATTCCGTTAACGCCAGACAACACGAATCCGGCGGCGTTGAACGACGCGTTGTTGCACGCGGTTTCGTTACATCGGGATCGATGCATTTTTCAGCGTCGTGTCGATGGCACGAGACCGTCGCATTATTTTGCCGTGACGAGGAGAATCGAGCGGGTTGATTGGCCTGCCGTCAGATAACCCTGAGCAACCGAGAATTGTATCCGGTTATCGTGCGGTTATCGCTTTGGCGAATAACGCAAAAAGCATTTGCAATGCATTCTCGAGCGCGAGCGGTTCGATGACGACGACGAAAGTTGCGAGCCGAGCAAAGTCGCTGCAGCTAACGTAACCGAACCCTCGTCCGCGACGAAACGGATCCCCTTTCTTCTTTCCCTTTTCCACCCGTCGTCCGCTCACGTTCTCCCGCTCGCACTTTGACGGGCTTCCGTTGTTTCGATTTATCGAGAAACCGGAACCGAAACGCCGGTGCTGTTCGCCATCGGCTGCTTCGTCCGACGCGGAATGATACCGCGGAATTTGCGTTTCGACCCTCTGTTTGCGTCGGGTTGAACGATGGCGTGATAAAATATCAAATTCACGCATCGTGGATTTGCGTGATGGAAAAAATTCAGAAATACCGCATCGGAGATTTCAGCATCAAAGAGAAGGACGAATGTAAGGTCGGTCTGCGGGTGAAGCGAACGAAAAATCCGGCGCGCCGCAGCGGGTCGATGATCCACGTGTTTATGAGAAATCGGGTCAAAACAAGGAGGAAGGCGATAAAAATCAGGCCAACGGCAGCAGCAAAGGGGGCAAGGGAGGAGAGACGAGAGAGTGGATACAGCAGGTGTGCGATGAACTCTCGAGGGCAGAGTCCTTTCGCGCGAACGAAAGGAAAGACAGAGCGGGGCCGGCCGCTCCTTCCCCTGGGATAAAGAGGGTGTTAAGTCCTGAGGAGGGGGAGGAAGATTGTTGTGACGGCGTCGCTGTACACACCGGAGAGTCTTCGACTCCTGGCGATCTATCATCCCTTTTCTCCCGTGCCGCGCGACTTTCGACGTCGCCGGAAATAGTCGCGCGATTCGCTGCCGAACTTTTCTTTTCCTCCTCCTCTCTCTCTCTCTCCGTTTCATTTGAGGAACTCGCGGTCCTCTCGAACGGCGATTAGATGACATCGGGAAGCTCCGGCAAGAAGCGACGCGCCGCAACGATCGGCGAAAACGCTAATTGATAAGTGGCGGAATGTTATCGGAGAGAACCGGCGCGGCGTTGTCGGGGCGAGACGTGCGTGCGTGCGTGCGTCGATCGGTGCGCGTGTCGCCGGCAAACAACACGTCCGTTTCTGAACGAGACGAAGTTCGATACGCGATTATTATGACCCGCGGTGAGCCTTGAACTTGCCCTACGATAAGCGCGGCCGTTTACGAGTCGCTCTCTCTGTTGCTGCGCGCCTCCTCTTCGCCGGCCAACAATCGCCGCGCGGCGATACCGCGCATCCTCGCGGCGTTGACGATTGTTGTTTAGCGTTCCCGAGCTGTATATGTAGCGAGAAAGATTAGTTTTCACGGCTATTTTTGCATCAACGAAAAAAGAAAATACGAGACATAACTACTGAGAGGGCAGATTATTGAAAACGGGTGGGGTATCGATATTTTTTTTCGAGCAGGGTGCGATGTGATATAGCCGGCTACTCGATCAGGCTTGATCAAACGCGACATCGCGGAGGTAGTTCGACGCCATCCCTAGTAGCGGTAGCAGCTGAACAGCCAGCCAGTCAACCCACCAACCCCCTATTCAATGTCGCTACAATAATAAACCACCTCGGTTATCTGTATTTCTGTATTTCCCTCTGGGATTCTCGGCACATTCAGGCATCGAGGCCAAGTTCATGCTATATATACGCCGTTCTATAACGGCATTTTGTCTGTGTTTATACCTTTCTACGGCCGTAGTACGGCGTAGTCGCGCTGTGTCTCTATCGGGATTTCGTAGAAGGCGGTCGCCGTATGGAGAAACCGACGCGCGGGTTTCTAGCACATCGGTGCGGCAGCTTTTCGGGAAACCGCGCGTGTTTCACGCTTAAAAGATTCGCCACAGGCGAACGAGAAAATTCGAGAACCACAGTGTGGCATATATATATATATATATATATATATATAATCAGTGGAAGAAAGGTTACGTTATTTTCCTCTATGAGAAAATATTGAGAAAATATAATAGTACAAATTATTACAGAAGTTTGTAATGCTGGATTATATCGGAATTGTTATCGAAATTATGATGTGTGTTGTAATCTTGTAATCTTTAGTGATGTGTGTACATGATATACGTCATAAAAATTACGACACATCATAATTTCTGTCATAATTTCGGTAAAATCCGGTATTACAAAATCTTATGGTAATTTTTACCGCAATATTTTCTCCGTGTAACCCTGGAATGGCCGCATTGGTAAAAAAATGTGGTGTTGACCGAAATGTTACGTTAACATGAGAAATATATTAACAGATATGTTCAATCAACATACTCATCTTGTTAAAGTAACAGAAAAATTCGGACGGAGTGTTGGAATATTCCTTTTATCCTCTCTAGCAAATCTCGCGATCGAGGCGAGCAAACGTTCGTTTCTCTCTTCCCTTTTGCAGGGGACGGAATCGTCGGCTTAGCGTAGACTCACCTTCTTCTCGGTGAGCTTCTCGCACCGCCTCATCTTACAGATCTGATGACTCTTGTCGTTCCGGCACGGCGCGCAGTCGCCGCAGTTCTCCTTGCGCTGGCAGCCGATGCACTCGCCGCATCTCTTTCGCTTCTTCTTCGCCGGCTTGTCCCCGAGGCCGCCGTCGCCGTCGCCGTCGGTCATGCCGCCGCCGAGATGGTGGACGCCGCGATTCGCGGTGGAAGACACCGCGGCTACCTGGCCGGAACTCTCGACGTTCCCGGCGCCCCCTCCGCCTCCTCCTCCTCCACCGTCCTCCGACTCCATAGAGCCCGCGCGGATTTTTCTGCGCTCCTTCTTGCGGCCGTCGATGCCGATCGGTCTCGAGGTCGGCGAGGAGTCCAGCACAGTCGACATCGGATTCTGGAAGTTCGCATGGTGCAGCTGCGGATACTCAGGCTTCACCACCGTCAGGACCGTATGGTGAGGGTGGCCCGGCGGCGGTGGCGGGAACGCTTGCACCGGGCTGGAACCCAGCAGCTGTATGTGACGTTCGTCGAGTAGCTGCTGCTGGAGCGCCGGCACCTCCCGAGCCTGCACCGGTGCCGGTACCAGCGGATAGCCGATCGAGCCGCGATGCGTGTGCGGCACCGGTAACGGCGTGCCCAAGGTGTGGAAGCTGGGCAGGCCCACGGCCGATGTGACCGGCGGTGAGTGCGACATGGACACCGGCGACAGCGGGGTCAACGCCGTCAACTGTGGCTCGGCCTCGCTCGGGGCGGTGAATTGGCTGGTGAAGCTCGGCAGCTCCGTGCTGCAGCCTTTCGACTCCCACGGCCGGTATTGCTGGTTCGCTATATCACGGGAGTCGACCAGCCGACTCGTCAGGCCCTCCGTGTAATATTCCCAGGGCGGCAGGCTCAGGCTGATATCCTGCGGGTGGAGCGTCGTGAGTGTCGTTGAGGTGTCCATCGCATCGCCGAAGCTGCTGCTGAACGGCGGCAGACCGGGCGGCACCGCGCCCGGCGAGGTCGCGATCGCCGCCGGAGGGCTCGTCGGCACCCTCTCGGTGGCGACGACCTCCTTCGTCACCTCGGCGCTCATCCTCCTCGCCACGTCATCGCGAGTGTAACCTCCGCCCGTGAGCTCCCCGTGAGACGCGTAGCGTCCTCGTCGGCCCGATTCTTCTCTCTCTCTCTCTCTCTTTCTTCCTGATTCGACGAATCGGATGATCGTTGGATCGCTCGAGACTGCGGATTATTTCATCTCCGCCGCACGAATCATCGACGAGATCCTCGCGGGAGACATTTGCGCGCTCTCCTCTCTCGCGACCGGTCCCAGCGATCCTCTATAGTTCTCGTTACTGAATCAAGCCGGATTTGAAGGGTCCGGTTCTTTCGGCGCGGACATCGCGTCGTCCGTGGACTAACATGTCTCGAACGCGTCTTCGACTCACGGCGATCGCGATGCTCCGGATCTCCTCCGATTTTCGGGGTGCGTATCACGATTCGTGTATGTTTCTTCCACACTGGCGCGTACTCTTCCAAGCTCGTATTCGAGATGCGCTCGTCCAAGGCTGCTTCCTTGATCTTACGCTCTCTCTCTCTCTCTCTCTCTGTGTCTGTCTATCTATATCTCTAGCTCTGTGTCGTTTTGTACTCAACAGGTTTAGGCTACGAACTGAAGTAGATCGGTTGCTCCGGGAGTGTTCAAGCGAAATCCGGTTGACTCTCCTCCCTTTGTCTGGTTCTGCTTCCTCTAGCTTGGCGAAAATCTGTCACGTGACGCGTCCAGTTTGAAAGATGCACTTACTTTTTACGGCTATCTCTATAAACCTCTTTATAGCTTACAAAACTGTACCGGCTCGTTTAATCAAAAACGGCTCTGACGAAGGAATCAGTGTGTGTCTTACTATTTATCTCGCTTGACGAGAGATTAATTGTTATACTTGATGAATGGTTAATAGAAAAAATGGTAGATTCTTTGGTTTACGGTCTTGCTTTCGCGCTGCATTTATTCTCTCGTTCTCACTCTTCCCCCCTCTCTCTCTCTCTCTCTAACTCTCCGTTTTGCAACGATTACTTTTACCTCGCTCTCCACTGGATTTGGCACTGGCGGACTTGTTTGTTTTAATCTGTTCTTGTATTTCTCCCTTCGTTAGAGATATACTTTGTACACTTATTAGATAATATAGCTCTTAATCTTTTGTCTTCTTCTGAACCTAAGCTCTTGGGATATCTTTTTTTGTTTTGTTCTTCCTTTACGTCGATATAAACATACTAATTACTTCTTTCGCGCTTCGTAAGAAAATAGAAATCACTTGAGGTTAATGTGGCTTGTTAGAAGGCGGTTGATTTGTACGATCTGAAACAGAGAAGCAAAAAAATTCGCACGTTAGAGAATCTCGCTGGCTCTTGATCGTAAGGAAAGGGTAAAAATAAATTTCAAGTACTACTATAGATCAAGTCGTTTCGTCGCAAACGAGCCGTCGCGATATCGAAGGCGAAAAATTCAATGAGAAAGAAACGAGATACGTGGATTAGCGAATGTGTTATTATACGTCACGTGAGCGTGAGCGCGCACGTGACGCGGGACTATGTGAGAATGTGTCACAGACGTTGCTTATAACGTGACCATCGCTAAGCCAAGGCTACTATTACGTTCGGTGTGTTCGCACACCGCTCGCTTTGATACCCGCTAGCTGTACGTATGTTGCGCGTAGCTGTTTCATTCACGCTGCTTAGAAGTCTGACGATGGCTTTGAACTCGTATCGCGTCGTTTCAAGTTGAGCAACTTGATCGAAGAGAAAGAGACGCTGCTGACGGTACGCAAACGTACAAGCCCATTTTTTGTCAGTAATTTTAAAAATCGATGATATTGTATTTTTAAATGTATCTACACAGAAATCAAGTTTTAGAACCAAATAGACGTAATTACATATTTTAGAGCCTTTTAAAACGAGCAATAATTTTATCAATTTAGATATATCTTAATGGCTCGTAGTAAACATTTACTTTAATGCAGTAATACCTTAATAGTAAATGAACTATTGAACGTAAGTATATCGTTCTAAGTTTGAGAACAATATTTCCTATAATTATGTAACAATTATTTTCCACCGGAGAAATTTAGTGTTTTATATTCCGAATTTTTGTCCACTAAATATTTTCTGAAATAAAAATTTGGGTATTTCTTAATATTACGTATTGAATATCTATTAGATTTAATTTAACATATATGTAAAGAACGTAGTTTTATTTCATCAAAATTGTCACTCCAAATATTTGCCTGACTTATTTGCACCCGCGAGAGTTTCGCCACCATTGTCAAAAATCGCCAGCAGACCTGCGCAAAATATCGATCGACATTTACTGTGCGCTGCTCTTTTCCTCCCATTCGTCTTTTCTCTCTTTCCTTCCCGCAACCCTAACCCGTCGACTTCTACCATGCCAATTCTTTCGCAAATTGGCGAAAACAGCGCGGAATTACATCGTTTATTCAACGAAATTAAATACAGCATTTCTAGACATAAATGAAAAAGCGGCTTTCGAGAGAGGAAAAAAATTCCGCGGGAAAAACTGTTTCGTTTTTCGCGTCAAATCACCCCATGTATATAATCTACACGTACAACGTACACATGCACACGTATAAGCACATCGCAAATCCAAGCGTGTAATTTTTAAACATTTATATCAAATCGTGTAGTGACGTTTTACGCATATTACTTTGCTGTATGTTTCATCTGTGTATTTCACGTAGTTACATGACTGTATATTTTACATGTTTACGTATTGAATTACACATTTTAAACGTGTAAGGTTTTCATATTTCTTTATTCTCTTTTATCTTCTATAACAAAAAGTATGTATTAATAATTATCTACAAATATATTGAATTTTATGGATAAAATGTGTCTTTCAATATATACTTTTATCAGGAAGATTCGGTGTTTTTTTTTTAATTCCGGAAAACATTAGAAATTAAATATTGATTGGAGAAAAAGTTCTTAACGTTTCTACTGAACTTTTCACCGAAAAACGCTAAAAACGTTTTTCTTTCCTAATCTAATACACATTTTCCCCTAATTACACATAAAACTCAAAACTCGTATAAAAGATCCTAAATGTAGTTTTATATGCGCACATTTTACACATTAATTGGAAGTATACATTCCTTCATTTTCACACACTTTATACTATGTATCGTGTTCCGTACGATGAAATGTTTTAAATTATCTGTTTAAATGTGTAAATGGAATTTTTTTATGTGGTAAAGTATAATTTCTACACACACAAAAAATCATGTCACTCACGTAAACGTGTGCCGCACACTTGGATTTGCAATGCACATGCGACCGTAGTGGAAGCTATCGCGAAGCACGCGGGGACACGTAACACAGAAAGCAATAGCTCTCGCTATGTAGCGGTTTTCCACCCCCGCCTCCGCCGGGCGTTTTCCGCCCCCGAACTCTAATAGCTTTACAGCTGTGACCGCCGCCGCGGCTGGTGTGCTTTCGCTATCGCTGGAAACTTGCACTGTCGTTCAGCCGGCACTTTCGCTCGCGGCTTCGACCTTGCGCGGAGATGCGACTCCACCGTTTCACGCTGTGTGTACGCAAGAGATATACCGTTCATTCCCGCGTTTACACTTGCCGATTGTACGCGATTCAATGTCCGACGCAGTTTTGATCGATGCGCAAACGGATTATTATACGGAGGTGCGTTATCTGGCAAAATTGGGCAGCGATTATTTTTTCTCATACGCTTCTCCTCGACGGTCCCCGTCTCGGCGATTGAACTTTGTTAATGTCCATAAATCTTGTCTAGACTGAATACCGCGAACTTTAATATTTAAAGGTCGCGAATCTCGGTGCGTCGATAGCGCGAGCATTAAACTCTGGGTAGTGGCGTTGTTCTTCGTTCAGGACCACTTTGTACGAGTGTGTTGAGACATGGAATAATATCGGCGGAAATAATCTGACAATGATATTCGGAAAATCGTTTTTCCATAAAATTAATAAATTTAACATCGTTAATCGCAAATTACTATGTTCGAATGTTCGAAAATTTACTCAGAGTAACGATTATTTTCCGCGGGCGCTAGCTTAGAACTGGTCGAAAAGTTGGTGAGAAATGTCATATACGTTAAGAATAATGTAATTCGATCTCTGTCATTACGCGTCAAGAGACCTTTCTTCGCGACACCCGTTAGCTCTCCGTCTCCGGCTGCACTTTCGTCGAATCGACCGTAGATGCATGCACAAAAATTCAATACCACCGTCGCGTATCCCGTACAGGGTGGCCTAAAAGTACGTTCATTAGCAGTTAAGGCCAGTCATGCTCCAAAGTAATCGTATCACACCGCAGAAAGGCGTAAACATAAAAATAACGCAGATTAACTATTTCGTAGCGATCTTTCATCTTTTCGAACTATAAGATCACTACTGGTGAAGATTTCGATTCATTTCAAGAGGAGGAATGTGAAAATTCCTACAGGAACAGAATGCAAGCACGGTGACGGGACACCTTTTTCGGGACACTCCGTATAGACGCGATAGAGTGAGAGAGAAGGAGTCGTTGGCGGATTCTTTCGTTCGCGGCGAAGCGCAGGACGCAAATTCCGAGAAGCGCATATAAACCAGCTGCCATAGAGAGCCGGGGATTCCACACGCTTGGAATTAATATTAGCCGCGCGTCGCTAACGGAAACCGTCGCCGAGAAAAATCGCACCCGCTCTTTCGATTCGCCGGGCTTCAACTGTCGTTCGCCGCGAAATTCCGCGTCGGTGTTCCTCATGCGCCTTACAGACGGATAGGGAAGAAGAAGGGAAGAAATTTCGCCGATCTTTATTATATATTGAAATTCACGATTGCCCGTCGGAAAAAGGAATGCGATCGCGAGATACTCTCGCCGTTATTAACTCCGTCCTGGAGGAGCACGAGACGCGCCGTCCGTGCATCAGGAAAGAAAAGGAGCAAAGTGGCTCACGCGCCATTTTTGCCGCGGCGTAATGCCGGAATTAGCGCGATGCCACCGCGAAAAAGCGGATTAACGCGCAAAGGAACGAGGCTCTCCGGAGAATTTCAAGACCGCGCGCGCTAACGGTCGTCCGCATCGAAATTATACACGGAATTATAATTGAAATACTTACGGCGCTGTTAAACGAGACCGTTTGAAAAGAAACCGAGGAAGAAATGGGAAAGGAAGGATTTTCGTATCCACGCTTGCGGATAGATCCTCCGCTCGATTCAAAAAGCGATATCTCGGGTAGAAACTCTAGCCGGAGCATGTCCTCGAAAGCGCTGCGGACGAACGGGCCCCGCGCACGAAGGGCCGGGCTGCGTGTGTACGTGGCACATCCGTGGGACCTTGAATCAAGCGGCCTTTGTCGCGCGAGAGAGTGAGAGAGCTTGCCCGGCTCGCTTGCGCCCGGGCACCGCGAGGTCGGCGAAAGCGTACCCGAAGCTTCTTTTTTGCTCGCGGCTCCGCCGCGAACGAGCGAGCGAGCGCCGCTCATTTTTGCCCTCTTCCTTCTCGACGGAGCGACGGAAACGGACGTAAGATGCGTTTATTATTAGATTTCGACTCGCCCGATTCTGCTCCTCCCGACGGCTAATGATGACTGCACCGCCGGCCTCTCCGCCGATGATCGATGGCAGCAGCGGGCTCTATCGACGACGTCGATAGCGGGGAAAGGAAGTCGTCGGTGTTTTGTTACTTCTCCCCCTCTCTGATTTTTTCCTGCACTGCCGGACGATCCCGCAACGGGAATCGCTTTCTTCCGACCGCAATTGGTCGGAGGGATCGCTTCCGCGTAATTATTTTCGACGAAACTCGACTTCCTCGCGACGCCTAGCTGACCCAAACAAGATCCCTCTTTCTACCAATTTTCCCGTGTCGATTTTCAAATGCCGATGCATCGCGGAAACAAAGGAGTCGCGGGCAAATACGGCCGGCCGGCCAAAGTCACTTGTTGCTGTCCGGTTTCGGACCGGGAGGTGTTCCAATAACATAGGAAAATCGGTGACCGCGCACTGACTCACGGTTTGCCGGCCTTTCCTTCGCGTATACCGAGTGTCGCACTTTCTTTGAAATCTCTGAGAAAACTCTATCCGCGCGTGAAAAAGCATTCAATATATCACTACGATAACCGGTTTCGCGTTCGAAGGTTTCTTTTTCGCCCAGGTCAAATCTCATCGTTTTAAGGGCCACATTTTCCAAATACCGAAGAAATATCCCTCCGAAAAAGCGTCCAATTACAACAGTGCTCGAAAATAAAGACACGCTATCCTATATACATTGTGCGGCACGCATGCGCATCTCTCTCTCTCTCTCTCTCTCTCTCAAGATACCGCAAGTACGTCGTGACGACGTTACGAGCATCGCGTACGAGTGCCGGTCGCACGCACGTTTACAAACGACGAAGAAGAGAAGGAGGAGGACGATGATGACGACGACGACTATGAGGACGACGAGGACGATGAAGAGGAGGACGACGACGATGAAGAAGACGGAGTACGCGGCGACGACACGCATCGTAAAACACGCATATCTGGTGTAGGTGCGTAACGGTTTGTGTTAAGGGTAGGGATGCCAAAGGCGTGCGAAGAAGGGATACAACGGAGAATAAGAGAGAGAGAGAGAGAGAGGAGAGGGGAGGCAAGAGGGCTTTCGCAGCGTTAAACCCACCCACACAAGCGCGCGATATCGGAAATGATATAAAATTGCGTCGAGCGCGCCGCTGATATTTAAATTGGTTCGCTAAACCACGGATTAATGCGCGCAACGACGTCCGAGCCCACGCATGGGCTTCGAAAAAGAGTGCTGCGTGAAAAAATATTACGCGACTGAAATGAGACGCGACCGGCGCGGGGAGCGATCGTTTCGTGTTATTTTTTTCTTTTCCGCGCGAGATAAAAATTTGCGTCTCGTAGCGAACGTTGAGATGCGCTCCGAAACGCCTAATACATACGTCCAGTCGTAAGACCAAACCGTTCGAAAAATTACGAACGTCATGTCCAAAATGTCATTCGATTTAGAGATGAGACTTTAGGGCGAGCGGTCCTAATATAATTAGTAGGTAATTAAATTAGAGATTGAGATAACGACTTCGATAGATTGTTGATTAAAATACCGTTAAAATACCATATTACATTATTATTATTATTGAGAGAACTTAATTTAATTCAAATGGAATAAGCAATTGCATTTCCATGAAAAGCTACGATTTTAAGAAAAAAAGTATATTCTTTTGAAACAAATTTTTCTCTCCTTGTAGAAACGTATATATCAACACATTATTTACTTTTAATTTATTTACTATTAATTTACTATTAATATTAATATATAATTGTACATGAGAAAAAAATTTGTTTCGAATGAGAAAATATACATCTTCTAGATATGTTGTTAATATATCAAACAAATAAATATTTTTTTTACTTTTTAGATGTTATTTCTCGGTATATTATTATTGTTATTATTATTATTACTACTACTACTACTACTACTACACGACTACTAATACTACTACTACTACCACCACTACTATATTACTGCTACTAGTTCCTAGAAAATAATTTCCAATTTTCTACTGAAAACACATGAAAAAGCTTACAAATTTACCAACGAATGCATTTTACTTGATTAGCTAACCTGATCAATCAATAAAAAACTTAATTAACCTCCCGGTGTCACGCCTCGGAGATTGAAACGCTTTTGCGCGGCACAGCTGACGCGCCTATATATTCGCCTAACAGAAAGTTAACGTAAACAGACCGACCGTAGAGAAATGAAAGAAACTACCGAACAAGACGCGACGATCGACTCGGACATAAGATTAATTTTCACCATCGATCTAGACCTCGACGGACGAACGTCCGTTGATCTTGTGCCGAAACATTCCTCAATGGTTTCGTGTCGGGGCGACGCAGTGCCAGACACTGTGAATATTCCACCGCGAAAACATTGAAGAACGTTTTGCCGGACTTTTGTCCGCCGTTGTCTATACGACGAGGATAATAAAATCAACCTCGAACGAGCGAATCGATCGGTGAATCTTTCGCCGGCCGCCGCTGTTCTCGCGCCATATCCCTCGTACGTATTCTTCGATCCGTTCCGTCGTTGTCCCGTACACGCCGTTGGCCGGAGACCAGTCGAAATCTCTCTCTCTCTCTCTCTCTTTCTCCCTTCCGCTCCGGCACGAAGAAGGACTATATCGCTGCGGCAGGTTACCGGGCTTCGCGTCGCGGCAAGTTGAAGGTCCCGGCTCGAGTTTTCGGCCGACTCGCGATAGCGCGTCGCGCTTCGCGGGCGACGGCGATTTCTCGCGACCCGATAATACCTTCTTCGTTCGTTATCGCGCCGAATACGCCGGTCCAATCGACGAGAGCTCCGACCGTCAACGATCACGGATCGAATCGATCCGATCGTACCGTCACCACTATGTTCACAAACAAATTATGAGACGCGAAGCGACGAACGACTCCACTATGTTCATCATGCTCGCGCAAACTCATCTCGACGAACAACGTGTATCGGTACCGCCGATCGGAAGGATTCCGGTGAAAATGTCGGAACAAGGAAGACCGCAGGATCGTTAGGCAGAACGGTCGAACGGGCAAGAGGCGGCGGCAGCGGTTGGCGGGTCCTCCGGGTCCTTTCGGACCCGCTCGATCTCGCGGATAAAAGCCGCGCTGACGGAAACGAAGTAAATGCGTGGTTTAAGAACCTGTTTCCCACACACACGCTGCGTGCGTAAGTGTCGAGCCTTGGAGGAAGGAGCGGATCTTTCGGGGAGGGACGCGCCTGTCGTTATCCCGGTCGGTCGGTCGGTCTCTTTCTCTCTCTCTCTCTCTCTCACACGTCCCGACGGCGACGCCGGCGTCGGCGTCGGCACACGACGAACACGCTTCTCGTCTGACGCACCACGAGACTCGTGAAACTTTCGCAGCACGATACGTGCATGCCGTGCTCGAGGACACTACCGTGCACCGCCGCCGGCTAGCGCAAGAGGCGTTGACAGCGGTGGCGTGGTGGTGGTGCCCGGCGTAGTGGTGGTTGCGACAATGCCACTGGTGCTGGAGGTGGTGGTGGCGGTGGTAATGGTGGTGGAGGTAGAGTGTGGCGGTGGTAGTGGTGGTGGTAGTGATGGTGGTGGTGGTGGTGCTGATGGTGGAGTCGTCGTCGTCGCCACCGGTGATGGCGGTGCTGATGAACACGGATCAGAACCACGAAAATGCACCCGAAAGCGGACCGTCCGTCCGCCTGGTGTACACCGTTCGCCGTGCAGGACTCCTTACGATAATTCGTACACGAAGGGATACACTCGATGGAGGGTATATGCTTTTTACATCAACCAGTCCGCTACCACTTTCTTCTCGAGGAAGAAGGAGCCCGAAGTCGAGGTTCCTCGGCGAAAATTTAAGTACTCCGCTGAGAGAGTGTGTGTATATGAGAGAGATATACTCGCTCTCTGCTTCGTCCCGCCACGGCCACCCTGCTCCGTTCCAGCAGTTGTCAAAAAGCCGAGCGCTACGCCATGCGTGTTCGAGGAACCATCTTCTTGCGTAGCGCTTAGCGCAGCTTCTCGCTTCCTCTCTCTCTCTCTCCCTCTTCCCTCCCGCCTCTCTCTGGAGCGATTCGTTCCTCTTCTCCTGTCTTTCTTCCTCTTCCTCCTCGCGGACGGAGAGCAGGCAGAGTCAACCAAACGAAAACGAGAGTTTATTCTGTGCTCCCTTTCCCTTGTGTTGTTCGCTGCTGGCTTCGAGATTGTCGCGAACCACGCCGCGGATACACGTCCTGCGAATGCACACAATCCGCTGATCTCCGACTTTCACCGAGTGTTCCATCTCTCTTGCCTCACGTTTTCCATTTTATTCCCGTCCACGCCAAAATATGTGCGGGTCGTTCCAAGTGCTTCGAGCGTGCGTTCTTCACACATGGACGGCGTCGTTATGTAGCTAAGATCTTCCGGATCGTCCAACGGACTCTGCACCTTGATCCGGGTGTTCAATAACCACCGCGACTCGTGAGTTCCTCGAGTTCTCGTCGAGCGCCTACAGCGTCATTTTTCATCTTTCCCAACTGGAACTTCCTACACGACTTCCTTTGTCCTCTGAAGAAATCGCGAAATATCGGTTTGCGCGCACCACTCGCGTTGTTTCACTTCCGAATTCCACGTTCGCGGTAACTCTCTCCCTCTCTCTCTCTTCCTCGCACACATTCACACATGCAGCTCTCTCTCTCTCTCTCTCTCACTCAACGCTCTTATACCGTATAACCTGGGCACGTTGGATAACGCAGAGTACACGACGCGCCGGCCGGCCGCCTGCTCGTAGGCCCACGGCTCAACGAAGACTGTGCAGTATCTACCTTTGGTTTGGCGGGCTGCCTCGTGCTGCTGAGTCGAGATGATGATAGCGATGCCGTGCGTATTCACCGTGCCAACACGTTACAGCAGTCTTTGTAGTCGCTTACGCGTTCCGTTCGGTCGTTCGAAGCAGCTCATACGCAGCTGTCCGTTCGTTTCGTTTTCGCCCGCTCCTGTTTCATTCGGCGATTCGGCTATCGTCGGCACTCGTCGGCGCTCGGCTCTCCTATATACATGGCGGGAACTTGGCCCAGGACTCCCGTCCGCGGGGTGAGAGACGCCTCGTGGTGGAAGAGAGGCAGTCCTCGGCGAAGGAAAGAGAACGGCGAGAGCGATATCGTTGTGTTCTCGCGCGAGCCGCCTCGCTGATGCACGTGTCTCACGGTTGGTAGTGTGCAGGGGAAGGCTCTCGGGGAGGAGCCCGCGGATAGGGGTTGGAGATGGTACGCAAGCGCGCACAGCCCCTGCGAGCGAGCGAGCGAACGAACGAACGAACGCCGAGGGGATGTTACGAACCTGCTTCGCCCGAGTGGCTTCTTTCTTCTTCGTTCCGGGGCGATCTCCGGGCTAGTCCTCGACGCTCTCGCGGAGACGCGACGGCTGCGCGGACCTCGAGCGCGCGCGTTCTCTCCTCTTCCCGATCGTTGAGGCCGCTTCTCTATGACTCCCGCGGTAACTTCGGGACCTATCGGCGGCCGCGCACGAGGTCTCGAGAGAGAGAGAGAGAGAGAGTTCGTCCTTGGACTTCCGGCTGAGCGTTTTCGAGGAGGTCGCGGCGAAATCTTCATACAATTGTCCTTCATCGAGGCTCCCACGCCCGGCTTCGCGCGGAATTATGCGCCCCAATTTGCGAACTGCGAGCTCTTCCTCTTTCCGGGACTCGTAAAAAAAGGGCTCGTAAAACGCGACTAGGCGTCTCGGGTAACTTTGATCCCCGAGCAACCAATCGCGGCGGCCGTACAGCCCCTACCACCCTATCCTCGAGCTAACGATTTATTTCAGCGACCTCTCGGATTCGATATCAACGACTTTTCGGGCCCCGGGGCGAGACTCATCATCCCCCTAGCCCCGTTAACCCTTCCCGCGAATTTCACACCTTCCACCCCCTCGAACGAGCGATTCGGAAAGTCGGGAAGCCGCTAGGTAGACAGGTTGGCGGGAGTTCGACGGCATCGAATCGCCGCGTTCGGAGCCGCGCTCACCGCGGTGGCGATAATCCCGCGTCGAGTTTTTCGACGCGGAAACCTCGATCTCCCTGCGTGCGTGTCGTTGCCCCTGCTTCTCACGAGGGTAACTAGATGTTTATCCGAGACGTTCGTGCGCAAGACGCGCGCACAGATACGGGCGTCATTTCTTTTTTCTCCTTTTTTCTTCCCTCCAACGAATACCGCTCACACACGCTCTCGCTGCGGGTACATTCATCGTTTTTCTGGAGACCGCGTTAGCCAAGCCAGATGTCGATTGGGCTTTCGTGCGAATCACGTCGCCGCATTATCGTCATTTCCAACGCGACGTCGAGGTGTTGCGCGCGTTGCAACCTGAAATAATCGATAGGAGGTCACGTAAGAAACAGAAGGGCCGAAATTAACGCGCGAACGCGTAGTAAATATACAGGGTGTCTGATATTCTGTGCTAATAATAATAATCTTTATCCGTTACGTACGAGTACACCTTTTAGTTTACGTGAGATAAAGATGAAGAAATAAACAAGTATGAAGGAAAGAAGACGGAGAGTTACAAAATAGAAAATATTGGAGATATAATAGGATGATTTATAAGTAAATATAGGTGGGCAATTTATAATATCGCACGCTTAATAGAGTGTCGGAAAGCATTCAGATTTCTCTGAAAAAATTCAAGAAGATAGAGACCAGGTTAGCATCTCTTCAAATGAAAGTTTATCCCATATAAAGTTCGGTGATAGTTTACATGGAAAATTAGACAGTGTCTAAAGGACCTCGGCAGAATATTCAATCTTATTTGTTCTAAGATACGTGGGCAATCAAGATCTATAAGAGTTTGAGTCAGCCATCCTATGGACAACGGAAAAACGGAACGAGAAAGATATAGTGGAAGATTGACCAGTCGGAATCATATTCAAATTAATACGTTCCGATCTTAAAAGGTCGCGTTCTCCATGAAGCACATTTTACGGAAAAAGACTGGGAATAGATATGAAATTCTCTAACCTTAAACTTATAATAACTCTTACGAGAATTCCTTATAACCTGCCCTCAAATTGTATAAAAATCCTTTAGAATTTATCATATAATTATATATTTTCTTATGCAGATTTATTATTTTTATTGATCATAATAAAAAAAAATTGATTTGTCTCTTTACGAATTTACGGAAAAAGATGATGCCCCGAGCGCATGTTGAATTTTTGGCAAATAAAATTAACGCGAGTTACGAAACCGAATCGCCGGGGGGATTGCGCCGACGAGAGCGCTCTTTAATCAGCAGTCGCGAATTTTCCAAGTTCCACCGCGCGTTCTCAATCCGAAAATGCTCGGGGCGGAAGTGGAAGCGGCACCGACGACATCACCACTGCCGCACACACACACACACACACACACACACACACATTCCCTCTGTGGTGCGGTTCGCGCACACGAGGTCGAGCGCGTGTGCGATCGAAGCGATCTCTCTCGCCGAATCACCCAGCCGCCGAGAGTCGCAGTGGCCCAGGGCCAAGTTCATCCTGGAAAGCCCTTCTGCCCGAGTTTCCCAGATCCCCACTGGCTGTCTCTTTCGACTTTCGTGCGTGTAGCTCGCTGCTTCCCAGCACGCATGTACGCACGCACGAACGCTTGGACGAAAAGTTCTCGGCTAATGCGCAGAGGTCCGATTAACATAACAATGGCGGTCGCATGCAGATATAAATTAATACGTATTCTTCTTCGGCGGTAGGACGATGACGACGGATCGCGCGGTGCGCAACCGGCGTGTCCCTTTCCGCGCGTAATGACGCGGTCGCTTGATAAATCACCTTCGACCCTGACTAACGAGATCGCGCAGCCTTGCCGAACGCGTCGCTCGCAAAAAGCAATTCCGAAAAAATACCCCCCCNCCCCCCCCCCCTCCCCACCCATCTCTTCTTCCTTCCTCACACACACACACACACACTTTTCTTCTCTCCCTCTCGCGAGAATCTTGGTTTGACTATTCTCCCGTAGCATGTACAATCTTGTAGGGCAGATGCTTCGTTACCTGCGGCTCACAATGACGACGAAATAAATCATTTTATTGGAATTTTTCTCTTTTACTTTTGTCCTATAGAACCTTAGAGTATATTGGATGTCTGACATACAATTAATAATACAATGCTAAATAGGTATACACACTAAAGTAAAAGATAGCGAGATGGACGAGACTTTGCTTGAACGGACAAAATTTGTTCCAGCAAACGTTTAATTGATTGAATAAATTGTTGCTGCGATGAGTTATTGATCGTTGAGCGGTGACTTTCATTGTACCCGGTGAAATGTGTTAAATTACACGTTTAAATGCGTAAATTTATATGAGAAAATGTTCGGTGTGTATGTGTGTGTATTTTATATGGGAAATCAAATCATATACAAATATGTAATTTTATATACATGTGTGATTTTCTTCCATGAGATCTTACAGAAACTTGTCTTATCGTTTTCCGCGTCCTTACTCGCTAATATTTTTTAATTAATCTCTTAGTAACCATTGTGAAATCTTCAAAATGGTGGTATAAACTTTTTTTTATCGTATTTCCTACACTTTTACCGAATTTCCTACCTGCGGTTAGTTATTAGGACGATCCCCTCTTCTTCTTGGGTCACATTCTATGGGAATCCACCCATAAACGTTAAGCGTATTTAGCGTCTTTTGAATGTTGTGAAAGATTCTAATCCAAAAAGGCCATGCCAAATGTTTCTTCTAGAAAAATAGTGACGGCACAAACTCCCATAATTTTTCTCGAGATACAAGCGACGTCGGATGAATTCACAAGTTCGCTGACAAAAATGCAGACCGGTTAGTCAAACAAAGGCTTCCTACAGATGTACAGGGTGAGTTCTTTAATATGTAGTTTGGAAATAATTCAAAAAATATGCATCAAATGAAGAAATGTTTCAAATAAAAATTATTTGGTTTCGAGGAGGACATAACATTATGACTTTAATTATCCTTAGATGGTGTTTTTAAGATCATTTTAAAGTCAAGTTAATGTTTTTAATAAAATCATATAACTTCTTTGACACAAATCGATTCCTCTGTTAATTCTGCATATAAAAATATAGAGTAAGATCATCGAAAAATGAATATTTTTCGAGATATTTTACTTTTTATTCTGATATTTTTTTTCTACGATTCCATTCATTTCTGGTTGCTGTACGACGGAACTTTCGTTAACTATTTTTTCACATTTTTTAACATTGACAATTCGAGATATTTTTGAACCTGACGCTAATACTATGTCAGGGCCTTTAACTGTTGATAATAATAACAGCTTTATGATAAAATTTGAATATAGAATATATAATTTGTAATATAATTTGCAAATCTAAAAAATCCTAATTTTGTGGGTTGGATCTTTCTTCCACCGATCCTGTCACGAGCGGGGTAGGTCGTTCGGTCGTTGGTGGCGCGTTTCGATCTCGCGGCTCAATCTCGCGCCATGTGTGCCGCGCGTTGCGTCAAATACAGTAGCGAAAGCAGCTGCAACGCTGCCGTGACACGCGTCCATTGTTGGCATTACGCGGGCATCGAAAAATGAAAGATCGTCCCTCGTGTTCCCGCCGTTGCGAGAGTTTATGTCGTCACGAGAAAAGAGGGATAAAGAGAGAAAGAGAAAAAAAGGAATATAAGAGAAAAAGATTTTTCCACGGAAAAATCATTCTCACGGGTCCCGACGTTATCCCTTTTACTTTTATGTTGCATCGTAAAATTTCGCACTTTCAAATAATAAACATCGATTTATTGGACCGAATGTTTGAGCATGCGGTGAAAGAGGGAGACTGACGAGGGGGTTGAAAGAGGGGTGAGTGTTGTTCGCCGCGCGTGAGGTAATTCGCATTGGGGATGCAAAATTCACTGGAAATCGCGTATTAACACCTAGCGAAACACCTTGCGCACTAGTGTTGACTGCGGGCAGAGAATCGGTGGATCCATGTGCGGAGAACCCCCGAGTGCGAGGGTGCAGGGGTGATTCTAGGTGTTGGAGCGAATTGGGGGTCGCGCAAGCCCCCTCTCCGTTCCTCCCTAACGCGTGCCATCTTCGATGTAGTGGCCTGCCGCTGAATTACCCCAACCGAAAGGGTTTAAATGCTCTTTTTTTTTCGCCCTTCTGTACGATAGGGCAATAATCGGAGTAGTAGGACATTCGTCGGTCGTTTCCTGAGGAGACGTTTCGCGACGAGGTTGCCACGAAATCCGTCTTTCTTCTTCTTCGCTCTTTCCCAACTTCAAATCGAAGAGCAACACACAGTATCTCTTACTGATACTGTTAACGACAGTGTCGTTATCGTTACAAAAGAAACTCATTTAGTTTCTTAATATTCTTCCTCAATATTTTTATTTTGATATGGGCAAACGAATGTTTTGGTGTTGCGAAAACCAAAATTTGGTTCTCTGGACCAAACTTTTTTCATTTTCATTTCAGAGAACCAAACCTCGAGATCAGAAAACCAAACATTGGTCACAACATTTGTTTGCCTATATCCAAACAAGAATTTTGTTTAAGTCAACTAAATGGATTTCTCAGTGTCGTTGCACTGAGAAAAAGGAACTAGAATTTCGCGAAGTAAATGTTTCTCGTGACATTTTCTTCGATACTTATTGATTTGATTCTCTGTTTATTGCTTTGGTTGGTTTAAAAAATTTGACTGTGATGACGGAGTATATATTTTTGTGAAGTATTATTTGATTTATTTGCTAGGGATAAAATTCTATTTCGCCGCATTTAAATAAACTTCATATTTTACAAATAAATTCTTGTCGTTTCCTCAGTTGCGCAAATTTTCTTTGGTATATTATACCCGCACAACGACAAAGTAACAATGACGATATGGTCGTTAATAGTTACAAAATAGATCTGCGGAGCGCGACGGAGAGTCGACGGATCCGAAATATCCGCTTTCGATCGCCGATATCGGCTCGATATTCCGGCGATACGAATGCCACCGACGTCGTTCGAGCGTAAAAAGCGACGTATGTGCGTCTGCTTGTTGTGAAAGCACCGGCAATCGTCATTTCCTCGCGACGAGATCGTTACAAGGCCTTATCTTCATTACGACGGGCCACCATAATCGTAAAGATATCACGATCGATACTTTCTCTCGCGCCGTGGCTCGTTAGAAACATCTGCCGCGTCCTGGCGCTGTCATCCCCGCGCGCGCGGCTGCGGCTGCAATCCATCGGGACAATTTCTCCGCATTGTCCTTTTCGATCGTTGGCCTCTGCTCACTCCCGGTTTTCCCGAGCCCGAGTATAAGTATCGATCGAGCCTTCCGTCGTTCCGGTGATGTCGACGCCGCGGATGCGAGCTTCTATTCAGAAGCACTTCCACGATTTGGTATTTGTTAAAATAACAAGCGTCGTTGAGAAGGCTCCTTTGTGTCCTTGAAAGATTATTCGTCGGCTCGAATGCTACGCGAGAAAAAGTGTGAACTTCCCAGTAGAAACCGAAAAATCGGCCGTAAAAGATTGGCAAATGGGAGGTAAAAAGTCCGGAAAAAAGGAGTCGCATTTGACAATTAATTTTAAGGATACCTCCGAAACTTTTGCCAACCCGGACACGTAGTTCTCAGGATCAGACGTGTAATCCTCGTTCTCTTGTCTGACGAAAGGCAGAGTCCGCTAGACGTTTCAAAACACTCTAGCTACAGACACGCGCGGCCGTCCGAAAGAAATCGTTGAATGTAATTATCGGCGAATTTCGTTCTCCGACACGCGCGACGATTTCCCATCAAGAGGACTGTAGATTCGTCATCCGAACTGCAATTACAGTACAGTCTCCTCGTCATCTCTCCGTTCACGACATTTATAAATTTGTTTTCCGGTTGAAGTCCGAGGTAAAAATCAGACGCGGCTCTTGACGAAAATCGGAGATGATATGGGTATACGTTTTTCTGCATAAAACAACAAGATCTAAGCCTTATGTTGCGCCTAAAATTAATTAAAAAACTGTTTTTTTTAATTTTCTATTAGTTGCGTGTAGTCTTTTATTGGTTGTGTCTTTTTTATCCATTTTTTAAGCTTGTCAATGAATACCCTTAACCCGGGAGTGGACGCGTTCCGGTCAAATTGACCGACAGGCGCAAGAACAAGCGAATATTTCTCCGTTTTGTTTTCGTCCGCGACATTGACATTTCCAATAACTTGCCTCCACCACTCACTCTTGGATTTAGCGAAGTAGCGGCAAGACTCGCAAATCTCAGCTGTAAAAACAGCAGTTATTTTATTTTTCAAAAAATCACATGCCCATATCCGAATTAAAGAAAAGAAAATGAACCATGCTTGATTTCTTGAACGATCGTGAAGAACCTCAGTGCTATTTATATTTTTTAAATCAAGTATCAAGTTTTCATCTTCATTTTTCTCGAAACGTACTCTATGTAAGTTGGATCTTTCTTGCATAACTATGGCTATACAAGGCTCGAATTTCTCATCGTTACCGAATTTATTCATCGTATCTTTGGTGACTCGATTGTCAATTAAGCTTCTGTACAATGAACGAAAATCAACGCAACAATTAACGTATTTTAATATACTATATTAGCATGTTAAATAATTTAGTATAGTAGACAGAAATTAATATGTATTAGGCATAAATAGTTTTTATAGTATAACAGGGAGTATGACATAGAGTGTAATATACTGGTTTATACTAATATAGTTGAGTATTAAACTATAATACAGCGGATAATTATTAATATACCAATTGAGGGAAAAAATGTCGAAACACCGGAACGCGATATCGCGCAAAAGAGAGCCATGTGTGTCACGTGCTCGCTGCCAAAGTTTGCGGGGCATCGATCGTCCCTCTGCACACGCGGTCTTTCGCGAAGTCTCGTCGCGCGGCACGTCGTCGTCGTCGTCGTCGCAGGAGGCAGTCCTCTCATTTGGGCGTGTGCGCACGGTGTGTGCGCTCGCGCTGCTCACGCTTGCGACGACGACGACGAACGAACGTACGAACGAGCGGGCGAGCGCGCGCGGCCGGAGCACGCACTTACGCACGATCGACGCGGATCGTTCGCTCGTTGTGCGTGGCGCGCTTCGTTGCCATGACGACCGGTGGCAGTGCCACGCATTGATCGCAGACTCCCGCTTGCTCGCTCGCTCACTCACTCGCTCGGCGGTGCGTGGACTGCTAGTGGAGTCGAGTGAGCGAGCGAGAGGGGAGGAGGGGGGAGAGAGATAGTGCGTAGAGACGGCAACGGAGAAAGGAGAGGAGAGGAGAGCGAATACGCACACTACCGAATGCATGCACGCACGCACCAACGTATGCACGCACGCATGCACGCACGCATGCACGCGCGTACGCACGCACGCATTCACTCACTCACTCACTCACGCACGCACGCACGCGAAGAGGCAGACATCGGGGATAATGCGCGTATACGAGCGGACACGCCGGGCTTCCTCGCTGCACGAGGCAGGAGAGGCTTTCTTTCGTGTTTTATAACGACGATTTGGCGCGTCCGTTTCGGCCGTAGACCGTCGTTATTTCTGTCTCTTTCTCTTCTCGCTCTTCATACAAGATGACGATAATTATTAATTTAGCTCTTCCTTTCGGGAGCTCGTGCTTGATCGAACATTAACCGAGTGTTATCGCTGAGTATCTTCGATACCAACCGCCCTCTCGCTTCCGACTGTGAGAGGTGATTTTCGTTTCCCGCGTTGGCCCTTTAAATCTGTTTTCGAGCTAACCGAAATGAGACTCGGGCTGATGGAGGCGCGGGAGATGAATCCGCGGCGGTAGGTGGTAGAACGATTAAAGGTTTGAAAGCGAGAGAGAGAGAGAGAGAGAAACGGACACGCGTGCGCTCTTGACACCGCAGAGAGTATTTTTCGACGGTGAGTCGTACGATTTTCTTCGATTTCGACTCCTCCTCCCCGCCCCCTCGAACAGGGAGGGGGGGGGGTCAAATCCGTGTCCTCCTTCCTCTGTTCGCGAAGACACCAACGGCGGCTCGAGGTAATAAAATCGCGTCGCACCGCGTCGCTCGGCCAGAAGCGGCAATGGATGTACGAAAGGGTTAGCTTCGAGATTAAAAGGAAGTCACCCCCTGCACACCTCCCTTCTCATCTCTCCATCAATCACAATTATATATCCTCTCTCTCCCCTGCTATCGTTCATAATTACTGCTCGTGACTTTATCCCGGCGCTCGAAGCTGCCGGTCGACCGGCTCGACGCGCAACGCGCGCGCGCGCGCGAACGAGCGTGGAAAGGAGAAGGAGAGATGGAGGAAGGACGGGCGGGAGGGATGCTGAGAGCGCAATCGACTTTTGGCACAGAGATTACTGTAAAACTCCCGGCTGCCGGGGGTGGCAGGAATCCCGAGGAGAGAGAAAAAAGCTCCAAACCCTCCGGCTGTACATAGTCACGATCTCAACACGGAAACGGAAACGAAGCTGTAATCCTTTAAAAGAAAAAAAAAAAAAGAGGGAGGAAGAAACGCTATTCTCTTTCCTGTCGTTCTCGCCCTGTTTTCCTGTCGCGAAGTAACGCTGCGCGAAATTCGAATTTTCTACGCCGCGCTCTACGCACTGTGCGTGTGCGTTGTTTTTTTTTTTTATTTATTTTTTTCCCTTCCCTCGAACTCATTGGAAACACGGTTGTTCGTTAAACACACGCACACACTCGGCACACGCTCCGCTCCCGCGGTAAATAATGTCACGCGGCGATTCGATGACGCAGAGCGCGGGGTAGCAAGCGGTGCAACGGTGCATTAAACGCCGCCGCCGTCGTTACCGCCGTTGTCCACCAGCCGATGAACTTACGTCACATTAAAAAAAATTGTTACCGAGTAGTCAAGGTCGCTTTTTTTCAATGCAAGTTCACTCAGGAGAAAAAAAATATCATAGGTAAAGTCGCCGTGTGCCGTCAGCGCTGACCTTACACACATTTTTTTTTTCACACACGATAAACTCGATTCCGTACGGGCGATGTGTTCTCGCCGACTGCACCATCTGCGCCGTTGATACGACCGACCGACCGACCGACTTGCGAGCACCTGCGAGCACCGGCTTTCCGCGGCTCTTGCGAGATCGCGATTGTTAGCCGCGAACTTTTTTTCCCGATCGATTTATCCTCACGGGGAATTCGCGATTTTCATCTCTTGCATTTGTCGATGAGCTGAATAAATGATCATGAACACTATAGAAAACGAAAAAACGAGAGATAGGTGTATTTATGTATTGACGCTCTCTGGAATAAAGCCTCAAGAAAGCGTTTCAGAAAAGGAAATAAGTACAAAGAATGGAATCTAAGCATAAATATATGAAAAAATATAAAAAATAAAGAATAATGAGAGTACATACAAATTGGAAATGAACGCGAGATTTTCGTGTGTGATATAATCTGAAAAAAACATGAGTTCAAGTACAGTATCGCTCGTTCTGTTTGCGACAGAAGGATAAGGATCGACAGAGGTAAAGGGAGAGAGATAATCCGAGGCAGAGTGCCCGCAGGAACCTGGACTATTTCGGACCAGGCCAGAAGGAAAGGGTTTACGACGAGGTGAAGCGTGGAGATGCGAGAAAGCGAGACCGTGTCGCGAACTTGACCTATCTGACCGCGCGTTTAGGACACATGACGAAAGCGGAAATGGGTCAAACGGGATTTAATACAATGCGACCGCGCGTGAAAGACCTCGCGTGAAAATCTCTACCGGTCGATGTCGCGTTTCGCTCGACTTTTCGTCAATTTGATCGTGAATCCGAAGTCGACTCCCGCTCCGACGGCACGCTCGTCATCTTGCGGCTGCCAGGGATCAAAGGTGGGCTTCCTCTTGCCGAAGCGTGACATCTGGACGCCGTGAAGCGACCGGGAATCCCGATTTAATCTCAAGGAGGCTCCAGATGCGAGAGGCGAGCTGCGGTGATCCGCACTCAATTATCGCGCTAAAACAGCGTGTTCGCGGCGAGCGGTTAATGTACTCGCGGTGAGCACTCTCCAAATTTTGCGCAATGAAATTTCACTCAAAACCAACGAATATTCACACGACAGTTAAAATATCGCCGCTCGGAGTCACGAGGACGAATGTTTCATTCACACGCAGAACGGAACTACACGAGTGGTTGTGTCACTCGGTTAGGGCGAATTTGATGCAGCGCATCGCGGGTTCACTTTTTCAGAGAGATTTCGAATAAAAATATTTACTCGCATCGATTTAAAGTGCATTCTATACGAACAACTCGGCTTGGTCGCTCTGCTCTCCGAGTGAAATTTCGCTCGAAAGAAATTCAGGAAAGTGCACAAGATATTTTCGTGTGTCGCACGCTATATTCCCAACCGTCGGGCCCAATTAAGAATTTCCTCGATCATAATGCGTTATCCTTCGCTTCTCGTACGCAATATGTACCTTACACACGTGACATTATCGCAGGACGATCTCGCTTCGTCGCAGGCCCCGCGCGCGCCTCCCTCGCTCACCTCGCACACGCTTACATCCGTGCATATAAACGGAAACCCTTGGAGTAGCCTCTACCATCCACCTCGTGTGTACCGACACTTCTGTCACGCACGAGTGGAGGGAAACGCGTAAGGTACAAGTGCACGCCGTACAGGCCGCGTTGCACTTACGCGCGCGCGCCTACGATTCACCCTTCTTTCCGTTGGAAACGCCGAGGGATGCCGAGGGGGAATGCGGAGGGCACGGGGGCGGCTCTCGAGCGGGTACGTACGGGAATGGGAGAGAGTGAACGCTACTTTCCGAGCGGAACGAAATCTATAGCAAGAGCGCGAATCCAGGGCGCGTGAAATGTTTCTCTCTCTCTCTCTCTCGCTCTTTTTCTCTTGCTTTTTCCCCCTTAACGCGCTTTTCCAGCACCGTCGACAGTTCCGGACAGCCCGCGAAAAAATCAAACGCGAGTCGAACGTGTCAACGATGTCGGGCGATCGCGCTGTAAAAAAAAGGAAAAAATCAGATGACACGGATAACGATAATAACGTTTCATTCCGAAGAAGCTCCGTTGCGTCGGCGACGACGACGGGGAACAGTGCGAAAAGGGTGCCGCGTTGCCCCGCAACATTTCCGCAGCACTCGCGCGTGTCTGACCTCCAGAGTTCCTCCCCCGCTTTATCCCGCTCGCCCTCATCACCCCTCGGGCCTCATCCCTCTCTTCCGCTCGTACACCGTCCTTTGCCAACCGATGGACTCGCGATCCTTTATTTTATGTCCCGGCTCTCTCCTCCTCTCCCGCATTCCTGCGAGCATCTAGGACATCCACCGATAAGGTGTCACGATTAGGAACGCGCGTGTTGTGCGCCATAACGAAAGGACCGATCGGTTATTCGGCGAGATAAGTGCGCGACAGGCGATTTCGCCCGTATCGCGTTAAATTCGTGGATGATTATTTATCTCGACAAGATTTCGGTAGCTATTGCTTCGTTATTGGCTTATGGAGCTCAGATGTTCTTAACCATCACAAGGAAGGAAGGAAGGAAGGATCTCGACAAGATAGAGGTAGAGTTATTCTCATGACCATAATGTGTATTTTCTCACGATTTCATCTTTTCGCGATCAAGATGACTGCACATTCGTCCGGTCGGCTCTTATATGGAAAACAATTTACTGTCACTGCAAATTGTTTGTTGCTATAATAACAGCAAGAGGATTTGTTACCCTAAAATAATTTTGCTGTTGTAGCAAAACATCGTTGCGACAATAATAAAATCTAGTTAGCACAATTACCAAGTTAATACTGTTAACAAATCTTGTTAAAGATTTGTTATTGGAAACAAATTTTTTTTATCATTAGCGATAGACAATTTGCTGCGTCAGCAAAACATTTTTCTCCGTGTATGTAACAATAATAATAATGAAAAAAATAATAATCGTCGCTGATAGGCGATCGCCGCGCTTCTTAGCTACATCTCATCTTCTTTCCTTATATATTCATTTATATAAATAACGTTTACATACAAAATAATATCCATCTTTAAATTTTATCATGCAATACACACGAGGCTCTCGCTCTGTCCCTTCTCAGTCTCGTCGGACGATTCGCTCGTTCATGGGATGTATTCCCGAGTAAAATTCTTCTTTTCTTACGTGAACTAGAGAGACGTAGCATTAATAATAAAAAGAAACTATAACTAGAAATCAATAAGGCCACGATATCAAGGCAAAACTAAGCGTACAATCGTCGTTCTCGCGATGACCGTGCAACGAAATCGTGCAATGAAAAACGCAATCGAGGCGATCCGCGCTGTTACTCCGGTCAATAAAGTAAGAGGTTCCTCGTCGTGCGTTGTATTTAACGCCAAATGGGCTATGCGAACGGAAACAGTGGCAGCTCTCTCTCTCTCTCCTTTTCCTCTTTTGTCGGAGGATCCTTTCGTCAGCGTTTATCGTCGACAGAAACGCTCGAAGTGCTGTGTTTCGCAGCTTCGATATCGCCTGTAACAAGTAGATTTACGCCGCTCGCGATTGAAGATATAGCGTGGCACTACAGTAGCTACGTTGATAACGCACATCCGCGTCTGCCTTTTAACACACCGCTGGTAACGCACACGCGTAACTCGCCAGGGTACTCGTCGCTCACAGAACACTACATTATCGGTACCCTCTCTTTCTCTCTCTTTCTCTCGCTCTCGGTGTTGATGCGAGGCGCGCTCTGCGTTACAGCTCTCAGTGTCGAGTTTCAATCGCGGGGAAAACGTTTCGATTAATTGGCCGTAAGTGCGTCTAGTGGTTTACCCTTGAAAACGAGCCCGTCGTTTATGCGATCGACACAGTTCGCCGTAATTCTCGATAATTCGTGCTTCTCAATAATTCGGCACGATCTCGCACGTGCAGCCGTGCGGGAACCAGAACACGTCTGTGTAAAGGCGATTCCCGCTACCCTCGAGCGCGACCAGTCTCTTTTGCACGTACTGCTGTTGACACCTGCTCCGGTAGCCCGTAGGAATGGAGCATATACCGTTGCATTCGTCGTTTCTGAAAACAAGGAAAACCTTGTATATTTATAAGAAATTTTAGAAGTGTGCGTGAAATTGATACCCGAACTTAAATATTTGATAGATCTGATTGGAATTTCAGTCTCTTTTCGGGAAGTGTAGGAATATTATTAAGATTATATCAAACGAAGTATCGTAGATTGAGGATCACGGATTGAAAATTAAAACTTGGATAGAACGAGCCAAGATAGTGAACTTGTCGAATTTGAATCTGTAACCTGCAACCTTCAATTTCCAACCTAAAGGAAACTGAAACGCTAATCAGAACCATCGAATCATAATGTCAATTTCGCGCACTATGAGTCTCTTGGAGATTTTGTTACTTACAAGCATTTTTCGCTCTTGACAAGCTGCGTATGTTTGTTGTTCTGCTCTGGAAGATTGACAATGTACATCCAATTGCCTTGATTGTTTAGGGCCGCTCTAGGAATGATGTATTGTCCCTCTGTAGGGCACAGGACAATAGCGTCCGCTTTTATCTGCCTCTTGACGCGACCGCTCGACTTCGATTTTGCGTAGCCCAGTAAGGGATTTACACGGTAAGTTCGAGGCGCTATTTTGTCGCTCCGTGAGTAGCTGTTGTGCAACACACAAAACACACCATAAACAGATATCCAATTTGAAGTAGAATTATCGCATTCGTTCGTGCGACATTCTCGCACAATTTAGGACGATATTAATAGTCCGACCTTATACTTAAGACTGTCGTAAATTCGATTTAAAATACCGTAAAAGCCGTTTCATGGCAATATGGTATCTTGAGGTGAATTTAAAAAGATCTTACATATAAGACTGAGTACTCTCTGAATTTCTTGGAGTAAAACCTCACTTGAAACAAGCGTAGAAAAGTAGTAGTATTTTCACTCGAAGAGATAGTGAAAATATTGCCGCTCAAAGTCGCAAGAGTGAAGTTGTTCCCGTGACTGGAATAATATATCAGGGTCACTCTTCGATTTCGGAAAAATCCCGAATCCGAGTGGCTCGGCTGTCACTATTTTTCGAGTGAGATCCAAGAAATTTAAAGAGTCGGAATGACACATACCGCCGGTATGTGTCATTTCGACGATTACCTATTGGTCAACCACGACTGATTCGGGCCAAACGCATCTTGCGGGTAGGTGTGTTCGACCTGTCGTTGGATATTGCGGTGATATTTGAACACCACGCCCGGTAAGAAGGGGTTGCCCTGCGACTGTGGCGGCGCGGAGTACTTGTAGCTGCAATCCGATCCACAATGTCCGATTTAGACTTCAGTTCGGAAACTATACTCTTTCACGGAACACGACATCGACTCTTACCCGTGATTGTAGCTACCGTTGGTCGGCGGTCCATACATCGAGGGTGGCTGTTCCGTCGACGGGACCTGCGCGAACAACCCGGCGTTGTTTTGTCGGGGATAATCGTAACCTCGACTGTAATCCGGAGGAGAACTTGAACATGATAGCGAAGAATATAGCAGCGATACCCCAATTTGCAAATGACTAACTCAAATTATTTTAAGTTGACTTAAGTTAATAACTTAGATACTAACTAAAGCATGAAACTTCGCGACTCAATCACGAGATTCTTTAAACGTTCCGCTGATTTCTCCTATCGTTTAAAGATTTCTCTTATACTTTCTATGTTATCAAAGAATGTTTTCCGTTTAGTAATAAATAAATAAATAAATAACTTTTACATTCGCGCGAAGGAAGCGCTGATAAAATGTCTCTACCTGTAAGTATTGAAGTCCTCGTGAGACTCGTCCCGCAATGCGGTGTTAAAGTCGAAGCTGCATTTATCGACGAGAAACTTGATGAGCCGGCTATAAAGACAAAGAAACAAGAACAGAAAAAAGAGCGTTATGTACTCTCCGAGAAAGGAATACAATGCGTGAATAAAAAAATGTAATGCGTTTTCCTGGGCGTCAAAGTTCCCGACCTTCGACCGGCGTGTGGCGTTCGCGGCGGACGAGTAATCGAAGACCGCGACCGATCCGTCCTGACCGAGATTCGTCCGGCGGGTTGACAAAAACATTATTTACGCAGGTGCGTTGGTTCAATTGGGTCGCGCGCTTTGCGCAACCGCGTTAGCTCGCTTGGGCAAGCGAGTATTTTGCGAGACGAAGCCTCGTGTGTTTGTTTGCCGCGGCCAGGTAACACGCGACGTTTCGCGACGATATGCGTCCACCAACTGCCGCACATACAACGTTGCGCAACGGTATTCAGTGATTCGATACTTTTAACGTACTAATTGACCGCCGGTTCGCTCCTGCGACACGCGCGATTATCGAAAGTGACAGCTGTCACCGCGAGTTCCTTAGACCGAACACGACTATATTGCACGAACTCGTTGCCCTGTGGCCCCTCTCCCGGTCTGTTTTAACACAGTGATTGCTGCTTTGCTTTCCGCTGATTATGCGAAAGCTTGATTGACAGTCGAATTACCGGAGATACGGCAAATAATAAGATACGATAAATGACATGCGGCGAGTGAAACACGGTAAATGTAGTGTATGTATTCGCGAAACAAATCCACGAGAAATGCGACTTCAATGTGAGAGTCGTGTTCATCGTATGATAATTAAGTTTCATTCCAGACGAGCGTGTATCTCTTTTGCCCTCGGTTTAATGGCTCTCCATTGATCGTACACGGAGAAAAAAAATTCATATCAATTCAAGATTCATATTTTCATACGTAAGTAAGAACGTATAATCTTATATGAAGATAAAGCTTGCTTACGTGAAAGAATTCATAGTTCTACTAAAAATATATTCCCGCTATACAAGAATTATTTTATATACAGCCCATTTTTATTGGCTACGAAACAGAGATAAATTTAAGACAGTTTTAAATATAAAATCCGACTATGAATACCGGCTACATAAAGAAAAGACTTGCTTGACTTCTTGAATGATTATGAAGAACCTTAATGCTATTTATACTTTTTAAATCATGTATCAAATTTTCACTTTCATTTTTCTGCAAACGTACTCTTTGTTGGATCCTTCTTGCATAATACAACTATGACTATATATTTTTGCTTATATATAAGAATCTTGAAATGTTACTAATCTTTCTTCTGTGTACGAGAGCGACTTTTCCAGTGCAATTCATTATATCTTTGCACGTGACCCAATGAGATGCGATAATATCATGCTAATGGTTACTAGTGACCAACGCAACGGATGCTCGTTATCATCGGTTCGCTTCGTTCAATGAGAATTATTCTCGTCGGAATGAAACGGCAATAATGAGGAAACAACGGCATTGTTTGGTGATCGATTCGGGCCTATTTTAGCAAGATGTAACGGGTCCGATAATTATCCAGCCGCGTATGACCGTATCAAGGCCACGGTCATGGTACGCTGAGCAACGATCTTACGAACGATCTTACATTGTAGCTTGGCGACGGGGCACCGTTCACTTTACGTAACTCTTAACGTCTTCGGGATAGAAGTCGGGCGCGAAAGTACACAGGAAATTTAGGAAATCGACTCGTAACGCTGCCGGACACATCGCTCACGAACCACAGTAGATGATGTATGTAAGAAAAGTATTTTAATGAACCGGTTTGTCGGTTAGTTTGTCTTCATAGATACTTCGTCATGTGTTACTTCCTCATAAGACATTTATTCGTAGACACTTCTTCGTCGGATCATTTCATCGTGCGAGATGGTTCGTCGTTTATAATCGCTTTGTAGTCTCACATTATCTATAATATTCACATATCTATATGATATACCAGTTGGTAAAATATCATTTATGTTTATATTTCTAACAATATATTGTATATTAAATATCTTTCATCTTGCTAAGTTGATAGATTTAGTAAATATTTAAATTAAATATGAAAAACATAAATATAATATTACAATTCTATGATAAGTTAAAGACCTTTCGATCTAACTATTGTTTAAAGAATTAAAACATTTTTCAATCATAATCCTGTGTTATCCATACTAGAACCTGTCTGTTATGATGACTAACAGATGACTTATTTTCACATTGTATTTTACCGTCCGTTTCACACTAATAGTTTTCGTCACTATGACCTGCACGGTCCATCAAAATGTTACCTGAAAATGCCAGACAAATGTCTGACAATGCGGCGTCTAGTCAGTGACAATAATGTAATACAAAACCATGGGAGGACTTTCTCAGAAAGAATCGACTGATGCTTGTTTAGACGGAAGATTTGTCTAAACGAACAATGAGAAGTAACACGAAGTATACTGGTCTTTTATGTTTTGCGAATTCTACACCTAACTGCACACAAGTAGACATACGCGTTGCGCTAGACATTCTGTACAAAAATTATGCATCAAAAAAAAACAAAACAAAAAATATGTTCATATTAGAGAATATTACATATATAAATTCTAAGTATTTGATAAATATTTGACAATAAAATATTTCATAAATTTAAGGTCTGACTCTTAAGTTGATATTTAATGCGTTTAGAATTAACTCACACCATGAGAAGTATTGTACATACGTATATGTAGAATATAAACAAGATGATAATACAAAGAGAAACGTTACAAGCGAAAAAAATACAAGCAATAGAATATAAGAGACAAGGAAATGTAAAAGATGAAAATCACAGACGAAGAAGTGTAACACACACTTCGTCGTCCGAAAGACAAGCGTCTACGAACAAGTGTTTAACTACAAAATGGCAAATGACGAAGTGATCTGCCACCTGTTTCTTTCTTTCTCTCTCATTTTGCCTCTCGTCCCTCCGGCTAATCGCGACGCGGGCGGAGGATCTCTTTTTATGAGCGAGAATTCTCCGTATAGTCGGTTGTGTAAGCCCGCTAACGCAAACGCACACGATGCTTTCGAGAAACGGATTCTCACTCTCTTGGAGCGAAGGAGAATCTAGGCGGAACTTTCCCTGCCATGATTCGTCTCTCTCTCTCTCTCTCATCGTGCTCGCGCACACACCCACACTCGTCTTTGGTCATTCGTATGCGCGGAGGAAGACGGAAGAGACGACGCGGACACATGGCGAAAGGAATATCAACAATTGGAAATGGGTCGCGCGAGTCTTCGTCGACGATCGCCGACAATCTGCGTCCGCGCGTCCAATTTCCACTTGTTGCGCCACCGCAGCGTCCCGACTACCTTCTCCGGACGCGCTCGCAAGTTTTCGAGTGCACTTGCCGTGGATAATGATCCGGAGTCTCGCAGAAGGTCTCTCCTGGCAGCGCGCAGTTGGGGGTAAGTCCTGGGGGCGCAGGGACAAAGGGCTCGTACGTCGGTCGTCCCGGACATCCGTACTCCGTGCAAGGCTCGCCCCGGATGACCATCGAGAACAACTGTCGTCAAACACATACATACATACATGCGCGCTAATTTTTAAATAAGGCTGTAAGAATTATCGTATCTCTCGAAAAGGGCCGCTGGCTTTCTGGATTGTCAAACCTATAGATTACTGAAAGAAGAGCAACCTCGTCTTTTATATTATCTTGTATTCGCAGGACTATGCTTTCCAGTAGAAACACTCGAGTGTCCCCAGAGTTTTTTGAGGTACCAAAAAACTAAACCGAATCTTATAAACGTTCTTTTCGATGTTGTGCGATTAGATTGTGGATTGGGCTACTGGTGAGAATACACGATACAATAGAAGAATCGGAGAATTTAAACTCTTTTTCATACTTTTCTGAAAGGGGAACGCATAATAATCGTACTTAATTACTTCTGAGAACGTGATATTGAGAGTTTTTCAGTCCTTTTGAATTTTCTTGCGTTATACTGAAATGTCTGCCTAGTCTCCGTCTTTGCCACTTTTCCAATATAAACTTCAATAAAATACAATGACACAGCATTCTAAGGTTTAGCTATGATTTAATACGTATTTTACCGGCTACTAGCCAAATACTTTTACTTTAAATCTCATCTTATGTCTGTTGTGTCATCATTATTTGTATATATTATCTATTGTTGCACTTGAGAGGAACTTTTATATATATACATAGAACTTAACTTTCCTATAAACGCCCAATAAATATCGCTATTTCTCTCTCTCTCTCTCTGCGCAACAATAGATAATACATACAAATAATGATGGCACAAGATATATATCTATTTTTCGATTTCTTTCTCTCTGCTTCTCTTTCGCCTACTAGAATTCCAAACGCGTCTCTTTTCTCGTGTGAAAGTCCGCGCAAAACTCGCGACGGAGGAGTTCGTCGTCGGCCGATCGTCATCACCGAGTAATCTCCTCTTCTTTCGCAGCGAGCGCGCAGGACCGTTTGTTATTATGAAATACGCGGCGAGTCGTCGTAATCGATCGCTTATCAGAATTCCTTCCTGCATGATACAAACGCGCATTTTTTGCGATGCTGTTAACCGGCTCTGATTCAGCATCTACACACGTAATCCAATCTCCGGACAGTCGTATATCAGCGTGATGCATGAGTCAATGGAAACCGCGATTAAAAAGGTGTACAAAGTGCGTTCTGCGGAGCGCTGTGCGTTAACGCGCGCGAGAAGGACGTTACATCAGGTTTAAGTACAGCTCCTCGCGGCGTCTATCCGACTGAGCAAGCAGCATGATTGTTACTATTCTTAGCGTAATGTTGAATCAAGATGCACTTACAATTGTCATTAGGTGCCACGCGATCGCCATTTTCGATCGATCGCAATATGATTCACCAAGCCCTGCGTGCGACGGGATTCTCTCTCTCTCTCTCTCGCTTGCGACGGAGCGCGGCAGGTGTCTCGGCAGGAAGGAGCCCGCGAAGTCACTTAATTGGCATCGCGTGCCAATCGATCGCCGCGATCGCGGTGTATCACCAAGCCCGATAAATGATCTCGCGCGAGCCGAAATCGCCGCCACCCTTGAAGAGAAGAGGGTGCGGGCGAAGGATGAGAGGAGAGTCGATACACTCCTTCCGTGTTCCGTAAGAAACGGCAGCCGGTGTTTACCGCTCCTCCGGTCGTTGGCCGAAATTCGACGATCTAGCTGGATTCTCGGCTTCTCCCGGGTGGTGTAATCGTAGTAGCGTGCAGGAGGATACGACTGCTGCGAGCGACCATGTGTAACGGACGTCTCGTCGCTTTTGGCCAACGTGACTCGAAAGTGTCCACGTTGGGTCCAGACACTGGCGCGATTCGGTTCTACCTAGCGAGTCTACCTAGCAACGTGAGACACGCTGGGTGTACGTATGCGTGGTTGGAAGGATCCCTTCCTCGGGCGCGAAGCGTGCACGAGTTCCGCTCAGGGTGGGGTAGGCGTGCGGTAGACGAATACTTTCACTGGGATACTTGCGCGCGCGCGAGGGGGATCCGTCGACCTTATGACAGCGCGAGGCTGAGTTTTTCTCCGGATTACCCGGATGACACCGATACATCTTGATTACGACCGGTGCTACCGGATTACTACTACCATTGCCATTACTACTACTACTACTGTAGCTACTACTATAGCTGACGGTCGAGAAAGAAACGCACAGAGAAATATGCCGTCTCCTGCGTGTTGAAACACGGCGCCGCTCGGCCGACGGGAAATTATCGGCGAACGTTTTTCGACACGCCGCTGAGAGGTGTACCGTCCCCCCTCCCCCATCTTCTCCGTCGTTGATTCGCCAAGTGAACTTTGCAAACTGAATATCCGTCCAAGCTTTATCCGCTTCGGCTTCACTTCGCATCGGCGATGTTTCTTCGTCTGTCGTTCATTGTACACGGAGAAAATATTGTAGTAAAAACTTTTACGGTAAATTTTATTACTATATTATCCCATGTATAATTAAAAAGCTTTTATCAATTTTCTTCGGAAAGAAATAGAAAAAAATCCATTAAAAAATTTAAAAATCTGGTTTTTTTAATTTTTTCACTCATCCGCGAAAAAGTTGAGAAAAATTGATTTTTCCGAGCTTTTATAGCTATGGTTCACTGTATCGGATTAGGTATTACAGATTGCGGATTGAAGATTGAAACTTAATCGACCTGAACAGAGTGAATCAAGTTCGAAATTAATCGACTCGTCAAATTCAGATTTTTAATTTACAATCCTCGATGTTTAATACCTCTGATTTTAATAATAGTGTCTTTATTCGCTTAGAGAAAAAAAAAATAGAAGAGAGAAAAAAGATGACCGACTTTCGATATATCGAATTCAATCGCTTCTCTATTTATATCGAAAAATCTATCGACACCGTCGATCGACACTTAATTGAATCTCGCAAACAATTTGACTGAAGTTTCACACGGACTAATAAATATATTATTAAATATTTAATATTATTATTAAATATTGGAAATATACACATGGATGTGTGTTCTATTAATTACATGTATAAGATATGCGACTTCCTAACGACGGCATTGCGGGACGTTCGAATATGGCGGTCGCGGCCATATTGGTCTCTTAGTTAGCTACCGTGGCTCTGGTGTTCGCGACGGCGCTTGGCCGACTGGTTCGAACCAGTTCACCCGCTGGTGCTGTGTTGACATTGCTGGCGCGCTTGTAGCGTCCACGGCTGTATTCCGATACGCGACACACATAACCCTGTCGCTGTTCGATCTGTCTCGTCATTCACCTCAGATTTTCTCGCAGGTGCCGGCGCGTCCGTGTCGCGTCTGAGAACACCCGAGAGAAGCCTGCGATCGCTCGAGAGAGAGAGAGAGAGAGAGAATCGACGAGCGTTCAAAGACACCGTCGATGTGAATTTAAGACCCGAGGCTGTCGGACGTTAGAACGTTGCTCGCTCGTCGTGACGACTTGTTAACTGTCGTCCAGCGTAATCATGGCGGTGACCTCGCCACGGATAGACGAGCTCGTGCAGTCGGTCAGCCTGCACAATCCGCGCAGATGGATGTTCAACGGCTACATCATGCCATTCCTGATACTGCAGTCCCTGTGGGTCAACTGCTGGGTCTTCGTCTACGGTGTCGACGAGTACTATGACGCGGGCCTGGTGGGCATCGCGGCTATCGGCGTGCTGCAGGTCCTCCTCTGCCTCTGCTGTCAATGGTCCGTGCACATCCATACGTTCGTCAACTGCAGCTCGGTGAGTGCTAAACAGCGCCCGCCGGACTCCATTTGTTTGAACAATGGACACGTGGTTCTCTACGTGTGTGATCCCAATATGTCTCGTAACGTGGCAGCCATTCGAACCGGTCTTCTGCTAGGCCGGTCACGTGGCAGCTCGGCGGGAACACTCGAACTCGACACCTAGTCTCCTTATTCTGTGACTTGCGTCGAAAATTGCGTTAACATATTGTTGCGCAACTATTTTGTGACATATTTTAGCCGTGTTCCGGAAATCACTGCCAATATTAAAAATCTATAGTTTATGTCACATATACTATAGATTTTCAGTATTGGTAGTGAATATCGGAGTGTAGCCTTTATCTGCTCAAAAATTTTTAACACATGCGTCATGCCTGTAATGTTAAAAATTATAGAATAATGGCGCAAGATGTATTTTAATCCATTAATCCAGATCTAACAATAAGTGTAATTCCTGTTGAAAATTCCCAGATGGATTTCTATGAGAATCCAAGGGAACTCGTGGGAATTCATATAGGACACTAAAATTCCATATAGCAACCCATATAGTGTGTGAAAATCCATATAGAATCCAAATAGATTGTTACCTAGGATCTAGAATCTTGGGGCAAATCTTTAGGAGCTACCGTGAGATTCCTTATGGATTGCCACCTTGTTTCTTTTCAACAGAGTTAAGTCTGTTTGCTCTAAACAATAAAATATAATTTTTAACAAAAGGTGTTTTATGTGCTGTCAAAAGTCATAATAATGCTTAAATCTTAGAAATTGCAATGTCTGGAAACGTTTTTTGCTAGAAATTATGTTACAATGTAGTGCTTTGAGCAAAAAGCTAAAGACTTCCACATCTATTATAGATTCAGTCTTAGCAGAGGTTCAACACTTGTATAATTAGGTCTGTTCTTTTTTACTGAATTGGAATTAGATATTTCACTGAATTTATGAATGGGATTCTAGGAGAAAGATCCTTACAAGGCCAGAATAGTGAAGGTGGTGCCTACACCGAATAACGGGAGCACCGAGTTGATCATGCTGCGTCACAAGGAGCAGCAAGAGCCGTGGTTCATCTTTCAAAAGACCAAGTACCACTGGGACCCGTCGAAGAAGTCGTTCATGGGTCTGCAGTTCCCCATCAATCATTCCGTGAAGCATTATTGCGAGTGGAAAGGATATCTCGATGAGAAAGAAATCTCAGCGGCGGAGGAGAAATACGGCAAAAACATGTATGTTGCGCTGTCCAATCGGTCCCATCGATCTTAACCTCGCCTGGTACTCCGCATATGACCTAAAAAAGCCTGATTTCACTCCAGTTTGGACATGGTCGTGCCCGAGTTCTGGGAGCTCTTCAAGGAGCGTGCGGTCGCGCCGTTCTTCGTCTTTCAAATCTTTTGCGTGGCGCTCTGGTGCCTGGACAAGTACTGGTACTACAGCATCTTCACGCTAATCATGCTCATCATGTTCGAGTGCACGCTGGTACAACAACAGTTGAGAAATATGGCTGAGATTCGCAAGATGGGCAATAAACCATACATGATTATGGTACGGATGATGCGTGCGTGTGTTGGTCGTGAGTGCTTGCGATCGGGTCTCATCATACGAGCAATTCATCCACACTTATTCTCTCTGTCCCTTTTAGGTATACAGAAATAGGCGATGGCGTTTGTTATTTTCAGACCAGCTGGTGCCCGGAGATATCGTCTCCATCACGAGACCTCGGCAGGATAATCTGGTGCCATGTGACATGCTGCTGTTGCGAGGTCCCTGCGTAGTCGACGAGAGTATGCTGACAGGTACTTGAAATGAGCAACTAGCGTCTTCGATTTGAGCCGATCGCACGGCTATAGCGACTGCAAAAATGCCTAGGTGAATCCGTGCCGCAAATGAAGGAGCCCATAGAGGACATAGACGGAAATCGAAATCTGGACATCGAGGGCGACGACAAATTGCACGTGCTCTTTGGCGGTACGAGAGTCGTGCAACACACGCCTCCCAGTAAAAACACTCCCGGTCTCCGAGGTATTGTCTGACCTATCATTACATAAGATTAGAAGACATCAGAGGTGGGTGTCGAATCCGGTTTTCGTTGCTTTTCCTGAAATATCTTTGCACGTAAGAAAGAACGTTTAGTCAATCGTAAATCCGTAGAGTAAGAAAATTGACCAATCATAGCTGATTATTCTCCTTGCGGTCGAAGAATAATTGACTACGATTAGTTAATTTTCTTACAGTCATGACTAAAAATTTGTGTAAAGGCTTTTAGAAAGAAGTTTTGTTTTCCGTCACGTTCGCTCTCGAGAGCGTATCAACACGACGACATTGTTTCAGCGGCCGACAACGGATGCGTCGCTTATGTACTGCGTACCGGCTTCTCCACGTCGCAGGGCAAACTCTTACGGACGATACTGTTCGGCGTTAAACGCGTCACGGCTAACAATCTCGAGACTTTCGGCTTCATCCTGTTCCTGCTGATCTTCGCGATCGCCGCTGCCTCGTACGTCTGGATAAAAGGTAATTCGTTCTTCGACCGTGTTGTTGGACATTAGAGTCGTGAATTGGCAGATTCTCATCTCGCGAATCTCGATTTCAGGCAGCGAGGATCCCACGAGGAACAAGTACAAACTGTTCTTAGAGTGCACGCTGATCCTGACTTCCGTAGTGCCGCCGGAACTACCCATAGAATTGTCGCTGGCTGTCAATACGTCTCTGGTAGCGCTATCCAAGTTAGGTATTTAAGACAAATGTATAATTTCGGGAAAAAAAACTCGGCCTTGATTTCGTGTATGTGTCCAAGTCACTGTTGCCTTGTGCTTTTGTAGGTGTGTTCTGCACGGAACCGTTTCGGATCCCGTTTGCCGGCAAGGTCGACATTTGCTGCTTCGACAAGACCGGTACACTTACCAGCGATAACCTGGTGGTCGAGGGTGTCGCGGGAATTGAGTGAGTGAATGGTTTTCTTTATAATTTTCGTTAAAAGTGTATCAAAAAACCTCTTTATTTTTTCACCAACGCGACTTTCATCCTCTCAAGTGGGAACTCGAACGTGATCCAACTCTCTGAAGCGCCTCTGGAGAGCGTTCAAGTGCTCGCCACGTGTCACTCCTTGGTACAGTTAGACGATTCTATCGTCGGCGACCCGCTGGAAAAGGCTACTCTCAAGGCTATCAATTGGAGTCTCACGAAAAGTCAGTATCAATTCATCGATGCGTTCCGTTCCTTTTCATTACATTATCAATGTCTCGTTTAGATGACTCGGTGATTCCTAAGAAAAGCAAGTCTCCGGTATTGAAGATTATACAGAGACACCATTTCTCGCCAGCTTTGAAGAGAATGAGCGTCGTGGTCGGCTATAACTTGCCCGGAGCTTCGGAGACGCATTATATGACTACAGTGAAAGGCGCGCCGGAAACTCTGAAAAATATGGTGGGTGAAGCAATGATTGTCCACGACGTCGTTTTAAAATTATTCGCCTCCCACTTTTCCCTGAAATCCGGTTAATTCATTTTCTGGCTAACCTGATGATAATGCAAAAATTATACTTTTTTTTATTCATATTCAATCATTAAACTGATGGTTCTGTAGTGGTAACTTTTAAACTTCAATAATTAAACGTGAGTAGAAAAGCTAATTTAAAATAATTTTTATATTATCAAGTAAAGCCTGAACCAGAACCAGGAGTTAACCAGATAATGAGAAACCGAGCCTGAATCGATCAACATAATCGGTCTGCCGGAAATTATTTTTCCCCCGCAGTTATCCACTATACCGGAAAATTACGAGTCAACATACTTGTCTCTCTCACGACGTGGCGCGAGGGTGCTCGCTCTGGGATACCGGAAGCTCCCTGGCACTTTATCCTCCCAAGACCTGAGGGAATTGACTCGTGAGAGGTTGGAAAGTAATCTCACGTTTGCCGGTTTCGTTATTATCAGTTGCCCTCTTAAGCCCGACTCGAAAGCCGTCATTAAGGAGATCGTCAATTCTTCGCATTCGGTTTGTACACTCGGTTAAATCCCCAGTTGAGAAATCTCGTCTGCGACATGTAATCCGATTGTCAAATAATGACGAGCAATTTCGACGAATCTTGCTCAGGTGGTAATGATCACCGGTGACAATCCGCTGACGGCTTGTCACGTGAGTCGCGAGCTACACTTTACGAAGAAACCCAACACGCTCATCTTGACCGAGAATGACAACGAATGGTATTGGGAAAGCATAGACAAGATGATGCAGCTTTCTTTGAATGCGAGCAACATTGAGCCACGCAAGCAGATCTGGCACGATTACGCGCTCTGCGTGACGGGTGAGGTGCGTAGTAGATTGTTTGCAACGATAATCTATTCTCCTGCTTCAATTATGACGAATATATAAATAAGACGCAAGAAAGAAGTAAAAACGTAACCACAAGGAGATTGTATAAAATATAAAAATGGTCATTTTTGTGCCGTTTTGTATTTCTGGGAAATAATAGTGATCTACTTTCAGGGTTTAGCGTATCTGAAAGAGTATGAACACGATCTCTTGTGGAAGTTACTGCCGCACATCGTGATATTCGCGCGATGCGCACCAAAGCAGAAGGAATTCATCATCGTAACGCTGCGATCCCTCGGTTACACGACGTTGATGTGCGGAGACGGAACGAACGACGTAGGTGCCTTGAAGCACGCACAAGTGGGTGAGTTTAACGCCTGCTGAAAAGCATGTTGTTAAAACCGTTCTACAGTAGCGGGGAAAATATGCAATAAGGCGTAAATAGTAAGCCAATTGACCAACCACAGTCGATTATTCTTGGACTTTAAGAGTCCAATTGGTCAAATTAGCTTACTGCCTACTTTACGCTATTTTTAACATCGTCTAATCTGGCCTTGATTGGCCGATGGCAAAACACGATATCATAATCAGCTAACAACGCGTTAACATCAGGATGTTTAATTAAAAATCTGAAAATTTTGAATGCCGCTCTTTTCTCACTCCTTTTTCGACAGGGGTCGCAATTCTTTCTAGTCCACCCAAAAAAATGCTTCCCGACAAGCGGGACGACTCGCGGAACGACATGTCGCCTATAAACAACGGACCAAGAGCGAGCTCGAAAACACCGATGATGAACACCCGCACGAAACTGCAGAAGATTCTGAAGGACGTCGAGAACGAGTCGCAAGAGTTGCCCACGACCGTGAAACTCGGCGACGCCTCGATCGCGGCGCCCTTCACTAGCAAGATGTCCTCCATCCAATGCAGTAAGTCCTCGCGAGATACTCTGCCCATTCGATGTGGAACAATCGTTTGTGGTTCGTTTTTGCAGTATGCCACGTAATCAAGCAAGGACGCTGCACGTTAGTCACCACCCTGCAGATGTTCAAGATTCTGGCTTTAAACGCGTTGATACTCGCCTACAGTCAGTCGGTGCTGTATCTGGACGGGATCAAGTTCAGCGATATGCAGGCGACTCTGCAGGGTGTCCTCTTGGCGGCGTGTTTCCTCTTCATCTCGCGCTCCAAACCCTTGAAGACTCTGTCGCAGCAGAGACCGCTGCCGAATATTTTCAATCTCTACACCATCGCGACCGTGTTGCTGCAATTCACCGTACACTTCGTCTGCCTCGTCTATCTGGTGAAGGAGGCTACTGCCTTGTCTCCAAAGTGAGTTGTGGAAATCAGTTGTTCGTTATGTAGATTTATAGAAATAGTCTCCAAGCGCCTCCACCAAGAGGCCGTGAAGACCTGATCAGAAAATATCACGGGCAATCTATCTTCGTCCAACCTGACACTCGTCGATAAAATCTGGAGAAGCTGGAGAACTTTTCCTCCCGTGAGACGAAGATAACATGCCTGTGGATGTGTAACTGCAGCAATTTTTCTGTAGTTATATTCAGAACCCGTACAAGCAGTCTATACAGGATGTTTGACACAAGCTTTGTCATCCGGCTTGACAGACATCGGTATATTTAACTTCGAACCTTAAAATTGTCGCTAGATACAGCAGCTGTCATAGTTATGGATTAGGCTATTCTGAAGCTGAATAAAAAAGTCCTTTACCATTTTGCAAATAACCACAAAGATTTTTGAGTTATTAATTAAAGAAGCCTCATACATGGCCATTTTTAATAATTTATAACTCAAAATCTGGCATAGTTGTTTGCAAAATGGTAGAAGACTTTTTTGTTCTTATCGACCTTAACTACAAGTATGCGACTTGTTACTGATTGCTTCTTACAGGGACCACAAATTAGCGGCCATGTTGCATAGTAACTCCAGCGAGAAGTTGGACTCAATAACGGCGGCAGCTAACGATGACACCAGCGACGAGGAACCTTTTGAGGCGAATATAATCAACAGTACCGTGTACATAATCGCGATGTCCCTTCAAGTCTCTACCTTCGCCATCAATTATCGAGTGAGTCCTACGCGTATATATGTAATATTTATTATATTATTATATTTCGTGTATGGATCGATGTGTCGTACGATATCGTTGACAAGAGACGTCACATTCCGTCAGGGTCTGCCGTTTATGGAGAGCCTGCGACAGAACAAGGCTTTGATGGTGAGTCTGTTGGGCAACTCCGTCGTTATTCTATTGCTGGCCTGTGGATTTCTGCCCAACCTGGCGGTGCAATTCGAGATCGTGGACTTTCCAAGCCAGGTAAGTGGTCGTGCAAGACAAGCCCGATTCCGATTGCGCCACTCACAAGTGATGTCTCTTCACTCTTGCATGTTGCAGTTCCGTGTGATACTGGTGCAAGTGTTAGTCGCGGATTTTGCCTTCGCTTACATTGCCGACAGAGTCTGCCTGTGGCTCTTTGGCGAGGGAAGACAACACAAGCTGTGATGAAATTATCTTTAATCGATGACAGACTGTATCAAAGATTTTTCTATGTAACTTTTGTTACTAATCTTGTTCCACGTTAAGGGCTGACAGTTTTTATATTTAAGAACCGATGATGTTCCTGCGGATACACGTACACTCATTCGCACACGCTAAACACACACACACACACACACACACAAAATAAACACATACAAATATATATATATACACGTACATATATATACTCACACACACATACACACACACAACTCATCGTCTGCAATCGCATTTTATATTTTACATCACATAAGAATGTTCTTTGTTTTTTGTGTACGAGAGTAAGAGAAAATGCGATGCGGAAAAATATGAATATATGCACGGCGGTTCCAGGGATCCGTCACCGCCTAAAGAATTGAAATTGCTCACTCTTCAACATTGTCAACCTCTTCTCCGTGGAACAAGAAGCGCAGCGCTCCGAACGGTTGCTATTTATTGTCGATGTTGACACTGTGTACGATAATAATTGTCAAATCAGTATTTGCCTTGGCATATTAGCGTATATTTATCGAACACGACGTGGGAAATATATAATTCTCGGTCGCGCGAGAGCCCAACCTGGACGAAGATCTTGGCCGATCTGTTGGTTTCATTTTCCCGGGACGTTTGGTAATCTTGTCAGCGCATCGACAACGAATATTAGTCACGCGAGGTAGCGCTCGAGAAAGAGAGAGAGAGAGAGAGAAGAAGAAGAAGAAGAAGGAGGAGGAGAAGAAAAGATTCGTATACTACGTGTATATAAAGTGTAGATGAACGGTTCCCGCTGCGTCGTTCGCGTACGGATTGCCACGTATAAAAACGTCGCATCATAACGGCTTGTACAAGATCATCGTTGTTGGCGTTGAATCGTGTACAAGTGAAACTGTGTCGTTTTACGGAAACGATGCGGCAACAGTCTTACATTTGTTCACGATGCGCGATCGCGCGAATCACTCTTCTAATCGTCCATCCAACACGACGACTCTGTGTGCGTACGTATTTAGTAGTTTCATACGTCTCTCAACAATTGCATTCCACTTTGAAGGCGACGATCGTCAACAATACGGGACACCCTCACGGCGCATATTTCGCGCTTGCCGGTCGAGCATACTTCTAGTTGTGTTTTACTCCAATTTCCGTTACATGCGTGCGCGTTCGATTACATCAGTTGACCTTCGTTTTCGTTTCGCGACCATGCGCGCTGTGTGGGAGCCGCGCTCGGAAGGCGAAGGGACGTTGGTTTGTTCTCGTATCTTAGGTCATTGGGAACGTGTCATTTGGTCATTGAGAGAATAGTTGTATATTATTGTACATTTATAATAATGACTAATAAAACGTTCAGAATGACGATCTCGAAAGCCGGCTCCTCGCCTTTCCGGCTCTCCATTTCGGCTGGTGAAATCCGCAAGAACCGGCCGGGGTCATCGGCCCTGCTAATGCTATACATTGAATTGGAATTGAATGCCGAGCAGCAAGTGAGAGGTAGGTTTGTGTGCACACTGAGAAAAGTGTCAACGATGTGTACGTAGCGGAGGAGAGGACTATTAGCCGCTACGTAAATGCAGAAGTCATCATTCTTTATTCACAGTCGCTGATGTCAGGGTATTCTTTTCGTATGTGTTATTTGTCTATTGAGACTGCCTAACTGCGAATTACGTGGGATATTTACTCGGTGAAGCCCCGTTTCTTCGTTTGCTACATGCGTCGTTCTTTGCCGCACGAAGGTTTCAAATGTTCACGAATGTTGAAGAACAACGAGATAACCCAAAGTTGTGACTATCGCTAGACTTTGATTAAGCTGATTGATGATTTATGTAGTTATCAGAGTTGTCAATGTGAAAGATAAGAACGTTGTAAAAGCGAATAAGGAATTTCTTTTGGCCTTTTGTTAGTTATTTAAAATTATTGAATGATAAAAAACGCATTCAATTTAAAATCACTATCAATCAAGTATCGTTTGTTCTATTCTGATAGTGTACACAGGATTGGTAATTCTTTCATTGTTGGACGATAAATTGCACAGCTAAAGATCACTGTTGGCAATTTCAACAGTTAACCTTGTTTCGAAGCGTATTTACTTTTGCTAAATAATGTTAAAAGTAGTAATTCCAAATATATGTTTCAACAGTACCAAAATAATCTCGTAAAAGTAAAGATGGTGCTTCGACAAGTGTTGTAACCAACTTATTGATTATGCGAATTTGTCGGAAATTCTAAACGTACGTCTGGTAAACGGTGGAAGTATTTTATCGGGCAAATTTCAACACAGGTTTGCAAAGGTTTTATCATGACTCAGTTCAATTGGAATTGAGTGAAAGTCATCCTATTAAGATAATCTTTTGAGTGCCCACAATAGAAGCGATAAGACGGTGGTACACAAAGTGGAGCGTCGAATAAAAGATCCGATTCGATCGGCCGCATAGAGATTTTCTCAGATTTTCCCATATACAAAGAGTTCAATTCTCCATAGTGCTTATATATAACGTTTTTGTACGTTTTGCACAATCGCAGTGGAAAACAGAAAGAAGATCTTTAAGAAACGTTTGGAGGTAAACAAATAGGTTCTGTTTATATTTCCCTTAGAATCCCTTAGGTTCGAAACATCAAACCTCTAATCGGAAATCTACGCGGACTTCCCAACTAGAATCCATAACTATTTTAGGAAGTCGCACCGGGTGATTAGATTCCAAGAAACATTCTACGCAAGCAAAAGTTGGATTTTCAAATTACGAACGATGGCACGCGCGCGCAACTCAAATAGAAGTCGAAACGATCGGTCGATCGATACAAACGGCGGCGAATCGACTTAGGGGAAACCGCCGTGTTCGCCTGTCAATCCCGTCTTTCCTCGGTGAAAGACCGATCTGTCCGGCGACGGGATCGTCGGGCGCACGCGCTCAGTCGATCGTGGTCGTCGCTCGCGAACGTATCGCGTGCGCGCACTCACTTGCCCATCCGTTTTTGCGACGCGATCTCGCCGGTAAGACCGACCCCTCGTTGCCTGTCACGGCACGCAATTCGGTGCGAGTTTTACGTGTAACCACGCGTTAATCGTGCTGCGAATTTTCGCACCATGTGAACGTGCCCGAAGCGCGAGAAGAGGAATCAGCAGTATACAGGCACGCGACTGGGACTCCTCAATCGGCCGAAAAAAGCCACCTGCGACTCTCGCGGGGATAAGCCGGCCGTGTTTTTGTTATTCTCGTCACTGCTGTCGTCACTCGGCCAATCGGTAAGTCTTGCGGTCGGTGACAGTCGGAATTACGGCAGGGCACGAATACGATATTGTCGCGATATCTCGAACTCGAATCGATGGAAGAAGGAGCATTGGAAGCGGCAGAGAGCGAACATTTCCATGTTTGTTTTGAAAACGTTTTTCGCGAAATCAGCGCACGCGCGCGTGCCGATACGCGCGCGTTTCCGCGTCGTACGTGCGGTATCTGTTAACAAAAATCTTAAACTCGAAGAGCGAGAGAAAGAGAGATAAACGTTTATTAATCATGTATCGAGGTCATGAGCATCGAACGCGTCGAATGTTTTTAATGTGAGACACCGGACGCATGTATTTGCATTTAATAACATCGAGAAAAAAACAAAGCCGAATGTAGATGGAATGAAGAAAAGAGGATTCTTAGGAGTAAGTAAACAAAAAACATTAAATCAATCTTTTGAAACGTTGATTTTATGTGTGTTTTATAAGCATTGTGACATAATATCTTATAAATATTTTTAAACTGTTACTTGACGATGTAATATTCATACATTAAAACATTAACATTAAAAACTATATATTTAAAAACGTTACATCCCAGGCGACATCGAATATCATTTAAATACCATCTATATTATAATTTCAACAATGTAAATATAAATAATATAATATTGTATAATATAATATTGCACTTACGTTATTAAATGCAAAATTATAACATAAGTGTTATATAAATGATGCTCTGTGTCGATTGGGATATTTTGAAGTATTGTATACTGAAAGAAAAAGTGCTACATTCAAGTAAATAATTATTCCAAAATTGCCGACCAAATTTTTATTAAATAAATTAAGTAAATATATCACTTGAATATCACGAAAAAAGTGTTGAATTCAAGTAATATTTACTTAATCCAAGTAAAAACTTGCTCAGAAGTATCGGAATAATTATTTATTTAAACGTAGCACTTTTTTCTTTCAATATAATAATATTGTGTTCGATTTCTTGCTTACTGAAGTAGTTCTTGGCAGAGTTTCCGGCAACGGACGTTTCTCACGCACGAACAAACTTGAAGCGAATCTCTGCTGGGACGTGGATCCGGAGATCTCTATTCGTCAAATTGCCGCGATCGAATTCTCGTATGCGGGCTAACGAAATTCGCTCCTCGTCATCTCGCATGCAACGCCGTCACTCGAAATATTTCATAAAAATAGAAAGGTCGAATTTTTGGCGCCGTTCAAGCACGCGTTCGACGCAGTCAACAAATGTGAAAACAACTACATCGCGTATAATCGAGGAAGGTGACCCGCCGGGTTCTCCCATGAACGGAGATGGTCAAGGTCCCAATTGGAGTGTCAATTGCCGGTAAATTTTCAGCAATTAACGAAGAAAGCGATTCTCTCCGGCTGTGTTGACGTCACGGTTGAGAAACCGAAACTCTGCGAGAACGTCGTAGAGGACACGCGAGCAGGTCGATCCGCAGGAAAGGAAATTACCGGGACTTCTCGGCGGGAAGTCGAAGTCGCTTTTCCGGTGGACGAAAAAAAAAGCCCTTTGGAAAACTCCCGCTCTCTTATCGATCGCCGATTAGCGGGAAACGTGCGTGCATTCTCGGAAGTTTTCCAGTCGTCTCCTCGCGAATGTCCGAGACGGAGAGAAAGAATAGCCGTCTCGTCATGGCCGTACTAAATATAAAAGACGACTATTTTTATAACGAGGTGGAAATGCACTCGCGTATCGTCCGTCGACGTTATCTCGTGCTCGCTCGCCTGACCGTCGGTAACGTCGATTAATCCGCTGTTAGCCGTCGAGATTGCTCCCGTCGTGCTTCACGCGCCGAGTAATTACGTAGGAGAACCCGAGGAGGAGGAGGAAGTAATCATCGAGTGTTTTGCTGAACTCGCCGTGGTACTTAATCTGCTTCTCAAACAACGGTTTCCTCCGCGTTCGCGCATTATCGGTTATAATTGTACGCGCGCGTCTTGAACTATTCAATAACATGTCATTATCGTCCCAACTGAACGGTCGTCGCGAGCGACGTTCAAATTTATATAGCGATAACGCACACTGGAGAATCGTCTGAACGACCGTAGAATTTGGAAGATAACGCCGCTCCGGAGATAAGCGCAATTAAGACTCCGTGATTTCCAATTTCCGTGATTTCCGCTGGGCTGATTTCCTCTTGAACCCCACGAGTGAGTCGTGGGAAAGTGAAGACACAAAGTTACCTAAAGTCGCGTCGCGTTTCGATTGTGTACGCACGCGTGTAGATCTCGTTACATATGCGCTTTCGTAACGAGAACCGACGCGCTTCACGATCGGCTTACTCGACGGACTAGTTTCCGCTCACGTTGACTCCGGCCAATTGACTCCGGCGAGATTGATTGGAAAATAACGGAACTTTGAGCTCTCGTGCGCCGTCTTCGGCGACAACGTATACGACGACGGTGGAACCGTGTCATCGGTCGACTTTCCCGTACAGAACGTAAAGCCAAGACGGATCAGGACGTCAAAAAATAATCATTTGATATCTTAAATAGGACGATATAATTTGACTTTTTCATGACGTTGCGTTGCGACTTGTCCATGATTTCAGGGAGCATTGTAGAACGCCTTTAAGTCCTCCATATTCAATTGTTTATATTACTTCCAAGGCTGCGTTCTGATTTGCACTATCAGTATCTAATGGGTGAATTCCTAATTCTAGTTACATATAATGTAAATTCTTAGTACTGGCAGTGAATATCGGAACGCAGCCTAAAAATACTCGACTATTCTATCGCAAAACTATGTTATCGCAAGAAAGTTTTAGTTGTCGTATTTAAAGTTGTAGTAATTTAAATTTATAATTTTACTTAGCTATATATAAGCAAAATTATTTGTAATTGTAATAAATAGAATATTGTATGCATGAATAATTTTGTACATAGTTACTAACATGTGCAACTTAAATATATTGAACAACTTATTCGGAAAGAATTAAATCTGTAAATTCCAAAGTCATAATTTCATGAATCTTCTGTCATGCTTGTATCACTTCTATCTATCTACCTCAGTTGTAGGGAGAACGATCTTCATGCTGTCGATGCGATCTCGCGTCTCGCGGCACTTCGAAAGACGAGCACGGGATTTCAGGGATGGCCGCTGCCGCGTAACCGGGAGAATGTCGTCGCGATTGTCATTCAGCGTTAACGAGAACAAATTACTATCACGTGCACGGAGAAGTCCACAGGTCAGTCGCTGTTGTCGTGAGAAGCTAACGCCGACGATAAGAGCGCACAATGGCAATGACAGCTTCAGTCCATGTGACCATTCCGGATGCGCGATATCCTTTCCGATCAATTGACGATGATACGAGCGGGATAAATTTTCGTTTCGCGTTTTCCGTCTCGCGTGCATGTATACACGACGCTTAATTAGATATACATACTTAACAATCCCGACGAAGTTGCTAATACGAACGGTGAACAAACGCATTGCGAGCGGCGGCGGTGAGCTAATAAAAAACCGAAACGGAATATATTTGGCGACGTGCCAGCCGATAGTCCTTGCCGAAGGACTCGTGGATTAAAAATATCAGTGCAGCAATTTTATAACCCGATAGATAGATAGATAGAGAGAGAGAGAGAGAGACGTCATGACTCATCAAGTAGTACGATTTGTCGCCGATTTAAAAGAGATAAGTCGCCGAAAAAGAGAGATGGGGAACAGGTTTTCGTGCGCCTCGTGTGCAACGATCAGAAGTATGATCGACAGGTATTTTCAAAAAACGTCCGTCGTTTCTCGCAGCCAACGCATGTCGTGCGCGAGTTTGTTCATCCGGCTGATGTGGCGCGATTATTGAGACTGACGTTAGTCATTAGATCGTTAGTAATTAATCCCTGCGTGGTGCCAAGGTGATCTCTCTTGTCTAGCGTTGTGCACTAACCGACAGAATAGTTGCTTTAACACGCGCTGTAATTAGGTTACCGTGGTGTATTTTACAACAGTACAGTACAGTAGTTTCGATACGGTTTGGACGCTTTTTTTTTTTCTCTCGACGCAGTTCGAAATGCATCCGACAGCTCCATGTGAGAGACCTTGATTCTGAATAATTCCTAGAAGTCTGGCTCTCTTATTGGATATACGCTGCGTCCGAAACTGCATTCAGACAAGAAAAATGCTAGAATCGGTGAATAATTACTCCGATATACACTTCCGAATATTTCCTCAGCAAATTTTTGCTTGGATGAAGTAAATTTGATTTTCGTAAGGTTCACATGTGTTCGGTTAAAATTTTACATAAGTACTAAAATTTGGTGAATATTTGCCGACCAAATATTGGGTTAAACTACAACTAAATAATTTAGTTCCGCACTGTATATATAATATCGTGTATATAATCCCATGTATATTGTATATTTAGTACACGGAACTAAATTGTTTGGTTGCATTAATCAAATATTTGGTCGGCAAATATTCACCAAATTTTAGTACTTATTATCAAATACTTTTTTCAGTATACATTAGTAGATATTACTCACAACATACATTAGTGGCTCTACATTAAGTTTTCAAAAGTCTTCTGTTGCGTTCCTGTTGATGCAAGTTATTTCCGTTTTCTCCATTTGAAGACTTAATGTAGAATTTAAAATTCCTCCTGGAACATCCAAATTCCCTTTTTAGCATCAAAGGAGCATTAATAATACTCCTTTGATGCTATAAATGGGAAGTTATTTCTGTCTTATCCATTTGAAGACTTAACACAGAGCTAAGTAGACTTAATGTAGAAGTAAAATTTCGACTCGAGATTCGCCCTTCAATCGGCGGCGAATTCGAGATTGCATGAAAATTTCGCGAACGGATCGCGCACCACCGTCTCAAATACATTGTGCGTGCACGATTGATTCGGCTCCCTTTGGTTTCAGGCAAGATGGTGGTTGTATCGGAAAGAGGATACTTCCATTGGATCGATTGGCTCGTGTTTGCGCTTATGCTCGTCGTGTCCGCCGCAGCCGGCTTATGGCACTTCAGAAGGGCGCAAAAGTCGAACACGCAGGACTACCTGCTCGGCGGGAAGAGCTTAGGACTCTTCCCCGTGTCCGCGTCTCTCGTTGCCAGGTGAGCTCGGAAGGATTTAAGGCTATTAAGTAAAAATAAACGACCGGAGTGAAAGGGAATGGAAGAAAAAGAGGAACGAGCGCTTTGAAACGCTTGAAAACGCGACGGAGGAATTGAGAGTCGACCGACGGCGCCGGAGAGGCGCAAAACTGTCGTCGACCGCCGCGATCGCTCTCATTAATTTTTAATCGGTTAAATCTTTGATAAATTCGCCAAAGGAAGAGAAAGAAAAGAACGGCATTGTCGTATGTCAAGCGTTCGCGGTGCTCGTTGAATCGTTCTATTTCGCGTCGATACGTGTCAGCGATTGACATCACATCGAAATTGTTGTTTCGTTGTCGAGTCGTTCGGTTCCCGATCGATTAATCATGCAAAATATTTAATCAATTCCGGTCGTAACTGTAGCTTCATATCAGGCGTGACGATTCTGGGCACTCCGGCGGAAATCTACAACTTTGGCACGCAATATTGGATCACGATCATATCGATCTTGTTCTGTGGCCTCGTCGTCGCCACCGTTTATCTCCCGGTCTTCACCACCTTGAGGCTTAGCTCCGTTTACGAGGTTAGTAGTGATTCGTTCGCATGCTCCATTCTTTTTTCTACCCGAGTCGAAATTTTCATTCTACGTTAAACCTTTAATTCTACAATGTATAGTTTTAAAGGCTCGGAAAAAGTTCGGGGGTTTTCAATTCTTCCACTTTCTTTCCGCGAATTAATGAAAAAAATGGAGTTTTTCGATTTTTCCACGAATTTTTTCGGTTTCTTTCCAAGCAAAAATTGAAAAAGCAGTTTTTTAAATCTATGTTACAATAAAAGCTAAAGGCTTTAGTCGAATGGTTGACTGATAATTTTAACACAATAATTTACACTCTATATCTTTATCTAAGTTATCATTTGTTTATTTTTTTATTTTACAACGGTTTGTCAATCACAAACAGAACGGTTCTTTTAGTTTAAAACTGAAGACAATCATTGTGCGTTACTTAAAGACTTAAGGCATTAAACATTATCTTGAATTGATAAGTCAGCCATTCCGGCAAGGTCTTAAGATAACAAAATAGCTTCAATTCTAATGATATAATTTATTTCTATTTTGATAATGTCCGTTTTCACTGGTTTTGGCATCAAAATAGGTTGTTTTGAACACTTGTATGAATTCAGTAATCCAAATATCGAGAACATTTAAGACTTTAAGGTAGCATTAAAATTAAATCTATAACATTAAAAGTTCAAGAGAGAAAAGTTCGTGAATGTAGTGTCGTTAAAGTAGGTTTTTATTAGTTCTACATTTAAGTAGGCTCAAACTATCCTTAAGGACGTCGAAGATAGCGTGAAAATTTCGAGTCGGGCGAGAGAGTTCGTCGTTTCGCGTTAACGCAATAATATCGCTTATTCAATAGCTTCACAGTGTATCCTTCTCCTCTTTTAGTACTTGGAAATCAGATTCAGTCGAGCCGTACGGATTCTCATTTCTTTCATTTTCGTCTTCGACGTGGTGAGTGTTGAAGAGACCTCGCTCGTGAGGTCCGTTCAGGCCGATCCATAAGACGCTTTCCGTCTCGAACAAATTCGCGCGTGAATAAAGGGAATCGACTGATTTCAGATACTCTACCAATCGATCGTCGTGTACGTTCCTGCGCTGGCGTTGAATCAAGGTATGTCGCCAGGAAGCTTGCATTCGCGCGCGAAAGCGTTCGATTTACTTTCATTCAACTTGTCATTGTTCGATTGCAGTGAGCGGTATCGACATACATTTGATCGGGACGATCGTCTGCGCCGTCTGCGTGTTCTATACCGTTTTGGTAAGTCAACAATGATTCCCTTTCGTGAGTCTTGCTCCAAAGGTAAAAGTACTAATAGCCGAACGTGTCTCTGTAGGCAGGCGCATATATAATAAACAATTTTGTGTTACAAATGGTCCACTCAAATTTTTGTCTGGACTATTTGTGACATAAAATTCATATACTTGAACATCTTAAAAAATAAAAATATGGTGAATATGTTAATTTAACATATATTTGTGTACTTCTTAACAAATTTTCCGTGTTAATGCAACACAAAAGTTTCAGTGAACTACTTCTAATATAAGGTTTCTTTTATCATATACGCGGGAACTTATGATTAATTTCAATTAATTGACAGATTTTTCACATCTCTTTTATATGTCAGTAATAGTTCATAACTCATGTCTTTTATACTGGAATCTTGCACAAAACGTGGAAGAGCGAAAGAAGCGTGTAGACCTCGTAAGCCTAATATGTTACTGTCAGGGTTAACTCGTGACGGAGAAAAGAAAAGAGAGAAGGACAAACTGAGGAAATGATCGCGCGGATGTCTTTCGTGCTCGAACGTTAATAAGCGAACGACGCGTGGGCCAGGATGGCGAACGACGAAAACGGTCTCCCTGCGCGGGGGGCGAACGGAGGCTAAGCTAATTTTCCGAGGGAGGCTCGTTCGCCGAATTCCCGCGGGATGGCTGGAGTTCCTCGGACACGGTCTGCCGTAGGAAACAATTTTCAGTGGACAATGCCGCGAAGAATCTCACGCGAGAGCCTTAGGTACTGGAAATGTTTATGGACGGAAACTGAAAGCCCCCCGACAATGGCGCGGGGGAAACAATGGCGCGGAGAACGTCGAGCGGTTGTTATCGTAGCGGCGGATCACAAAGCCGGCGCTGAAGTGATTAATCGCGGGATCGCGCGCCTGTAATTATCCGAGCAATTTGTTGGATCTCGTATTAATGAGAATTTATCGTGGTTGAGTGGCTCTTTACAAATTTGTTTATTATGCGCTGCGTGCGCGCGCACGTGCGCCGACCTGTTATCTCTAAGCACTCGAAAAGCCATTCCGTCATTATCGCGGAAATAAATAATTGCCGCGCAGCGCCGGCCATTTCTTTCTATTTCGGCGGATTAACGAAGCGGGCGTGCAATCGGTGGTAATCGGCGTCCTTCTAATTGCGTTGCACGAAACAAAAAGAAATCGACCCATTATATTCAATGTAAATTTTCGCTTCTCCACGCCGACGCCTCAATCGTTTCCGTGTTTTACCTATACTCATAACTATATTGACAAATTAATTTAATTGGGTCTACCTGATAATGCACAACCAAACGCGTTTTCATTTCTTGAATGTAGCACCTTTTTCTCTCAGTGTTCGAGCTCTGTTTTCTCAGTTAAAAAACGCGAATACCTTCTTATTTCATTCATTATGTGACATTTCGATCAGGGCGGTATTCGAGCGGTGGTCTGGACGGACGCCCTGCAAGTCGGCGTGATGGTGGCGGCAGTGATCTCGGTGACCGCTCTAGGAACCTATCAGCTCGGGGGAGTGTCCGAAGTCTGGAACAGAGCCACTGAAGTCGGTCGCATCGAGTTCCTCAAGTAAGAATCATCGCGTCTCTGCGTTGCGTGCCCTCCGTAATTTCCCCTCACCTTTCCGTGTTGCAGCTTCGACCCGTCGCCCTACACCCGGCACACCGTCTGGACGGTGCTGTTCGGCTCTTGGCTGTACTGCACCGCATACATCTCCGTCAATCAGACCATGGTGCAGCGATACAGGTCGTTGGAGAGCACAAGAATGTCGCAGTGGTAAGCCGGTAACGCTGTTTTAACACGTTCGTGGCTACGTTCACGTAGAACAGCAACACCTACTACAAAGATGCTTTTCGAAACTGTAATTATTTTACTGCGCAATTATAGATGCGTGAAGATGCGTCAAACATTCTCTTTTCCAGTGTGTGAAAATTACTTATGACATTCACGGCCACTAACGTAATACACGAAGTGACAGTAATTTTCACACGCTAAGAGAAAAAAATGTTTGGTTCTCATGATTCTATAATTATGCAGTGAAATAATTATAGTTGCGAAAATCATCTTTGTATGCGGAAAGAAAGAAGTGGCTTCGACGGATAAAGATTAGCTGTCCATATAATACGACTGAAATTTTGTTAATTTAGCTAATTCTTCTTGTCTCTGTACCTATTCGGAGAAAAAAAAATTTTATTGGCATAGCAAATTGTTAGTTACTACGGAGACAGCAGAAAAATTTGCTTGAATAGCAAAAAGATTTGATAAAAATATTGATTGATGTTCACTGGATATATGTACAGCAAAATAATTTGGTTATGCCAACTAAATTTTATCGTTATCGCAACGACGTTTTGCCACAATAGCAAAATTATTTTTTCCATGTAATAAATCTTTCTGTTGTCCCCATAGTCCCCATAGTAATTAACAATTTGCTGTACCAGCAAAATATTTTTCCTCGTATAATTTTTAGCTCCCACAGCTAAAAACTAGATTTGATAATTAAATTTCAGTTATATGGACGGCTAATTCATTTAATTAAATTAATTCCTTTTTCCTGTACAATAAGTGCTATTATACTTTAGTGTTTAAGAGCTGTTATAGTGTTAATGATAATAGCCGCCATCTGCGTATGGTTATTATTATTCTTTTACTGAAATAACAAATATAATTAACCAAAAATAACTCATATAAAATAACTAATCTTAGCGAGATTAATCATTTTTTTCTCACAGTACACGTCACATAAATTGACACCTCTATCGAGAGGCAATGGGACATAGAGGGGGGCATGAATCAGTAATATAAAGGATACACGTTAGACGTCGAATTGGGTGAAGACGGAACGCGAGCGAATCGAATCATGAATCCTTGGCGATGTTACAATTACAGGTCCATCGCGTTATTTACCGTCGGCATAATGGTGTTTATCTCGCTGTGTTGCTGGTGCGGACTGGTCCTCATCGCTTGGTGGTCGCCGCCGAAATGCGATCCAAGAGCTTCTGGCTTAATTACGGCCGACGATCAACTACTGCCGGCTTATGTCATGGAGATAGCCCACCATTTGCACGGGATACCTGGCCTCTTCGTTGCCGGGATTTTTGGCGCGGCACTCAGGTATTATCGGCTGGTTATCGCTGATCGACGCGTTATGCTCTTGCGAATATTTATATACAGGATATATCTAATAAACCGCGGAAAAAACCGCGTTGAGATATCAGGATCCGATCTTTTTCTGCCGCAGTTCGTTATCGGTGGGCCTCAACTCGACGTCCGTTGTGATTCTAGAGGACTTTGTGAAGGGTTGCTTCAAAATGAAGCCTAGCGAACGATGTTCCGGCATCTTCGTGAAGCTCCTCGTTGTCCTGCTCGGCCTGCTCGCGTTGAGCTTCGTTTTCCTGGTCGAGAAGCTGGGCGGAGTTTTGTCCGTGAGTGTATTTTACGTTGTCTTGTTACCTCGTCGCTATTCACAACGTTAACGCGCTAATCGTAACTTTCCGTCGTGTTTCAGGTGACAAACAGCCTGGCCGCCGTCGCTGCCGGAACCTCCTTCGGTGTGTTCACTTTGGGAATCTTGTTCCCATGGGCAAATTCCAAGGTATGTCGGCGAGGTAGGCTCGACTCTCTCGGACGAATGACTATTTTAGAAATATTATATTATGAATATTTTCTAAAGATTATTAGCTTTATTATAATTATGTTTGATATATAAAAAGGATGATTTCCCGTAAATAGATCCCACACAACACATATGTCTAAAAGACGCCCATTAGACATCATATTATCTCAAAGACATCTTAGTGTTCTCTGGGAATAAATAAATAAATAATCTTCCAGGGTGCCTTCGTCGGCACCATCGCCGGATTTACGATATCCGGCTGGGCCAGTTTCGGGGCGAATGCGGCCATCGGCTCAGGTGTCTTGACACCGAGGAAACTACCAGTTTCCCACTGCGGAAACGTCAGCGAAGACTTTCTAAAGATGTTCGAGTATTCTGAGTAAGGGCCGCTTTTTGCCTACGCCGAGTTTGCGCGGATTTTCGACCCGACTAACATTCCTCGAATTTCTCATTCGCACGAGGGACATTATATTAAATCCAATGGGGCGATAAAACAGACCGATTAGCATACGATATCGCGACGTCAGCCTTTCCCCAAGAACTGGTCCCGAGAATCGCGCTAACCGCTGCGAATTGTTTTTCAGTGAATCGAACGTGTTCCCGCTGTACCGGTTATCGTATCATTGGTTCGCTCCTCTCGGCACGGTGGTGGTGTTGCTGGTGGGCGGATTGGTCACCTGGATAACAGGTGCGAGGGATCCCTCGTCCGTCGACAGGACCTTGCTCTCGCCGGTGATTCACAGGTAAAAACACCGTCCAGCGAGGTACTTGAGGTCGTCACGGAAAGAAACGTCACTGTTCGCAGGTGGTTACCGCAGCAAAAGTATTCGAATGGAGTAAGCGAATGGTGTCAGGCGTCGGTCGACCAGCAAGTCTCGGCCGATTTATTTATGACGAGCCTACGTCGGAAATCGCACCCTGTCGTTAAGGTAACAACCGCCTTTTTCTCAGTGTACGTTCGATCAGAGAAGCCGGGCATTAAGAGAAATCGTTATTGTTACAGAGAGGAGAACAGACGCTCGCGAACGGATCGTTGTGACCGGCCGGATAGTTATGATAAATTATAGTAAACCGGCCCAATCACGAGATTCCCGAATCCTCCCGAGATAGCTCCGTCATCTCTTCTTTTACAATTGTTCTCTATTTTCCAAGTACGCATTTACCCGATGACGAGATAGGCGACCGTGCGACATAGAAAATAAACGCGCTACCCTCAGGTTTGTAGAACGTTTCCCGACGGTTATCAAGTAGGACACGCTAGTTTTAATCGATCGCGTGATTAACTCGCAATTTTTAAGAGCATCTAGAAGATAAGATATAAAGCGATATTTTTGATATATCAGTATATGCGTGACACGTATCACACTGATAGAAGATTACAATTAGTTTCGGCGGCAAACATATTTTACAGTAGTGATACAACATGCACGTAATTAAGATGTATTACGTAATTAATAATGTACTTACATGCATAATTATGTTACTGTATTGTCACAGACATTATAGTAACGCTTAATAGACAAATGATTCTTCTAATTATTTTTGTGAATGGCTAAAGGTTATATTTGGCGTCGAAACTAACTGTAATTTTCTACCAGCGCACGCGGCAATTTAGACTATGCGACCTACTGTAGGTATATTTATATATACCTTGTGTATAGAATAAGTAGAAACCGAAATAAACTGCCCACGGATCGTGGTAGTTGATGAACTTTAATTCACGCTCGTTCTTCGTATCGTTCTGTACGCTCGATCGCTCGGTACGGCGATCTTGAGCATTTTCGCGTGCGTAACTCGCGGCCGGAAAAAAGGGACGTTCAAGCGCGATCAAGCCGTATTGAGTCGTTCAAACGTTATGAACGTGCGAGCGCTCGCCACGCATGCATTCGCGACACGAATTCGCGCCGCTAAGTGACGAAGCATTTATTTAATATCCAGATGAATCCCCGCGTCGATGCGCGTGCAGAAAGCCCAGGGAGAATTTTTCGCGCGGCACACGTGATCGTGACGGGGCGGCACGTCCTAAAGAAAATTGCGATTCGCAAGTTGCGTACGCGGGCTTTATTAAGCGCGCTTCATGCGCCATTTGCATTCGTCTGGGCGGCTGATAGATTCGGAATTTCCACGTACGTTCTACGTGGCTTATATTATATGTATATACACACACACACACAGACACATAACGCGGAGGAATCGTGTGGAGACGCGCGCGTAGAGTCGCGCGCTCGCGTTGAAACGCGGAAACGCGTGGGCGGCGGCGGCGACGGCGGCGGCAACGGCGGTGGCGGAGGGTCGGAAAAGGGACCCGGGGGCTCGGAGAGCGAAAGGGGTAGAGAGTGGCTGAGGTGGCGCGCTACAGAGACGGATATAGACGGATAGAGGCGGATAGAGAGAGGTCGCGAGGCTTGAATGGGGCTAGTTTGAGATAGTTAGCGGGCCTTCAGGGGCACAATCGGCCGCGATTGGCGGGCCTACAATCACACGTCGCATTATATGTCCATCAACGCGGCGGATCTCGCAAATACGTTATAGCGCGAGTGAGTGAGCGAGCGAGAGAGGGAGAAAAAGAGAAAGCGTACACCAACGAGCGGTCGTCGGCCGCAAAAATGCTGCGACGCGTTTCGCACTCCGTCTCATTTTTTTCGGCCGCTCGCTGCTACGCGACGGTTTTTACGTCCCACCTTTGTCCGTCCCCGTTTGAGATCAAAACGCCTCGCTTCGACGTCGGTCGTCGCGCGTTACAGTCTCATCCCGGAGCTCCTCGAGCTCCAACGACGAGCTTATCGACGATAACCGGTGCGAGGGTAGAAATTAGTAAGGGAGAGAGAATACACTCTCCTGCACGTGTATATTTTTTTACTCGATCGCGACGCTCGTAAAGCGAGTGTCGTGCGAGTTAATGAGAGCGTTCGGTCGGTGGGGGAGGGACGAAATTCGTGAGTGTTGTCGCAGAGAGATACGTCGTCGCGCGAGAGAGATTCGGGAAACGTCGACTAATAAATTCTTAATACACGGCAATTCGGGCTCTTTCCGAGTACGCCGATGACTCCGTCCGTCCGTCCGTCCGAGGAAAATGTTCCGCCCGAGAGAGGCAGACACGGGACATTCGTCCGGGGGCGAGTTGTCCCGTATGCAAATTCGTTTTATTGTCGCGGCACAGAGAGAGAGCGGACTCGAGCAGACGTGGACCCATGTAAACGGTCATCTTCGCTACCCGCCTTAATTTCATTCATGCCCCGCTGCCCTCCGGCCTCCCTTCTCTCTCTCTCTCTCTCTCCCTTTCTGTCCCTCCTTCTCCCTCCCCCCGCCCCACTTTAATTACTGCCAATTGCCCTTGCCGCACGCGAATTATGTCATTTCCACATGAGCAGCACTTTAGTGAAATTTTCGCTAGGTAGTCAGAAATGAGACGACTGCAGCCTCGGTCCTCTCTTCCCAAACCCTCGGCGCGCCCTCCGTCCGTCCGTCCTAGCGGGTGTAGCGTAATAAGGGAATAATTAATTAACTGCACTCCCGCGTTTCGTTTTTGCGCGCTTCGACCCTCGGCGGAATAAAATTTACGTGTGTCCCGGGTATTAATTAAGTGTCCGTGTACTCCTTTTTACGGGAGCGGGCCGCGACACGGTGCGACGAGCGTGCACGCGCACGCAGACTACAACCACGATGCGATCGCGATCGAAAATAATCTTGCAGAGGAACATTTACGAGTGTAACTCCGCTCCCGTCAATTTCCCGCGGCGTAGTTATAATTTCGCATTTGTGTAAGAGATTATAATCGTACTTTTTTTTTTACTATGTAAATGGCACATTAAAAGAAATCTCTTAATCGTAGTTATTTTGTTATATCATATCGGAAGCTCCTGAATATTAGTGAGCAACACTCTCGAAAGTTTTCTCATCGCACAGCCGAACGCAAAGGACGCGTTCTACTCACAATGGACGTTTAAGATCGCGAAAATATTTCCAGACGGTGAAAAACACGGACGAAATATCTGGGCGCGCGCGTGCAAGAGAGAAAGAGGAAGTAAGCCGTTTGTCCTTCTGATTCAATTATTCCTTGTTATAGTCGTATCTGCCGGAGCGTCCCTCTTCTACTCGAGTTATTAGACGACGCCGGGGGTGAATTCCCGGCGAGCGGTCAGCGGCGACATTCCAGCAGCTCGAATGAAAATTTCACAGTCTCTCGATTTCCTCCGATTCGAAGGATCCGGAAGATCCCTCGGCCGCGTCGACTCGCCCCTGTCCTTCTCACCCTTCCTCCTTCCTTCGTTACATGGATCGTCGCGTACGTTGATGCCCGAGGGGGTGGAAAGAGGCGGAAAAATAAAGCCTCCCGCGTCGGCAGGCCAGAACAGAACGATTCCGAGAGTGAATCACGGATTAATCTCGCGGAAAATCAGGTCAACGTGATCCCAAATCGTGATCGCTTCGCGCACTCGTCGGCCCGCGGATCGGCCTCCTCCTTCGCCGCAATTTCCGCGGAATCGTCGATTAGCCGTCGTTGATTAATTCACTTATCTCGTCGCGGTTAGCGTCGATTTATTACGTTTGCCGTCAACAACACCTTTGCGTTTCGCGTTTCACGACAAGCCGCGCCTAGCTCGCGAAAAAGATTCTCCAATGACAACGTCCGTTCGTTTACCTCTTTTGGCGCTTTCGTTTTTGCCCCTCCCCTTCTCTTTTTTTTTCGGAGGGGGTTTTTCACGTAGCATCCCGACGACATGTTTCGTTTAATTGCGCGGGTAGTTGTAGCACAACGTGTAGCACATTAGCGGATACGGAAGGCATCCCCGTTATCACACCCGGGCGATTTTTCTCCATTAGTGGCATTATTTTCGCACGAGTGTGTCGCCGCTCGGACCGCGCGAGTCACGTGAAACTGATTTGTAGCTGGAGACCAGGTTTATAGAAAAAACAGTGGAGCCGCAGCCATTGCGGCGAGAGAACGAGGCGGCCTTGGTAGCGCGCGAAGCTATTAGCCGAAATCATTGATAAAACCGGATTCAACGGTGCAACTGGGCGTTATCCGGTATTATTAAAAAGTACGCGCACACTTTGATCCGTATCGGACGAATCGCCGTTGAGGTGATCGCATCGCAACTCGCGATCATCAGCGGTCTCGTCGCGGACTACTGAATATCAAACGTTATCTTTATGTAAATATCATGTTGGCGAGCGAATTAAAGAGACCGAAACGTATATGCGATAAGATTAGTCCGATGACATACTTACAGCTATCGACGTGTGTTTTCGTATCAGATGAGTGCACGGAAGTTCATTGTCGTTCCCTCTGTGTTGAAGCATAAAGAACTTGTTTCAGAATTATTTAATATTCGCTTACCTTGCGATATTTTATCTGTATTTCATTTTTATTTTTAATTTTAATGAGCGATGTATCAATTATGTAAATTACTCGACCGCAGATAGAGTACGTGCGATAAGCAAATATTGAATAATTTTAATGTGGATAAATAATGGGTAAATAAATTTATATTGTATACATGCGCACACACGCATTGTGGCCGCATATTTTATATTTTTAATCACTATAATATATGTATGCACACATGTGCGTATGTATGCTTATCATATTTTATAATATAGTTTTGTAATATACAATTTTTCTTATATTTTATATCGAACATATATGTGTATATAATTGTATTACATGTAACAGTTTTATTAGACATTGTAGAGAGTATTATTGAAATGTATAATAATGTACTCTACAATAATATTATATATATTACTGTAACAAAATATTATTGTAACATATGTTATGGTACATGTAATATTAATGCATACGTAATTGATATACGTTCGCGATTAGTATGTAGACATTAGATTGTATATAATAATAAATAAATAAATGTGCGTATTGCATTATTTTATGCTTATTATTATATCATTTGTAATATGTAATAGTAACATTTTAATATGTAATAAATATATATATGTTAAACTCTCTAATAAAATATTTTATTATAAAAAAGGTCTTATTCCCCTCCAATTAACATCTTCAGTTTAATTGCGTTTTATTAAAGAAGAATTTATGAGTTTTATGCCGCTCTCCTGCCCATTATATTTTTCTGATACAAATCTAAGAAATTAGTTTCCGAATTTTTAATATTTCCAAACATTAGCATCAGAAGAATATAATAGGCGGTAGCATTAGCAATAGAAGGTAGCATGATTTATTTCGAGCCGCTTCTTCGCTCTTTATATTCTCCGGATACAAATCTACAAAACTGTTTCTGCAAAACGGTTTCTGGTTTTACGGATTTTTCGTATTTTTTCGTATTTTTGTCAGGAGAATATAATAAGCGAAGAGGTGGCACAAATACATAGCCGAAAAATTCAAAACTTTTCAATTATTTTGAAGTTTTAATATCAGGAGCACTTCATGAAGAGATAGTACGAATGTTCGATTGGAAATTTTAAGACTTTTAGACTTTTTCATATTCAAGTCTCAGAAATATATAAGTGAAGAGGTGGCAGAAATAAAATAAAACCGACATCTATTTTCATTTTTATTCTTACTTGTTTTTTAATACAATGCTATAATACAATATACTCATATATGCAATCTAATATAAAATATATACATGTATTTTATATATATACATACAAAAATAAAATACAAAATAAAATATAGTATAATATAAAATACAATAATGTAATATGTAATTTAATAAAATATATAATATAACGCAATACAATCTAATACAACTTATAATGCAATTTAATATAATCTAATACAATAGAAACCTAACTTGTGCTTTGTTCAATTTGGTTTAATATTAATAGCACAAATTATTAAGGAAAGTAATATAACTTAATAATTTATCTGTAAGCAATATATATTATGAAATCTAAGTCAAATTAATATATTACATTTGATACATTGCATCATATTACATACGATATGCTATAAAAATTACACGCCAGACTCGACGAACGCAGCCATTATATTTCAATGCGCTTATTGCGTATCATTTGCACGCGTTGTATTAAAAATCGTAGTCGCAATTGGTGCCTCGTGCCAAATGCAGACGCCAACGATATTCGAGAGGTAAGGTCGACCATTTTTATTCTACACAAACCACGCTGCTGAACATAGCTCTATTTGCAAACAAATAAATTGCATAATTAATACATTGCTTATTAAACTTAAGAAGAAATTAAAAGCATGAGCGGAATATTGGGAGATAATCGAAAATCGCATAATTCAAAACCAAGTTCATCTTTAAGCTTCAACATCGAGGAAACGGCAGAGTGAGTAAACATTTATAACATCCAAGTAGAACAATAACTTACTCAACTACGATGTATATCTCGAGATTCTCCGTCGGTACTTCAACTTTGAATTCGCAGGATCAACGTGGAAGCAAAATTTCGACTCGGGACGTTGGCTCACCCTGCGCGCCTTGGCGTTATTATTATTCACTCGGCGCATTGTATCGAGATATTTTATACCGATACGTTTTTATTCGCAGCTAAGAGAATTATTTGATATCACCATCGATAACGTAATTTCGGCGGAGCGAGGGAGGTTTCGATGCCATTCCCCGCCGCTCCGGAATATTCGTCGGCGTTTGGTGAGCGCGCGAGTGCGCGGCGACGCGATAAAGGATTTCCGAATGTAGTTTAATTTGCATCAGGCTGGCCGCTTGTACGAAAGCGGCTCGGATAAGAAAGGAGATTTCGGAGGGCGGCACAGAGAGAGAGAGAGAGAGAAAGAGAATGAGACGGGGAGTCGACATTAATTCTCACGGAGAATCCGGGTGCCCCGCTCTTCTTTTTAGCGACGCGACGGCAGTTAGTCGTCACTTAGCTAGTTACTCGCTTACTTAGTCCACTTATTTTAATCGGGCGCTCGTCCGCGCCGCCTCAACCCGATTCTCCGCTTGTTTTTACGCCTTATCCCTTAAGGCTAATTCATTAATTAATTCCGTTAGTACCCTACTACCGCTGCCCTCTCTCCCTCTCGTCCTCCTTCTCGCTCGTCGTGTTCCGACGTCCCTCTCGTTTCTCTCTCTCGCCGTTGATGCAACTCCGGCGAACCTCTTGAAGCACGGGTGGGTGCTCACTAATTAAAGTAATTACTAAATAAATTGCAATTACACTAATGGATCGAGCACGACGACGGATACACTCGTCAGGAACTGTCGCCGAACTTTTCCTCGGTTATGTTGCCGATTACGAGATACCTGCCGATGTCGGTATTTCGCTCAGATGTGGTCGTCCCCTTCACCGACGCCGCTGCTTTTTGCGCCAACTTTTACGTCGCGCTCGACTCTTTGTGAAATTATAACGACGGAGAGAGAGAGAGAGAGAGCGGCGCGCGTGCGGCGGAGCGAAGTATCGTGCTCGCGTGTCGATCGGATTCTTTCGAGAAGCTCTCTCGAATTTTTCGAGCCGCTCCGTCGGATGGCTCGCGAAATATGCCCGGCCGCGTGTTCGCGAGAGAGCGTGACGCCGTGAAATAATAAAGGCAGCGATAAAATATTTGCGAAATCGTTGCGAGTTTGATCGCGCGAGCGAGCGCCGGGGCCCCCGGCGCGCCAGCAGCAAACATAGATAGTGCGTCGGAGTGTTAATGGGGCTATCAGTCAACATACACGTTTGAGTGACGTCTCAATCAAACACCGACGCGTATCCCGACCCGCGTTACATCGACCGTTCCGATTTTGCGTAGCGTTTGATTTAGCGGCGGTTTGCGCGCTCCTCGAGATTCGGTGACGACGACTCGCCTTTTTTTATTTCGGGGTGCGTTCAGAAACCTTACTCGACGGATAGAGTAGCGTTTAATTGACCAATCGGGATAAAAGATTTCCTCATCATGTTTAGTCAGGACGACAAGGTTCAAGATATGAGCCGTGGGAGCATTTTGTAATTTTCCCAACTAATTTCCTCGACTGCGCACTTTTTATTCTCACGATAAGTCAGAAAATGTTTGAAAGTGAATAAAATATATGGCAAAGTATCTGAATATAACGCTTTAAAAGTGCATTCGATTGGATCCGAGCAATCTTGTTATTCGAGGGTTAATAAACGCAACCCTCTTATGCGCGTCACCGCCCGGCGTCTGGTAACGTTCGCCCCGGGAGACCGAAATCTGCCTTCGTGTGTCTTTCTCAAAACAGCAGAAACGACTGATATCGTCCTTCTCTCGTTATCTATCGCGGAAACGAAACGTTCATTCGCTCACGAGTGCGCCTGGAAGGACGACATCGATCGCACCCGACGATCGCAATTATCCGGTAGGTAACGATTCCCGGAGGGCCGCCGCTAATTAATATAACCGGCGACAATTCGTTCGCGATTGACAGGAAAATGCGTCGAGCGCGAGCGGCATCGCGACGGTCCGGCTCGTGATGGGGTGAAAGGGTTTCGAGAGGGAGGGAGGATAGAGTCCGGGGGAGGGAAGGAGGGCGAGGCGGACTGGAGGCTCGCAATTTGTCAGGTGACAGCCGAGAGACTGGAATAAATGGACAATTACACAAATACAATGTTTGACGTCATTTCAATGACGCGAGAGACACCTGTGATTGATTGTTAATTGCCTCGGTTTGTTACCCTGACCAACGACGGGATTGGTGGGGACGCGAGCGCGCGCGGGGGTAGTCCGGCACGATGGATACGAATAATTTAATTGAATCGATCGACGCGCGGGGGTGTTTTCGCTGCTCCCACGCCACTTCTCTCTCTCTCTCTCTCTCTCTCCTCCGTCCCCTCTCTATTCTTCCTCTTTATTCAAATCCCGCTCATTTGTCTCGCCAATGCTTTCGATTCTGTTTGCGACGTCATCTCGCGCGAGGAAAGGGTCACCCTCTCTCTTTCTCTCTCTCCCTCCCTCCATGCTCTTCGCCACGCGATAAGACGAAGCGAGAAATCCATTCTACGAGAGTTTGAAGAACGCGAGCGCGAAAGTTCGCGTTTCTTCGAGAATGACTGAAGAATACACCACGGAGGGGGTGGGAATATATCGAGGTGCGAATCCGGACTCGTTTCGCAGTCTGGGCGTTGTTAAGATACTATTAGTTATAGCGGGAAGAGAACGCCGCGCGGAGTGTATCCATTGTGTCGCTTAGTTAAACAAAAGGAAGGGTTACACGGGGGTCCGTCCCCGTTTGTCTTGGCGCCAAATCCCCGAGGAGGATCCAATTAACTCTCTAAGAATTCGATTCCTCGCCCACGCTAATTCCAAGATAGTGCGCGCGCGAGAGCGCCCCGACGCTATCAGATTAGAAGAGACAATATTTGCCGCGGCGCTTGTAACTCTAATCGCGTATCGCCCTGCAGATGCTCCTTCAATTAATAGCGGCTACTGTTTGCCTCCTTCCGGAACCTTCGCTCGCACCTGCTGATTAAACAAACCGCCGGCGCAGAGATATTCGCGTTCCGATCGGGAGAATCGAACGAACCGCCGGATATATATCCGTCGTTAAAAAGTAACCTTTTAGTTACGTAGATCGTGTAGATATATCGTGGAAAATCGCTCGTCATATAGGAACGGTGTTTATGTACACGGAAAGAAAATCAGTCTTAACTCAATAATAAGCATTTTTACATATAAGCAAGAATATTACAAGCTTCTTAGAAGATGTCTTCACTACTCTTTCACTGGCCAAAGACGGTGAAGCATTAGACAAAAAAGCTAAGTTTTCCGTTACGTGACTTCTACGAGCTAGACATGGGGCAAATTTCTAGTCGGAGAACGGGCTGAGGGCGAGAGCGCGGCAGCAACCTCGAAATAAATTCAGAACGGCGGTCGTTCGCCTTATTTATCGCTTCTCGTCGATTGTTTGCGACTCGATTATCGACTGTTGACTTTTCCCGGGCGCGTTCGCGCGGGTCGACGACGACGCGCCGCGACGCGCTGCGACGCGACGCGCCGTGCCTCGCCGCGATTCACAGTCCAATAATTATCCGTTTTCTGTTTGCATTGTTCCCGGCGTTCTCCAACCCGCAATTTAAGGAAATTTCCATAATAAGCTACGGTTAAGAGTAATGTTAGCCGAGGCATAAATCCCTCGCGCCCCCTTTCCGCCTCCTTCCCCTTTTCCCATTCTTCATCCACCTCCACAAAGGAGGTCTTCTTCTCCTCCCCCTTCCGCGGGCGAAGATACGCCTGGCGATAAGGATACCCGGCTTTTTATTTCCATACAATTATATCGGCGATGTAATCCTCCGGATTCGTTCCGGCGCGTCTATGCATCGCCCCGAGCGCGTCCGAGTATCGCGCTGTGATTTATCGGTCGAATCTCCCGAAGCCTCGCTTTTCGATTGAATTCGATCGCGACTTCGGCGAGCGGGACTGTCACAACGTTCAATTCCGCTTTCGCTTAGTGGTGTCAGTTTTCAGGTACCTGAGTCCTTTTTGCGTGGAATTATCTGCACAGAAAAGAAAAAAATGCTAGATTCAAGTAAATAATTGCATCAATACTCCTCGGCAAATTTTTACTTGGATCAAGTAATATTTACCTTTTTTTTTCTGTGGGTATCTGAATACATATCATTGTATACGTGTGTGACAAAACAAAATATAAAATATCTATGTGTTTATTTCTCGGTAACCTTACTTTAATACTTTCACATGAACGCGAAAAGTTGTACATAAACGAGAAAAAATATATATGTAAAAAAAAATATGATTCCGTGGAAAAAAATGTTTTGATTCCGGACGCCCGGGTTACACTGACAGCACTAGCACTTCCGGCGCGGTTGAACCGGCCGGAATCGCCCGTCGACGTCTAATTTGCGGATTCACGCGTAACGAAAAGCACGCCGATGAAAACGAGAGGTGCGAGCCACGATGGATGATGGATGCCGCGCTCGACGCGAATTACGTAACGAAACGATCGAAAGCGCATCACCGGCGATCTGGATCGCCCGGCGGCTGCGTAGGCGGCCGGAGTGATATTTCACGGTAACGGTATTTAGCGGAACCGTCGCGACTGTCATCCGCGATGAAACGGCGGAGGCAGGGAAGGCATTAAGCGTAATGAATTACCAAGCGAGCGGAGTAATGTGTCTTAATTACGGCCCGCGGCACAATAATTATGTAATTAGGCATTGTTTGCCGACCAGCCCCTAATCACAATCCCGATGTCGCAGCCTCGTCACGGCTCGAGCCGCAGCAGCGACGTGTTATCGACCGCCAACGCGTTGTCTCCGCTGTTGTCCGCTCGTATGCAGATTCCGTTTCGCGAGGAAAGTACCCGCTCGCTTTTGTCGTCCAGCGGAACTTGACGATGCACCTTGATGTTTCTCTCAATTTTACTTATCTTCTAATCAATGTTCTAAATGAAGAAATTCTCCGTGCGGAAAACTGAAATTCCCAGGCGAAGGAGCGTTCGATATAAACGGACACGATTATTCGGTAGCTCAGGATCAAACGCGCGGCCACGGAAACAGCGCGAGAGACGGCCGACTCTCTCTCTGACGGAATAACTAATTTATCAATTCTTCGCTTCGGTTGGCTCCGATACCTGTGGCTATATTTGCGAACACGCGTGTAAACAGAACTCACTGCCGGCGCGCGCGGTGCAGTCGCAGCGACGTCGTCCTTGTGTTTGGCAAGCTGTCCTCCTCCTTTGAAGCCTCCCGCCCGCCATCGTATTTTCATGTATTAGAATTTCTCGTTACGACCAACTACTGTGCGAACACCGCTGTGAGCCTCTCCCCTCGCGTACAAAATAGGGGGAGGAGATACACTCTTCTTCCCGCGACTACAATGGTCGTCCGCGGTCTCGCGTCGGTTTAGTTTCGCGAATAACGGTCCAATTAGGAAGCAATAACACGTGTCTCTTGGCGTCGCGCGATTCTGAGTCGGAGAGTTGCGAGAGTCTCGAAACGGTGCATGGCCTTTCATTACCACGCCTCGAAAAGAGACCGCTGCGTTGGTCAGCGCGCAATTAGCGATTTCTAATTACTCGGAGAATTAATCGGACGACGTGAGAAGTCGGCGGAAGAGTGTCGTCTTTGATCGACGGTTATTTCGGAGTGCGATCTTGACGGGCGACGCGCGGAAGTCGCGAAACGATTTAATGGTAAACCGATCCGCCGGAATCGTCCAAAGATTTATACTGTCTGGCTTTCAAGCGCGCGTAAAAAATGAACTCAAATACAGGTTTAATTAGTGTCGAATAAAATTGCCGGGTCGCGGCGTGATTGACTGAAAGGCAACGTCGAAAAAGACATTCGGATATTTCATTATGCCGGAACCGAACCGACGTCAATTATGCAAATTATGGGCGCGCGCGCGCGCACACACGCACGCACGCACGCATGCACATACACGCAAACGGGGGCGCGCGCTTTCACAGAGGATCGACCCGACCAAGAGCGAAAAATTCATTTATGAGCTTTTTGCGCGATGAAATATTTTTTTAGTTAATCGTGTTAGCCTGTCGTTGCGGTCCGCCGTGACCCCGCGTGACCCTTGCCCGCCCTCGCCCACCCTCCCGGCAGCCTCCGGGCATTCTCATAAATCCATCGACTTTTCGTTATCATCCGGTTCTGGTCGTTACAGCTTGTTCGGCCTTACGCGACCTGCTGCTAATCGGAATAATTGAGCTGCGCGACGAGTTTCACAATGAACGCGATCGGGTTCGCTCTAACGTCGATTCACGATGAATTTTAATCCGCCCGAAGGCGACTTGTAAGATTTATAATCACGGGTCGTCTAAGGTTGGGTCAGAAACGTCAGAAACGAGCCCATCAGAGACACGATGCCAATTCGGAAAGCCTAAAGTATCAAATATATGTACCGATGGTTTTTTCCATTTTTTCGCATGCCCCCGTCCCTTCGCTTTCTCTCTTCCTTTTTCTCACTTTGCGCATTCCGGTCCCTCCTTTCTCCCGCGCGTATACATCTTTTCTTCTCCTCCTCCTCCTCCACCTGTCGTCTCACTCTCTCTCCTTACCTTCGCTTCTCGTCCATCTTCTTTGCTCTCCGTAACCCTGCTCGAATCTGCGCGCGGGCGAGCTTCGGGGTTAATTGCAAATATAATTAGCAGCTCGAGTCATAAGCAAGCGGCCGTTCGTATTTGAATGACTGCCTCGACGTTCTCACGACCCCGATTGTCTACGAAGTGGATCTCGGCGGGCATGCCGCGTGCGGGCAAAAGTAGCGAAACCCATTGTTAATTATCCATGGTACGGCATTTAATTAAGGCTACGCCAATAGCGCGGCGGCATCTTTCTCTCTTATCCTCTTGCGCTGCGTATCTCTCGTTGTTGACGGTTTTATTGGATCGCGGGCGGCTAAGGACTCTTCCAGTTTTACCGCACTTTCAAACGAGAGACGCGCAAAGGTATAAATGATCATTTAACCTTCCACGTCCCGATACGATGATATCCGAAATTGACCGCGCGAAAATGTCCCGTCCACGTTTCTGCGACTTCTCTTTCACGACTCGACAACTCGCATGCGAATTTAAGCTGCAGTAAGTAGCTAGCCACGATACAAATATGACAAGAAAATAAGATTCCGAGGGAGAAATTAATGCGTGAAAGATTTAAATATGTAAGATATATAAATATCGTTCATCAAGAATGCAGATAGATACACGCGCCGAGAAGAAATAAGAATAATGATCCTTATTGGCGGAAATGCCTCTTTAGTATATAAAAGAGTAACAATTATATTTTCGCAGATTCGCGGATAGATTCGCAGAAGAATCTTTTTTTTTTCTCATCTACTTTAACTTTTCATAACTGTAGCTCAAGTTATGAAGCGCGAGATTTAGCAAATAATTTGCATTTTGCAATAGGCGTGCGATACTTTAGAACGCCAGTATAAATGGAAGTGAGATCGAAGATTAATCTCCTCTGCCGCAAAAGTAATATATTCGACAGATATCCACATGCGACATGGATATTCGAAGAAGCGCGATCTCCTGATTGTTTCGCTCGCCAGCGTTATCGTCGATTTACCTTACCTCGACGCGAGCGAGGTGAAGTATCAGCGCACACGAGGAGATCCCGTCTGATTCCGCTCCTCGGGAAAGCAACGGCGGCGCGACGGATTGGACGTTTCGATGCGTAAAGGTGAGAGCTCGCTCTCCTCTCTCTCTCTCTCTCTCCCTTCCTCTTTCTCTGGTTGCGGAGAATTTTTCGAATACTGGCGAACGCAAGACAGTCCAATATTTCCCGATGGGAATCGACAGGTGTCCCCCCTCCATGCGCGGGTGGGTTCGCCCTCCCCCTAAGTACTGCTTACTGGGGAATTATGTCTGTCACGTCTGTCCGTTTGCCCGATTCATTTCACATCATCCGTCCGCATTCACCTTTCGCGCTCGCACGCTGCTTTTCTTCCGATTGAAGTTGGCTTACAGCGTTCGTGCGTACCAAAACGCAAATGCTGTCTCAATGCTGGCGCTCTCCCTCCCGTGCGCGAGAAGATACCTCACAATGCGTCCGGACGGATGGAGGCGGCGTAAGCTCTTCGGGAGCGATGCCGAGAAAGACAGAGAGAGGAGAGAGAAAGCTCCCTGACGAATCTTTGTGAGGTGCGCAGCCATTCGAATTCAACGAATTAGTCGGAGATCGCGCCTTTCAAGCGCGATCGAGCTTTCCATGTCGCAACAAGATTCATTCGTAAATGAACATTCGTCCTTTTACATCTCAAAGAGATAGACATTTTTGTACACTCCTGAGGAGCTCGTGTCTGATATTTTCTCGAAGGACGACGTCGAGAATACACGACGCGTGATAACGAACTATATTCGCGATAAAATCACCGGCTACTTTTGGTCGAATCTTCATCGTCGCCGCTTCGATTCAGAGAGAGATTTCCTCGAAGAAAATCTCGCAGCGAAAAACGAGGTCACTCATCGACGACGACGAAGCGTTGCCTAAGGGCGGGATTTTTTTCACTCCCGGAGTTTATACATTTTTTTCGCGCGCACGAGAGAGCGGCGCTCGTACATACGAGTGTGCGCGCTCGGCATCGCGTATATATCGTGGGCGGAGGTGTGGGGGGCCGCAGGAGAAGGGAATTGATTTTAGCGCCGGGCTTTGTGAAATGAAACCCGGCCGAGCCATCGCCATTAACAACGATAAAAATAATCCAATCCGACGTTTGTTTGATCTATCAGCGCCTATATTTCGCGCACGCTCTATTCGGCTGATTACGATCCTTCTCGATTTAGGCGGCGGCGCCGCGTCCCGTAGCGAACAATCGCGCGGTCGCCGCGCCGCGAGATCGAATTTATCGAATCGTGCCCGGCGAACTACGTTGGACGATAGTAATTTCAATTACCGGCCACTTTCCTGCCGGATTTTCTTTGTCGCCGCCGTCGTTATCGTCGCCGGACCGTCACGATTCGCGGATTTTGCGGCTTTCTGTTTTCCACCCCTTCCCGCGAGAAAACCTCGTTGCAGTTCGCGAAAAATTTGACGCGTTTTGCCGCGATTCCGCTTCGCGATTATCCTTTTGTGTATCGTTGTACGCATATCGAACCGCGCCCCAAGCGCGAGCGAGGTTTACGCGCGATGCTACCACGTATATATTTTATCCGATAATTATCTCTCTCTTTCTCCAATTATTATTTTTTTAAATATAATGTATCTTTGATAGGCAAAAAATATATATATTTAAAAGGTCAGCGAGCGTGGTTGCAATTTCGAATCATCGGGATAATCACGAAGTGCGTTTTTCCCCCGTTTTACAGCGATATTATGTAAAGCAGCATAGGGGTGAGCAGCCGGGGGGACGGATGGAACAGGCGAACGCGGAGAATCAGGCGGCGGCGGTGGGTATTGAATTTTGTGCGTTAATTTATTTGAAAAAGTTAATGATGGCAGTCGGCCGATCATAAAAAATATTCGGCCAAAAAATGGTCGGAATACGCAAAATGAAATGAAATGAAATGAGGAAGCGGGTAAACGCGCAAACCCGGCACCGCTGCAAACGGTATTTAATTTCTCGCTTCTGTTTGATGTAACGTTTTCGAAATAAATAATTAAGACGGGTCGTCGGCGCGCAATTTTCAATCGCGATTAACGATTCGCTCGCGCTCGTTCGCTCGCGCACGCGCCCAACGATTTTGCTCAAGTAGACGCGAGCGAAATACGCGCGCGATTTTCAATGAAAAATATCTTAATAATGTAAAAGCGGAAAGGAAAATCCGCGATACCGCGTATAATAATCGCGCACGCCCTTGGCGCTTCCGTTTCCGCAGAATATCCATCGCGAACCAGCCGTTTTGAATGCGAATTGCAAACCAGCACAAACCCGTCGATCGGTGGAGGAGGAGGAGAAGATCGCCTCCTCGGGCTGCGAGGCAACGTGTCGAACGCGAAAGAACGATCGGGCCCGTTAATTATCATAATTACGTAATTATAATAATTGGACAGACTCTTAATTTACCTATATGCTAATCACTTCACGCCGGCCCACCCGTGATAATCCTCCGTATGAATTATTAATCGGCGCTATACAACGGCGGCGGCGGTTACTTATTAAAAGTAAGCGCGCACGGGCCGGCGAGAGGCCGAGAAGTCATCGCGCGAAAAAAATGCCACGGTGGTCAACGATCGGTCGCCTTTAATTGGCCAGTTCGAGATCCAACGCGGCTTTTTAATTACGAGTCGAGTGAATTTCGGCAGGCGTTTCTTCCTTCTCCTCCTCTTTCCGAGAGCATCCCCGCAGACGTAAGAGACATGCTTCGCCCTCTTCGCATCTCGGCGCGTTTGCTGAAATATTTATCCGACGGACCTTACCTCCGGACACAATGGTTTCGCGCACCGTCATTCACTCGTTTACGGCGACGGAGGAGTCGTCGGTTTCGCTTCGGAGGACTCGGGAGACGCCTCGTAGGGATAGAACAAATAACTTTGCTCGATAGCCGGAGTTTTCGCGGAAAGACGAGTAAACGCCGACACGAAAGGCGGCGCGGATCGTTCGGTGGCGAGGAGGAGATGGGGGAGGAGAGTCGAATTCATTCGTAATTCATGGAGATCGGGCCGGCGGCCCCGTCAAAACTTCGAATATTCGTCCATCAAACGTTTTTCCCGTCAACTTTCGCGGTGTCTAACGCTTTCTCTCTCTCTCTCTCTCTCTCTCACCTCCCTCCGCCAGTCCAGCTGACGGCTCTTCCCGGAGAAAATGATAACCTCGTTTCCGACCACTTTGCGTCGCGCCACGTACGAGTTTCACGAACTTCCCCCCCCGTCTCGTATACCTGACGTAATCGCGTTACCTCCCTGGTTCTCGTTTTCCCTCGGTCGCCCGCGCGGTCGGCCCGGCGTTCTTGCTTCTTTTTCGGCGACGTCGTAGTGTCGGTACAACGTCAAAACCCGCTACGTGACCGTTAATGCCGAGAGAGGGCTGCCAGGATCTCGGCGGATCGTTCATGATCGGAGATGCCGATCGGTGCAAGACAGTTCGTTCTTTCCGTGATCGATCCCGCGGAGTCGCGAGCGTTGACGGTAATTAACAAACGGTCACACGTCAGACGGGGGTGCGCATCGCGTGTTTCGAAGGGTCTCGCGGCGTGTACGTGACACGGAGGAAAAGCGATAAAATAAAAAAGCGTTTACGCACGAGTCCCTGCGCTCCTGCGACCGTTCCCACACCTCCGCCCTCGACCACCCACCCTCTCGTCCCACGGGTACTCACCATTTTTCTCGCAATACCGAGAATTTACGGGTAACCGTATTTATATTCGCGCAAAAAGTTCCGCGGCAGCGCGTTCCTGCGTTTTCGAGACGGCGATCCATCTCGTCGATTTCTACTAAGATCATTTAATCGAGAAAGTAACACTCTTACCTATCGAAAGATAACTTAACATGTACTGAGTTCTTTTCATAGTACGATTTGAGAGCAGTTTTATTAAGAGAGATTAAAAAATTCACTATCGCCCATAACGGATTACCACTTATTACCTTAGGCTGTCGTTAAATTTGTAAAATATTCTATATATATTAAAAATATATGTAGAATATTTTACAAATTTAACGGCAGCTTAAATGACTGGATGGTAGCATTGGACAGGCTCTTATTACAAGGACTCTAACGCGACGAAGACGGAGGCATCCCTATAAAAATCCGGTAAAGAGCGAGCGGGAGAGGGTGAAAATTACGCGATGCGCCGGAAACGACAGAAAATATAAACCAGGTGAAATTCGCCGGCGGGGGAATATACACCGGCGTTCGGAGTACATACAAATACCACCGCGGAGAGGCTGCGTTCTCCGCCTCTATCTCTCACCCTTCTTGCGCCCTCCCCCGCAGCAGCCCTCTTTCTTCCTGTCAGTCGCACCGGCGTGCGGCGCCGCGTCGTTTTTACTGCGGCCTGCCGGAGCGCCGCGCGCGGCGTTAAATGTTCCATGCCGTCGAATATTCTCGCTCGCGCCCGGTATATCCCTTTATTTCCGTCGAATAAAGGCATAAACTCTCGATTAGGCGGGGTATCCCGCCTTGCCGCGGCTGCGAAGAGGCAACCCCGTTAAAAACGACCGCTCGCGTTGCCAGTTCGCCTTCACGTTCGTGCGCTCGTCGAGCGGGTCTTGGAATTTTCGGCGAAATGGTGACCGAGCAATCTCTTTCTCTCTCTCTCTCTCCCTCCTCCAGAAGAGCAGATTGACATCGCTTGAATTTTCGCTTGTCTTTTTCAACCGATGCGGGTGAATAGAATTATAGCGGTGATCGATTCGCGCTTGAATAAGTCAACCGTTAGATCTCGCATAGAGCGTTGTTTGGGATTGTCTCCTTCTTCGTTAGACAATATGTCTACTAGCGTCGATCGATCCCTATCAATTTTCGGATGACTTCTATGAGAGAGAGAAAGGGAGAGAACGACGTTCCGCGAATTCCCGCAGCGACAATCAGGTCCTCGGGTTGAGAGTGAGAGAGAGAGAGAGAGAGAAAGAGAGAGAGAGAGATCAATACATCGATTCCACGGCGATAGATAGGCGCGCTCGTGCCGTGACTCGAATCGACGGCGGCTCGTGAATAATTTGGCGAAAGACAAAAGTGACATCGCGATCGATCGCGCCGTGTCAACAGGGATCTTGGCAATGGAAGGCAAACAGTCAAATATTTGACGCCGCCTGCCGAAATTCAAAAATATTCGACAAAAATACCGTCGTTCGGCCGCCAATGGAATGGTTAATTCGGTGCCCTCCTCCTGACCTTCGCCGCTTCCGCTCTTCTTCTTTCGTGTTTGCGCACCTCCCGCCGCCGCATCCTTATTCACCCGGAACCAATTATCGCCCGGCTTTTGTCCGACCGCCGTTTCATGCCTTTCTCTGTAGCGAGAGTTTAACCCTCGTTTCTCCCTCATTACGAGCCTGATAAAACAAACGCACTCGACGTCGCGAAAAGATTTCAGGCTGGTCCTCAGTTTCCAGCAAAATTCTTAAAATTCTGGCTAATGTTTCTTGGCCATAAACTAGGCAAAATGGTAAACAAATGAAATGCTCAAAATTTTATTAGGAATTGGTAAAAGATGACTAGTTTTACTATCGAGTTATTGTCGGAGCAAGTCTCTGTAAGTTTTGGGTCGCGACTGCCTCGCACGCAGTCTACGGGCGTTTTTCTTGCGCGGTTAGCGAGCGGGCGGAAAACGGGCAGCCGCAGCCTATAATGGGGCGAGTAGTAAAAGGCGAGATAAACGTTATGGATCCGACTGTTTACTCGACGGTAAAGATTCTGCCGCGCGGCGCCGATCGTTTCGCGAAATCGTGAAATATTCCCGAGTTTCGGGGGTGGCCGAAATTGTACTTTGGAAGCGCGTTTACTGCGCGTGAAACGAGGCGCGTCTGAATTTTGCAAAACACGTCTCTCCCTTCCGCCTTACATACTTCCATTTTCCGTTTCTCGTCTATGAGACGTTACGCTCTCTCTTTATACCGAATTGCGAATGGAACGAGCCCCGTCGTTTTTTCCACGATTCTAAATACCGAAGGCGAGATCGAAGCGCGATCTCTCCTCTCGCAGCCAGCGACACTTCCGGTATCTCTCTTCTGTCTCGGTGTCTCGCGAGAACGGCAACGCCGAGGGGATGATGGAGACGTGTAATGGCGAACGTGAGCAAACGGGAGAGACGCGAAATCGCTAGCGAGAAAACGTGGGCCTGTCGGATCGGGAATGCGTAGGTATTATGGGCAAGGCGGACAAGAGGAAGAACAGGAGGGTCTCCCTCTCTCTTTCTTGCGCTCTCTCGGTGAACTCGGCCTAAGGCGTTTGCGGGCCTGGGCGCGTTCGGCGCGCTCTGTACTTACCGCGAAATGAATCAAGTCGCTGGTTCCAAGGCGGGCAGGTGCTTATTACTCACTCGTAGAGGCCACGTACGCTACCCTCTCCTCCCCCTTCTTTCCCTCCATATATCCTCGCGCGGAAACCTCCCTCGCCCTCCGGCTTCGGCCCGAAACTCCTCCTTTATCGTTCGCGCCTCGAATACCTCGGAAATCTCGTTCTCTCTCTCTCTCTCTCTCTCTCTCTATCTCGCTCTGTCGCTTTACTCGTCGCAAAGCTCGCGATTATCGCGCGTGAGAATAATGCTCGTAGTCCAGCGCCAAACTTCCCGCGGAAATTCCAGATTCCGATTCCGATATTACCGCAGATAGCCGAAAGTTGCGCCCTCCTCGTCCGGCGCCAGGCGGGAATTCCCCGGCGCGCTTCGGATTTCGATCGAGCAGTGTCGCGGACGTGTTTCAAATTCGTGCTGAAAAAGAGAGGAAGAGAATCAAACCGAAATATGCCCGAGGTCGGCCGCGATCGCCGAGGGGCCGTTTTCTCAATCGGCGTCTTCGAATTTCCGCGCGCGCACACGCTAAGCTGATCACAAGGGTACTCGCATTTCCGGCGTGCGGCATAATGGAGTAACGCGATTAGACGTCGGTTGGCTTTTCTCGCGGGTGCATAATGCCGGCGCGCGCGTGAAATTTCACCGTTGCCGAGTTTGTCGTCGTCGTTGTCCGGAGCGAGCAACGGAGGAACGAGATGAGGGACGCGCTCTCCTAATGGCGGTCATTTCGAATACCCTGAGGCGGCTATTGTCTCGGTTTATGCCTTCCTTGCGTATACATATATATATATATATATATATACATGTACCGGCGCGAGTTGCAACAACCTTCGGAGAGGAGCGCACGAGTCGGCGGACGGGCCGGGGGATATATCTCTTTCCACGCTTTGCGACCTTTCGATCGACCGCTCCCGTCCGAAATTGGATCTCGTAATTCGGCGGGGGAGGCAAGCGAGCTCGATTCGATAACTACGGTATATTCCGCGTGTATCATATTCTGTATTTTGAATTCCGCCACGTAGCATCACCCGCGCGAAATGAATTTTTCTCGGGACACGAACGCGCCCCGTCCGAGGAAGATTTTCGAGGTGTCCGCGCGCGAACGAACGGCCGGCCAATCGCGGGCGCGAAGTGCTTTCACGGCCGTGTCGGGAGAGAGAGGTTCTCAGGTGTGTAACAGAGATTCGTGTGAGAAACTGCGCGCTTACGGAATAGGTGTCTTGTCCCTTCTCCTCCTCCGCCACCTTCTATTTCTCCCGCCCCCCGTCGCAACTGGCGCCCGGAGGGGCGATCCCGATCTCTCCAACTATCATCCGCGTTTGTATCCATAACGGCGGCGTGTGTACGTGTGCGAGAGTGCACCTCCCTATCGAGGACGTAGTCGCGCGTAATAACTGCGAACGGTTCGTTCCCGACGTTCCCGGGGATCAGATTAGGGACTCCGGCCGTATTAGATCCTCGTGAGTGCGGCGCGCCGAGATGGTATCGCAGCCGACGCTAAAGAGGAAGCGGTTTCCGTCGCCGACGATCGCGCCCGATCGTCCCCCATAAAGTGCGCGATTAACCGACACCCTCTCTCGAATAATTTAACCACGCGCGCTCTTCGACGCCGCCGGAGAGTCCGAGACTTTGATGAGAGAAAGAACGACTCTCTCTTTGTATCCCGATATATAAGGTAGGCCAGTAATCGTGGTGCGACCGGGGAGGAGCTCTTGAGAAAGTAAATTGAAAATGTAGAATAGTTTTTCTCGAAAAAAAAAAGCTTCATATGAAAAACTTTCGCTCCATATTTTCGATTTATTCTTTCAAGAGGAATTATCCCGATTACTGGCCCACCCTGTATACAGTCCCGATGTAAAATAGCTGATTCAACCCTCGAATGGACACTGGGACATTGAGCTTCGTCGAAGATTCAACACTCACTCGATCAAAACTCATTGGTCTTTCTGATCGTACACATTACGACTGTTGATTAACTGATTATTGATAACTTAATTGAATTTTCGTAGTATAAATTGGGGTAGATACACCACTCTGTGTATCCATTCTAATGTTTGTTCTTTCCTTCTTTTTAACGGTATTGAGAGATCGGTCCGTGATTTGCTGAATGTATTCGTAAAAGTAGCGTCGACGTATCTCCAAAGTAATTAAGTCCGGTCCAGCGTCTCGTCGACGGGACGGTTACCTACTCTGCGCGAGAGAGGAACTTGTTGGGAAGTAGGATGGCTTTCGTGCCATGTCTAATCTTATCTCGTTGTCCTGCTCGTCCGTCTCCTCGGTGTCGTTGAATCGCTCGTAAATCGAGCGTGCTGAAAGAGAGAGAACGAGGGAGAGCGAGCGAGAGAGAGAGAGAGAGAGAGAAAGAGAGAGGCCTCCCACGGGTTGTTCGCTTCGAGAGAATCGATTTCGCTCCTGTGTTTGCGGGATTGCGTCCCGGACTGGATCCTCCGCAGCAAACCCTTCAAAATCGCTCTTTGACCGCGCGCGCTCCTCGAAATCCACCCCCGTATCAGATCCTCTCTTTGGGGAAAGAGAGAGAAAGAAAGAGGAGGGAGAAGGAGAAAGGGAGACAGTTGGACGGATCGCTAGACAGATTGCCGGCTTTCGTCCGATAGCCCTCGGACATTCCGAAAAAATTAGTGCGACTCCCCTCGCGATTCACCGGCTCGCCTATTTCAAGATCGATTTACGGTATTATACAGCCGGGTGGCTCTCAACGTTGGCAACGCGCGTTGGCGATAATTTCTAAAAGGGGGAACTCCACTCGGAGAGAAAGCTGCAACTTTGACGCAAGAACCTCTCCGTGTGTGCCGCCGCGTCATTTTCAAATATACATATTACGCTATGCTGCGCGAGTTTATTTTTTGGAGTTGTTCGGGCTGCTCCGCAGCGCGCATCTTATATACGCGCGTTCGGTATTTCAGAGCCCGGTCCCAGTGGGAGCTCATGCTTCATGTAAGGAATCTGACGCGAGTTCCGGCTATGAAGATGTTCTTCGGCTTGCGGTATCAGCCTCCCGTTGCTTCATCCACACGAAGGAAGGTAAAACGGAGGATCAGCCGTGCCGTGCCCGCGCGTCTGCATATTTCATAACGGCTGACACAATTTCCGCGCCTTTGAATCCCTTCGGGTCGCGTTCGCGCTCTCTAAAAAATTTCGACGACGACGAGGCAGAAGGTAGAGTTCGCCGCGATGCATCGGGGGAGAACATCAACGCTCGGAGAATCGTCCGACCAAGTGTCCTCCTTGCTGCACCGCGTGCGTCGATCTCGTCGGCACCGATCACGAAAAAAAAAAAGAGAGAAAAGAGAGAGAGAGAGAGAGCGGGCGAAGCGACACGGTGCAGCGACACAATAACAACGACAACCAAGTACCGACGAAAAAAAAAATCGTCGAGAGAAAATCGCCGAGCGAGTGAGAGGAAGCCGTAGCCGAGCGCGAATTTGACAATAAAGCCCCGGCGAAGAGAGGGGGAGATATCGCGCGAGCAAGAGAGAGAGAGAGAGAGGGGGGGGGATAGCCGGAGGCGAGTTTTCACATTTAATTCGCGCTCGCTGGAGCAAAGGGGTGGGCGAGAGGGGGCGGGAGGATAGGAAGGCTCAGGGATTAACGTCGCGAAATATCACGAAAATATGTAAATATATCGAGAGACAGGCAGTCGAGCGGGCAGCGGGTGGTAGGGTTGAAGTGGGATGAAGGTTCGAGAGGGGTTTGCAGAATCGAGTGGCCAGGGTGGCAGTAGAGGGCGGGGGAGGGTGATAGCGAAGCGGTAGGAAGAGCGGAGCTTTCCGAAGCGTAGGAGGCCCATTGAAAGATTAAAAAACTCGCTCGCGTGCATGTCGAATCTATATACACTCATGGACCCTCTTTTTGTCTCACTCTCTCGCCCCTTTCCTTGCTTTTTCTCTTTCTTTCTTTCTTCCCGCGTTGTAACAACCCCCGTAGGAGAGCGGCTCAGGTATTTAACTGCGAAAATGTTAGCCGGCGAGAGACCGTCGAGAGACTCGTCGCCGATCTCTCGCATCGCGTCGGCCTGCAAACCGACCTGATTCGGGGGTATATCCGAAGCGAAAGAACTCGTCCGTAGTCGAAACATTTCCAAGGCGCGCCGTACTTGCGACTCGCTCGTTCGGAAAACGTGATTCCGCTCTCGATCATTGTCTTTCGAGATCGATTTATATTTCTCGATAATACCGAGCGCGCGTTCTCTCTCGTCGTCGTCGTCGGGGACGATTGTCATCGGAGCCTTGTTCCTCCGAAACGAAAAGCCAGAGCCCCATTCTTCCGGAACACGGCCGAAAACGGTGCCATTAACGGAGGGTACACGGTTAGCAGCGTACGTACGTATGACTACGTGAATAAATACGCGAGTGAGCGGAGCGAAGGGACGTAAGTAGGAACAAAAAGCGAAACGGGAGGATTTTAACTTGATTTTAACTCCCGTAACCGGCCCGCGCAGCTCGGACGTAGCGCAGGTAACGTAGGCTCCATTGTTCCTGGTGTTCCGCGAAAGAAGAGCCGACAGAGACTATCGGCTTAGTAGCCGCTTTGAGATTCGCCGAGATTTGGAAAACGCTTTAATGCACCGTGAGTGAGGCGGTGAGGGGATGAGAGAGAGAGAGAGAGAGAGAGCAAGGGAGGGAGCGCGCGACGGAGATTTTCCGAGATTCCGCGAGATATCCGTGAAAAACGAGGGGCAAAAAATTAAAACGGTCTTCTCCAAGTATAAGTGACCAAAATTCTTCGACGTTGCGCGTCGGGAGCGAGCAGAGGAGCGTGTATTTTTCGCGTCGAGGAGAAATCGCTTTCGAAACTGTTCCCTCCGAGGAGAGAAATTTTATTCGGGGAAATGTACAATAATTTCGCGCGCACCTACACCCGCGGCTGAATAATCAAACGGACCGACTTTCGTTATACTCGTTGTGTTGATTAATTGCCGCGTAATTAATCGACGTGATCCAACTTGGACGACGACTATGCTGCGACGATTATTCGGCGGTACAGAGCGGCGACGACTGCCGTTGCCGCTCTTTAGGGTTGCGCCGCACAATGGACGCCTGATGCGCATTCAGCCGTGTCGGGGAAACCTATACGGTTGACACAGAAAATACAGTCGTACAGGGAGATGCAAATGAAATCGATATTTGACGGCCGCCCTCCCCCCGGTGAAAACAAAACTCCTCCTCCTGCGGGATTCCTGTCGGTGATTTATCGCGTCATCATCGTCGAGTCGACGCCGGGCTTGCGTTTTAAGAATGCCGATCTCTCACGCGTCATCGAAATATTTAGGACAGTCCGAAGAAGGTGTGTGCAACAAAACGGACTTTTGTGTACGACGAGAGCGAGAAATTGTCCGAGTAGTATCCAGTCGAATGCAGAGGTTAGAGCGTTATATGTTATCGGCTGGCGAGTTATGACTCTTCCATCTCGTAATTTATCTTGTTTACCTTATTTATCCGACTACTAGGAGAAGCGAGCGTTATATTATTAGTTACCAGCGACGTTAGACACGAATTTACCATCTCATGGCTAAAATGCTCACGAGGTTCAATTTCTACCAGGGTGTCTATAATCTACCACCACCGCCGCCGAGATCTCCGGCGTCTCACAGGTGAATAAACGCATTCACATTTAGCGGACGCATGGCAATTCGCAAATATCAACGCATTCGCGATCCGCAAAGAGAGCTTTTATGGCGTGCAAAAAATAGTGCGCGCGCGCGCGATAGAGGAATACGGGAAAATGATTCGATAACCCGATCAATCGCATCGGACAGATCGTTCGTTAGGGCACGCGTTACTGTCGGCCGGTCGAATCGCGAATAATCAAAGTCGGTACAAACGTGATTGAAATATAACACCGCGCGAGTTTGCTCGCATCATCCAGCCTTCGGCGACGACGCGCGACGCGCCGCGCCCGTCAAAGTGAGTCCCTCTGGCGTTTTTTGCGATATATCCCGGTCAATTTTTCTTTATTCGGTACATATTTCGCGCGCGTCGCATCGCGTCGCGCCGAAATACTGCCGCGCCCCCTCCGCGAATGTTGACGGCGATGTCCGAAGGGAATCACGATTCATTTATTCGACACGTAATGCGGCGCCTCGCCCCGGCTCGTTAGACGACGTCACGATTCGGTAATTAATGGTCGCCCGTATTACCCCGGGAAGGAGCGACGAGTGGACGTTGAATTAATTGAGTTTTTGCGGCCGATGTTGGCTCTCGCAGCTTGGTAATCGGTCGTCAACGGCGCGTCGTATTAAAAAGCAACGATAATCGCGCGTTAAGAGATGGAAGGATGTCGCGTTGTGTATCTACAGTGCATCCTTTGACTGCGACAGGGCTTAGCCGAGGCAGCGCGACACTCGCGTTCTCCCGAGAGCTCGAAAAAATAACTCTACCCTATATTCATATATCCACGTGCTGGATATCATTGTTGAACGGCACCGGCACGGCTTATTAGAATAATACACCGTGTCGCGCAGGGGAACGATGGCCGGCTAAATACGGAGGTAATTGTTCGAGGGATTGTTGTTCCAGGTTATTCTTATGTAAATCTTGACCAAGCCAGTTTGCTGGAAGTGAGAGCGCGGGAGAGCGAGGGTGGGAGAGAGCTGGGGGAAGCAGCGAGAAGAGGGATACCCTACGTAAGCGCCTACGAATATTTGCACGGGGTAATTATTTCGTCCCCGGAGGAAAGCCGGATTTCCGCCGGGGAGTTTTCCGCGTGTTATTTCGCCGCTTCTCCCCGTTATATCCACCATTGTTCTTTCCCCCCTCGACTTCGCGGCGACGACGATATCGGCCTTGATCGAGACCTCCTCATCCGCAGCGCGAATACCGCGGAATCGCTTCTTCGCGCGTGGATTTAATCTCGGGGTTTCACCGTCGTTCGTTTTTTGCCGCCGGCTCGCCACGCGGAAAGCTTAAAATCGTGAAAGAATCGGACGTTAGTCGCTGACTCTTTGTCCTCGTGTTCGACTTTCCAATTCACGGCTGTATCTCGGTGACGTTCGGCGTCGAGATAATTGCGGAAACGATCGCTGTGCGATCTATTCTCCGTATCAGTGATACGTCACATGCATGCGCGCGCGATATCGGAAACGGAACAGGCGGAAGATTAGATCAATGCACTATCGCGTGTCAACGAGGAGGGGGATGTCAAAAGTGCCTCCGTCTCTTTCTCACATACATTTCTCGGTGTAATCGATGGAATAAACAAGAAGACCGGTTGTTCAGCACATCGAATGTAAGATTTAGTAACAATGACCATGATCTCATTATGCACTTTCAACTGAATCGTTCGGTTATTGCAACTAAATTATTTAATGTATACGTATTATGTATAGTATATATATATGTATATTATATATGGTACATGGAAAAAAGAACTTAGCTCCTGCAATAGGGACCAGATGGAAACTCGATGACAAGAAGTGATATTTCAGTTACCGTGACTGAAAACATTCGTGCGAACATTCAGCTGCATTAAAACTCGGCTGAGACGCCAATTGATTTGACCGAAAACAATTGACTGAGTAGAAACATCCTACAGGAATTTTTCTACATTAAGAAAAAAGTACTTAAAAATTTGTTTCTGAGTATTTATTTATAAGGTTTATGAACGCTGCCAACCTGAAAGCTTCCTCGTTGACACAAGAGAGCGGTGCGTTTCAACCTGGTTAAAAATGACAACGAAAATCGTGCGCGACAACGCGGAAGGAAAGAGAAAAAGACGCGAAGCGGTCCGACCGCGCAGATAAACCACCGTCGCGAGAGGTTGGGTACAACTCGAACGAGCAAAGTCGATTACCTTGGACCTTACGTGGGCTCACCGGAAGCCCGTCGAACATCAAAGTGCCGTGCGCGGCTTCCTGGTTAATTAATTCTCCCCGTCGTCGCGCCGATCTTTCCAACGTCGGCGTTGTCGTCCTCGTCGTCGTCGGAGGAGAACGTGACGCGAGTGTATGAGCAAAAATCGCGGTCGTCGCCACTTTTGTCTCTTCTCATTTTACAGAAACTAGTCCGAACCTACCGTCCCATCCCACTCGATTCATGTCTCCCCGGCGCTCGGTATTTACGATAATTGCCTTCGCGTCTCCAGTTATCGGGTGGTTATTGGGCACCTCGACCGACCGTTTGGTGACGAGACGGTCTCACTCTAATTCAAATTAAGCTAACTCAGGTGACCACGCTAAGGTTCAGTTTAGCCTAAACGAGTTACTTAAATTCATCCTGGAACCATCGGGTGGACTACTAATCTCATCCACCGCGAAAGTTCTTGGACTCGAGTTAGACTGGAATTTTCGACGGTCCTTATTGGAGTTACGTTTCATTCTATTGAGCCCGCGATATTGAGCCAGCTATGCGAGTCTCACGCAGGTCCAGGTGGACGAGAGAGAGAGAGAGAGAGATCGGAAGATTTCAACCGGGACCAGGAGGCGCAAGGCTCGTACCGTCCCGCCCGGTTTTCGGGAGACCGGCGCATCCTTAGATATCCGCTTCCCGTCTCGTCCTGCCGGCTCGCGGAAAGAGTACGCGGAAGCGTGGAAAAGCCGCAGGTGCGGAGAGGCGGGGCGACTGGCGCAAGCGCAGGTGCAAACCACACCTCCGCGAACCAAAGCAGGGAGGAGCGAGACGAAACACCGTCCGCGATGTTGGCCGCGATTGGCGACCCCGTTCACCTGCTTGGCCTCGTGTCCCATCTACCCCCGTGCCCTTCCACTTCCTCGCTGCTCCTGCACCCACGATGGAATCTATTAATGCATCCGCGTGACGTCACTTATCGTCTTATCCCGCCTCGTGGCCGGCAACGTCCTTGCGGACTGATCAGAGGAACGCTCTGTCTCCTCGATCGAGTCGCGAGAATGCAGCTGGATGACCGCGTGTCCCGCTGAGTCATTGGCTGCCATCGTTACGCGGCGAATCCTTTTCTTTCCTGGAGATTCCGATATGTTAAGTGAACGCTCCCCGTTGGACTTTAGCGTAAACACGGGGAGTCTTTGTCAGCGCGACGAGAGTTCCACGTGACGATTCACGCGCAATGACACCGATGACGCGCGCGCACCCACCAACGGATATCACCGGATTCTCTTCCCTTCTTGTTTCATATGCGTTTCACCGCGAG
>NW_014554488.1:233868-244547 GCF_001313825.1 Dinoponera quadriceps | reverse complement strand
TTCCGTTCCCCCCCCCCCCCCCTCGTTAGCCGTGTGTGCCCATCGGGACGGGTTAAAAAGAGAAGATTTCGAACTTGTCAGCGTATATCCCGCTCGCACCCCGACGACTTCTCGCGAACCCGCCCCACCTCCTCCCAACCTCCCTGTGCGCCTAAAAAGCCTTCAGTCTGCCGGCGGGTCTCGCTAGATGGCGCCTAGCTGACCTACCGCGGCTCCTCGCAGTCGATTCGCGGCTCTCCGACCGCGCGGTCGTCCGCAGCAGGCGCGAATTCCGTCAGCACGCGCCGGCAGGAGAGAGAGAGAGCATCGACCATCTCGATTCAATAACGCTGAAAAATTGCCAGACAGGTCCTCCTCGGGCAGCTGAAACAACCTCTGCTCCGAACGTTCGTTTCAACTGATAACCCGGAAAGTACACGCGTAACACGCCTCCTTCAATCAGCGTGGAGGGAAAGAGAGAGAGAGAGAGAGATAGTGCGACCACGAGGTGCTCGATCACCTCGATCATCTCGAGACGAACACCAGACTCGAGTTTCATTTCCTGAACGAACGGACGAGTGTGCTTCTCGCTGAGAGCTGTGTGCGGAAACTTTTCGTATCGCTCGGAGAATTCGCGCGAAAATTTGACGTACGGTTCCGAAAGAAAGAGAGAGAGAGACTCTTTGGGGTTTTGATGAAAAAAGTGCTTCACCGTTGTTGTTATCATGGATCGATTGTTCGAGAGTCGCGATCGATAGATCCTCGATCACCGAAAATGGGGCGGAAAATCTTCGTATGAAACGTCTAATAGATAATTCACCGTATAGGTCATCATCATTCGCAACTTTCAAAGACCGAGGAGGCAGAGCGGAGCCCTCGGATCTTCGACTTCCTCCTCGATTTCGGACTTGTCGAATTGTCGCGCCCGTCAAATCAGCGAAAGCGCAGCCCATCTGAGCGAGACGTGAGACGCGGAAATCACTCTCGACGGTGCCGCTCGATCGTCTGGATCGCCTGGATCCTGCGAGCCGGAGTGAGTATCACGCAGCCAACATGTACACACACGCACACACGCCCGAAAAAAAACCAAAAAAAGATTCCAATAAATCCGCGATAGCGAACGTACACTTTTACGTTTACACATCTCTCTCTCTCTCTCTCTCTCTCTTTCTCTCAAACAGTTGTAATTTCTATTATATCGTGTGTACAACATATCCTTCAAACACCATTTAATTCCGCATATGGTACGTTTAATTAATAGAAAAAATATCTTTGTTAATAAAAAATGTGAAAAATGTATTTGCATGTTTACTCAATAAATATCCGCACGTATCGCAAAATAAAAACTTTTATTGAGCTACACGAATCGCGCGCGCTCGGCCATCTTTATTAGTCGGTATTTGCTGAAAAACAGAAGATAGCGGTTTGCGCGAAAGAACGCGCATAAATGTTTAATTAAAGACCCTTTTAATTTCGACGAGCGCTAATTTCGTTTGTATTACGCGCGAAATGTTTTTCCGCTCTGTCCCTCCGTCCTCTCCCCTTCCCAGCCCTCACCGGATTCCTCGATATTTCGCGATAAACAGTTTGGAAAAAGAAGAGAAACGGAAAAAAGAGGGGAAAAAAAGGAAAAATGTGACGCGTCGAATCAAGCGCAAAGTTGTTTCGCTGAAATACCGATGGAATATCACAACTAGCGATATCAAAGCATTCCCCCCCTCCCCCCTTGTAGTTACGATTTCGCTCTCTCCGGCGTGCGTACATATTACATCGGAACTTTGAATGTATAATAAATTAGCATAGAGCGAGGGGTGGAATGCATAATAAATTAATTTAAATTACGATTGATCCTCTTCTCGTAACATATAGGGAATTACTTCAAATATTTATTACGAGCGTTTCTTTTATCGCGCGCATAGAGACGGTTGTACCGCGCGCGTCGCTTTTGCAGCTCGCTCGCTCGCTCACGAACTTGAACTTTTTTGCGGGCAAATCGCGTCACCGATTATTACGTCGTCTCGTTATTTCGATACTTGGCGGAGAGATCTTTATCGGGCGGAACTATCCTGCTATCGCTATCCCACCGGCAACAATAGACACCTGCGGGCCCTACCGGCCGGCCGGCCGTTCGTTCGTTCGTTCGTTCGTTCATTCGTTCGTTCAGGTACGGCAATTTGAATCGCGATTTTTGCAAGGGGGCAATTTATTACACGGCTGCACGAACGGCGACAGTAGAAGAAGCCGGCAAGCCGCCGGTGGGAGGGTAATGAAATTGCAATCATCGTGTGAAATTTAATATTAATCCCGGATGTAATATGGAGAGGGTGTGCAGGGGCGCTCAACCGCCGCGCAAGAATGGCCGGTCTGTTATTCGAAACTGGACGTTGGACAAGCGCGCGCGAGCCGCTCTCTCCCGCGAGAGGAGGAACGAGTATCCAAGCAATTAACTCTGTCATGTGCAACGTCCGTGTTCGTCGAAACTTTTTCATTACTCAAATGAAATATCTGTATATGTATATATGTATGATCCCGTATGTAAGGGAATATAGCGACTGGATACGAACGCTTTTTAAACGCGAGACGACGGGGGTCGAAACGCAACGACCGATGATGAATAAAAAGTAACCGTAACATATTAGGTAGAGAGACAGAGAGAGAGAGAGGGGGGGGGAGAGAGGACGAGGAGGAGTAGTTTCTAGTCGGCGATATTTTTTCGTCGTTTCAAGTTTGGTTATTTCGTCGAGCCCGATCGGGTTTTCGGGTTTCGAAATGCGTAAACCGTCTCTCGTCGTGTATGACGAGACTTGCTCTTCTTCTTCTTCTTTTTATCGCGCTTCGTTTCGGTTGTTTAGAAGAGTTTGAAAATTGTCGCGATTTCAAACCGGATTTCGGAAGTGTGCGTGAAGGTATTTTCCGTGACGACGAAAGGTCGGTTGGGCACCGCAACCAAGTTTAAGTGACGAGCGTCCGTTAAAATATTAATACTCGACTTTTAATGAGACCTCCTCTCTTATAGAGTGCCAGTGCCCTCTGCCTCCTGCCGTTCCCTCACTCTCTCTCTCTCTTTCCTTCTGTTTCTCTCCCTCGCTCTCGTTCCCTCCCGCGCTCCCTTCGGCGTCCTTCTCTTTCTCCTCTCTTGTCACGATCCAATAAACGCTGCGCGAAGAATCTTGATTCGTGAACTTCCCGGCGACCCTTCCCTCGCCTACGACCCCGCGGGAACGTTTCAACCGGGACGATCGAAAATCAAAGTTCCGCGGGTTTTCCTACCGCGTTCAATTAAATTCTTAAACCGCTTTGTCCAAACCGGCCACGGCACAAAGAAATCGCGTTTGTACGCCGCGCACGCTGAAGCGATCCGAGTCTTAAGTAACCATCCGAGTCTCGCGATGTCCTCCCGGAAGTGCTTTTGACAGACGGAAAGCTCACCGACGCGTGACCTCGCGGATATATCGATCGCTAATTTTAGCCTGAGACGCGGCTAATTAAAATATTGATATTACTCTTTTAAGGATAATTTGCGCTTATTTAGACGGCCTCTCTTGAACCTTTACTTTCTACAGATTGAATTTTAATACTACTTTCAAAAACCTACTTTGAGGTTGAAACAGCGAAAACGGAAATTTAAAACATCACAGGGTTAAAGTAAGGGTTATATTATATTATTAGAAATGAAATTGAACCTATTGTGATATCTTTAGTTACTACACGGAGAAAATATTCTAGTAAAAATGACAGCAGAATTTTGTAATAATAACTGGAATTGTTCGGAATAATAACTAGAATTATATGTTGCAATCTTTGTACGCCGATGTACTTCACCGTACATATCACTATAGATCACAATGCATATAATAATTTCAGTCGTAATTTCGGTATAGTCCATCGGTGTAAAATTTTGTGGTAATTTTTACTACAATATTTTATACGTATGTACCGTGTTTTAGAATTAAAGGTTTAACATAGGGCTAAAATTTTGCTTCGGGTAACCGACGACCGAATTATACCGAAAAGATACGGTAAATAAAGTGTAATTCAAGACGTACTTTTCACCTCGCTTCGCCGGCTCCCCAGTGGTCGTGGAATCGATTTTTCCAATGCAATTTTAATCATACTTTACATCTGCAACGAGACGATTTTAAGGATGACGCGTACTCTCCGTTCGCTCTCTCGCTCGCGTTTCTGCGCCACCATCGGCTAGCTAGCTAGCTAGCTCATTGTTAGTCCTGCGCCACCTCCTGTTGCAGTTGCTGGCCTAATCGCGGCAGGACGTTTTCGCGCCACGCGCGCCACCGGCGGCGCCTTGGTCCTGTTATCGCGTGAGTAAACGCTCGATCAAAAAGGCGTAAAACGTTTGACCCAGATACTTCCTAGATAGAAGGAAAAGACGGTCTCGGCGCAAACCGACGACGACGGGATAGTTTCTTATCACTCCGTAGCAGAAAGACTCATCTACTTATCTACGTGTATATTTAGATCGCGAAATTGCGAAGACCGAGCTTCTCTCGCCACCGCCAACCCCTCTCCTACTGCACTCTCGACCCGACCGCGAGAACAATTTTGCGGTAAAAAGTTAAACGATACAAACTGACGGTCACGCCACTTTTCCAATCGAGCTTAAAAAAAGTAACGAATGTAAACGTGACGCGCACGCTTCATTGTTGTCATCGTCGTCGTCGGCATCGTGGTAGATCCGTCCGGGGAAGTTTCTAAGAGACTATCGAGCGTAATATATTAGATTAATTAATGTAATCCTAATAGAACGATCTCATCTTGACGCACAATATGGTCTACCCGATATCACGAGCGTCTCGACGTCCCCGACGCGTGCATACGGCAGCTACCTGTAATACATGCACGCGACGTGAACGCATACGTTGCCACGGCGTGTATTACTGACAAGATAGGTCGAACAATGGCTTCCATTACGGGTAGAGGTTGCCCGAGTTAATGGGCAAATTGTCTGCTAAGTCATTTAAAGGGGTAAGCCTGCACACACACATGCGCGCACACACACACGTCGCGAACTGCAACCTCTCCTCGCGCGATCGCGTCGGCAATCGATGCGGTTCGATTCCGCGCGGATCTCGACGCGGATCTCAGGCCGCGGTATATCCTACGAAGAATGCCTATCGATTATCCGAAATATCTGTTGGAACGGGTTACGCAGCGGGAATACGTCCCCCGAGCAGTGGACAGTAACACGTCACGGTTCGAGCGATGTGCTTTACGCAGGAACCATATTCTGAACGCATAGCGAACGCTAAATACGCCTCTCTGATTCTCAAGCTGGAACAATGTTATACGGGAAGTTTGTACGAGAGAAATAGAATTTGGAATCAGGCGGCCGCAAATAAGGCCAAACATGCGTGTAAAAAAGGCCTCTAGGGCTGTAGCGAACGCTAAATATGCCTTTCTGATTCTTACGCTGAAACAAAGTTGTACACAATAATAAATTCTGCGTTAAATTTAACATATTTTACATGTCCGCACCAATTTTTGCGTTAATTTAACACAAGGTGAATATGTTGAAAGGTAACGCAAATATCGCATCAGAAATTAACACAAAATTAACATCCATAATATATTATTCAACACTGAAGCATAGAATGTATTATTTTAACACTTACAAGTGTTATTTTAGTATTTACACGTATGGAATATCGACATAATATTGAGATAACATGTCAAATGAACACACGGATACGTTAGAAATTTAAAGCAAATTTTTAACGAGGATCAGTTTTAACACGAGTACAAAATGTTTTTTATTGATGTACATGATATGGCCGTATGTGAGAAACCGAACTTGAAGTCAGACGGTCACACGCAACGCCGAACGAGTGTCCTCAAGGATAACACCACCAAGGAGGACGCATTTCGCAAGTTCGTTCTCTTTCGTGTTTCTCGAGTTTCTTCGACCGTGCCGTTCGCTCGATTTCATTTCAATCGCAGGAACGGAACATCGCGGCATCGCCAATGTTAATTAAGAGTACACTTCCGTTACGGGGAAATTCAAAGGTGAATTACGCGCGTAGCTAATTAAGAGCGCGCGGGACAGAGGGGCCGGCGGTGTGTAGACCTTTTTCGGTTAACCACGTATAATCTTCGATCTTGTTGCCATGAGCCGTGTACGATAAAACAAGCCCGATACGCTGCATCGCGACTATCGAGCGGTTCTTCGGCTTTCACTGAGTCACCGAACACTCGCGGGCACGCGCGAGTGCACGTTAATTAGCGGAATTAAATAGGAGGCGAGGGCGACCTTGGTGGTTCCGCGCGCGCGGCGAGGAGACGCTCGCTCGTTCGCTTTACTCGCATTCTCGCGCGCTCTCGCACGCTCGCCGCGGTTCAAGAGTGTCTTTCGAAGGGTTGTAGAACATTCCCACTAAAATATAAAGTGGCTTTCGGGGTGGCATAGCAATGGGGTGCCTATCGCATGCATTCACCTAGGGACGCAAACGTGGGGTGCTATTGATCGACCGGGGAGCCAGTCAACCCTCTCGGCCCTACACGCGGGCGGGCGCGCGCGTAAACGTTGCACGTAAAATCACACACGTACGCAAGGTACCTGCACGACTACTACGCGCGTCTCACTCTCTCGCTCTCGGCGGAAGGTCTAAAGGCCGAAACACGCCGTGCGACACGCGAGAACGTTTCACCTGACCATCGACGAGAATCGATCTACGCGCGACATTGATGAGCGGCGGGGGAGGCATTTCGATATAAGAACGGGAATCCGACGGAGATACAGTCGGCCGTGATGAATGAAGAGCGTGACGTTAATCTCTGCGTCATGCAACATGCTATCGCGACGTGTCGTAAATTGTGTGACGTGGAAACCGACGGTGGCGGCGGGATTCTTAAAGGAGCATAAATCAAGGAACAAATTGATCCGTGCTAGTTGGCGCCGGCTCGAGGAACACGGGCTTTTTACCGCCCGCCGAGCCGATTCTCCCCCCGCGTTTCCGCGTGCTTGGTAGGGCTCGTAATTGCACCACATGGACAAGAAACGTGCGAGAGTACGCTCGATAACGTGATTTTCCTCTTGGATTTAGCGACAAACCGATCTCCCGCGAATTCCGACCATCTCTCTCCGTTGGGACGCGACGAATACGTCCCGGCGCGACTAAAAGCACGCGAACGGAGGAGACAAACTGGATTGCGCGCTCGTAGGCGCGCTACGAAAAAGGCGTCGTTCTCGCGTATCTCAATGTTTTAATCTCTCCGGCTCGGATTTCCGGCTGCACAAAGGGCGTCCCTTCGGCGCGGCGGCTCTCACCCGGTCCATGGGGGAATTTTCACTTTGGCTCCGGGAACGAGCCGCGACGATGGTGATTTACTTAATGAGGAAGAGAGGCTCATGGGGTGAGGGCGAAAGGAAGGACGTCGCCGAGGGGATGGAAGAGTTAAGGAGCGGGCACGCATTGTCTCGGCGAGGGTATGGGATGAGAGAAAGTGTGTCGAAAAACAATGGCCCGCAGCATCTTCGCGCGCCCCCGCCGTCTCGTCTTGATGAAAACGTGACCCAGTACGATTCTTACGTTGATACTGCAGGCATCTGTCTTACCGGCCTTTCTCGGAACCCCCTCATTCTTGCGTGCCTCCTTGTTGTTACACGCGCGAATTACGGAGCCTCTTATACCTGCGTGAGGTCAACGACGGAAAGAAAGAAAGGGAGGGAAAATGTCGAAACGATTCGTCTCGTCGGGAAAATTTGCCGCTTCGATGCGACGTTCGATCGACGCGCATGCTGTGTTTTCCCTTTAATATCCGGCCGATGCGAGACGCGTCGATTTTGGCTCTCGCACGCGGGGAGAGCGAGAGAGGGAATCTTATTTTGCAAATACTTTATTTTGGCATCCGGCAACTCTGTATCTCCAGTATTTCTCTGTCTATCTTACTTCCTAACTGCCGTTCGCCTGTTCGCACCACCACCCCGCGCCGCCTTCTACGTCTCCGACCCCTCCGCTCTCTCGTGCTCGCTCGCTCTCACCTTCTGGATTTGATTGAATTTTTTCCCGAGGAAGAAATGTTTCCACCAAATGAATCCGTCGAAATATTGCATTCCGACAAGCACGATCCAATTTTTCGTTTAATAAAAGAGAGCCTCTCCTCTCTTCCTTGCGTCGCCGCGTCGCACCTTTTCGTAGCTGTCGNAGCTTCTAAATCGTAAAACTGTATCGCCCGGTATCGACGAGTAAGGGTTGAATCGAAGGATTTCCCATTTGTCAAAATCGAACGAGCCCTCAGAGGGCTCGTTCGATTTTGACAAATGGGAAATCCTTCGATTCAACCCTTACTCGTCGATACCGGGCGATACAGTTTTACGATTTAGAAGCTGCGGCCTCTCGCGCGCGTTTCAACATTCGCGCGCGCAAATGTATTGGGCTAACCTATCAAGTTGTTAAACAAACTGTTAACCAATTAAGTGGAATCAAATTAAATCGCGCCAACAATTCGCGCTGTCGCGTCGTATACTGCGAACTGCTCTCGATTCGCAGCCCCGCCGTTCTCTTTTTCAGTCCGAATACAGTCTCTCTCTTTCTCTCTTTTCGTTCCTTTTTCTCCCGTCCTCCCGGATAAAATAAGTCAGACGTTCGCGCATAGTTAAAATAGTGCCGGCCGGAATGCGGTGGACGCAATTTATTTCGCCCGCTACAAATTCGGCCGTCGCTTGACCGTGTGCGAGCGAGCGAACTCCCGCTAGAAGTTATTTAATTTCACGCAATTCTCAAATCTCTCTTTCGGGTCTTTGGGGATTGGTCATTTCGCCGGTCGCCGCGCCGCGAAATTTAGCGGCTTTACGAGCGGGCAAGAAAGAACCCTTTAACGAAGCGACACGCGCGCAAGGAACACGTGTGAATCGCTGAACACTCGACTTGTGTGCGTTTATCGAGCGGCAAGGAGGAGGCAAGGCGGGGAAAAAATGTTATCCGAATTGTGCAGCGACTCTTGCCCCCTCTCGCGAGCTCGCGAACGGGCGGGTGGGAGAGCAGGGGAGACAAATAAATCGACCATAGGCAATTATGCATGTATATCGGATGAACGAGCGAGGGGGATGGGCCGCTGGTAGCGGGCGGGAGCGAGGAGGGTACCTGAAAAGGGACCGAATGGTTAAAATCCAGCCGCCATAATGACCCCGCGATATGCAGCGCGAGTGTACACAATGACGGCGACCGTATACAGCAAAAAATCAGCATGCCGATTGGGATTTCGTTTAATTAATTTTTTAATTACAAACTCATCGGAATGAGAGAGAGCGCGCGCGCTTCCGGCCGCCGCTGCTGGCGCGGACGGCGGCGTTTTATCGACCAGTTGCAGAATTTTTGATGTGATTGATGGCCAGGGCGGGGGCGCAAGGGGCAGAGGGAAGAGGGAGGAAAGAGAGAGAACGGCAGGAGCAAGGACGAGGAAGCCCGATATACGATCATGATTATTATTAATTTTACAGGTATATACTATTGGTTATCGTTTATATTTATTCAGTACTACCGGCTGCCCGTCGTCCGTATTTGCCCTCCCGCCATTGAGCAGCAGCGGCGGTAGGGGTGCGAGGGTGAGGGACGAAGTTGTTCGCGACACAGGGGTGCGGGGAGGCGGTGTTTACAAGTCCAGAAAGCAACGACGATATGCGATATTAAAATACAAGGTAGATTAAAACTGCAAAATGCGCCGGCTCGATTAATAAAAAATGATCCTACGAGTAAAAACACAATCGGACCGTGCGCGAGAGCGCGCGTTTTGAGTTCGCGTTCTTATTTTGGCGCCGGCCGTAACGGGTGCTATTATTTGTGCGAAATGAATGCTTTGTTTAGCGTGGAAAATCGACGCGGCCGGGCCTTTACTCGACGTGGAAATTAAAAAGCGATGGAGGAAGGCACGCGGGCGTTGGTGTGGCCGCGCGGGATTTTACTTTTGATCCTCGTCACTTTCATCGTATTTTGATTATCGCTCCGCGTCCGGACGCGCTCTCTCTCTCTCTTGGTCCTTCCGGCAAAATTTGGGCGAAACAGAAACCCCCCCATTATCATCGTCTCGTCGGAAACGATACGTCGTCTGCAGCGATATCCAATTTTTGCAAACACGCTTGTCCCTTTCGGCGATAACAAATCAAGGCTGTGCGGGAAAACAAGCCGGCGGAAAGGGGAGGAGTAGAAAAAAAGGAGAAGAGAGAAAAGGGAGGAAAAGTACGAGAAGGGAAGAGAGAAAAACGATATACGCGAAAATCCAGCGCTATCCTATAACGACCACCTTTAGGCGTATCTCCGGCGGGTAACAGCAAGTACAACACCAAGTCCATTCAATCTAATACTTCTAGGGGGGGTTAGCAACAACCATTTGAACTCACACAGCCAAAGGGGTCGACACGAACGTGGTTAGGGGCAGTTTAATATCGGATAATTGAATCCGAGCCTCCCCCTCTCTCCTGCCGCGCGGTCTCCGGCTCACTCCCGTCCGAGAGAGAGAGAGAGAGAGAGAGGGTGAAGGAGGGAAGGAAGCGAAAGAGGAAGGCGAGAGAGTGAGCGAAAGAGAGAGAGAGAGAGAGAGGAGGAGAAGAGACGAGGTTGAGGTAGAAACTGGACAGAGCCAGCTACTACCCTCTTATTGCAACTGCGCTAAATGAGAGTGAGAGAGAGACAGGGTGAGCAAGAGATAGGGAGAAGAGAAACAGGATGGAAGAGGTGAAAGGGGGGGGG